>NC_065448.1:32178655-32527835 GCF_917563875.1 Diabrotica virgifera virgifera | reverse complement strand
CTTTTCAATTAGACTGGAAAGAACACATTTTAAAGAAGAAGGACTAAATTGAGTTGAAAGTGAAAGAAATTAATTAGCGTATAGGTCGAAAATCTCGACTATCAATTCAGAAAAAACATGCTTTATAAAACAGCCATCAGTCCTATATGGACGTACGGAATCAGACTATGGAAATGTGGAACTATGGAACAATCAAAAATTTTACGCATCATCGCAAATGCTCCGTGGTACATCTTCAACCAAACACTTCATAGAGTTCTAAACACCCCGTTAGTTAGCACAGTTATTCAAGAAAGAGCCAACAGACATCGTGAGAAATTGGAAGGCCACCCCAACCAATCAATATTACCACTACTGCAGCCACTAAACAACAGAAGCTTGCGAAGTGTATGCTACATAGATCTTCGCTGAAACTGAGGTGAAAGTGCTGGTTGATATACCTCATTAACTCATTACGCTATAATAATAGTGTACAATTTTTAAGTTATTATACTTGAAAAAATTGTAACAAATTACGGAAGGTATACCTCAGGCTCATAATACGACCTCTTCGATATGCCCATATGTCAAATTCTTTTTAGCTGACTCATGCATTGCTTATTTAGCATCTACGCCTTTACATCATACAATGCGACCTTTCTCTTATTCTTATTTCTCGGGTGACTTTGTTCTTCTTCTTCCTCTTTCAGTAGCCTGTCTGATTAACGAACGTTGGCAATAACACATAAAAACTTTGTCTACGAAGTCTAATTTCGAAGCCAGGATGTTCTTCTTCGACCTGGGCCCTTCCTCCGGCGATTTTGCCCTGTATTATGAGGTGTTAAAGGTTATATCTCTCTGAATTGTTGGAATTTAATATTTAACTATAAATTATTATTTTTGTTAGCGTTAAAATAAATACATGCAGTCTTCAAGGGGCGGGCCACTTCTCCGAACCAATAATTCGATACACTCTTGCCTAAAATTGCATAAAAGTATCATGTTACCTGTAAATGTGAGAACTGTGTGTGTTATATTTTTGTTTTCTATTTAGAGTCAGTCTGTCAGAATATTTTGTAAAGGAAACACATCTCTTAATTTCTTTGTATATATTATTAATAATAATAATAATTTTGTAATAATTCGGTTCGGTTGAAATAAAAATAGTTTTTACTTTTTTTTTTGTACCTTTTATTATCTCATATTTCTAATATGAATGCCTTATTACATGGACGAAACATTGTAATTTACGAACTTTTATTGTTTTTATTTTTTTATTATTTCTGTGCTCATTTTAAACTATTTCATTTCTTATTGGATCAACCCACCTTACAGTGGCGGCCGGTCAGGGTCGGCAGGGTCGGCAGTGCCGACCCACACATTTGTAGATTTTCTAAATATTTAATTTAATCAGAGTTAATGATATTTATTTCTGTAAAATAAAAAAAATCTGTGAGATAATACAGACTAAATTTTATTCATTGTTTTTAAAAGAATTCGATCAATCCGATACGTTAAGTGATCCCTACGCGTAAGAAACTTTTCAAGTTACTAATCCCAGCCATGCATCCGATTTCGATTGTGTGAATTCTTATTTGTAAGATCTGCTTCGACAGGGACGGCAAGCCGTATCTAGATTTACGATTTACTTGTAAGAAGCGCTGTGGAATATTAGCCGATAGGCAACCAATTATACATTTCATCACAATTTCACCCGTATTTGAATGGCAGAGTTCGGCAGATACCAATCTGCCGATCGGTGATGGGCAGACACCAGCAGCAGACAAGCCACGCACCCTGCTAATAGTGCGCTCGGGATGACATTAATTATGAAATAAAGTAGCTTCTGGAACTTTAAATCTCGGTTAGTTTTCACTGTAGCAGATTTTCGTAAACAGCTTTTGGAAGTTTTTAATTTTATTTTATTAATAAAGGCGACAATTTTGCAAGTGATGATATCTCGATCCGTGAAGCAATCGGTTTGAAAACTTTACTAAATAATTATTCTTTTAATATTTTTTACATAATTTTAAGAAAGTGTTTACCCAAACTGATGTGATATTCAATGTTGTTCAAAATCAGTCAACTGACATTATATATTCCAAAAATAGAATAACAAAGCTGGTAAAAAATCTCAGATATAGTAATTTTCAATATATACGCATTGACATTCTGGATTCGCTTGATATTTCCGAACACCCCCAAAAAATACAAAAGTATGACACAGATCTCGAAAAACAAGTATATTTTGAAATTTTTGATACTATTATTACTTGTGCAAACAGTTACTCATTTTTTCAAATTTTGAAAATTTGCAAAAATTTTAAAGTTACGCCAAAGAATTTTTAAAATATCTATTAGACAAGTGTATTAAAATTATGCGTCATTTTTTAATCAAATAAACTATACTAAGGAAATTAATTAAAAGTTTTATATGCTGATCCAAATATTTTCGGAAGATGGGATAAATTACAAAATATGTATAATTTTATATACTGCAATTCATTGCAACAAACTGTTGCCGAAATTAATAAATTATTATCATGAATTCTCTCATTGCCGGCGTAGCGCAGGTGGTAGTGTGCTTGCCTCGCATGCCGGTGGCCCGGAGTTCAAATCTTACCGCCGGCAAGAACAACTAGACATTTTTAAAATGTCCATAGGCCCCAGGTCGACTCAGACTGAATAAAATGAGTACCTTAGGTAAAACCAGGGGTAATAATAGGCGGTTGAAGCGTAGCACTGGCCCTGCTACCTTCCTTGTATACCGTAGGCCCTAGATATAGCAGACTACCCTGCTATACTCTTAAAACCGCGTGCGGTATAAACCGGGAGACTATTATTATTATTACTCTCATTGCTACCAACTTTTGCCTTAAATGAACGGGATTTCTCTTGTCTCAAAAGTGTCAAAAAGTATTGTCGAAACACCATGAAACAAAAGAGAATGTCAAGCTTTTCTCAAACGTCAATAGAAAAAAACTATTAAAATCTCTGCAACACATTAATAAATTTTACGATGATGTTATAACCCATTTCGCTACGTCCAAACAACATAGACTACAGTTAGTTTATAAACATGTTTAGGTTCTAAATCAATGTGAAAAAAAAACATAAAAAAAAAACAAAAAATCTTCTATGATGATTGAAGCCTTTTAATTAGATGGTGTACCTAAGGAGACAAAAACCTTGCCGACCCTGTCCCTAAAGCCACGAGCCGCCACTGCCACCTTATCCGCAATATTCGTCGATAGATCCTCATCTCAAAGGCCTCCTGCATTTTTCAGCATTGTAGAGAATATGCCATCATCGATCAGCCAATCGCGTCCAGTGCTGGACATAAATTTCCCTTAGTTTTTCCAGTGTTCTCTACACTGGGCCGCTTGTAGCCTCTTGCTACCCGCTTGTTCTGATAGGCAGAACTGGTAGCGATATGGGTTCTGAAAAGTTGTTTGTTTGTTTATTTACCAGCTAGCTCGAATAAAACAAAATAAAACAAACATTTAGGACTGTGATAGGTTAAAATTTATTAAATTAAGAGGATGGATGTTACGATGCATATACATAGTGTGACCAACTCCAAGTCAGTTTAATTCGGGACAAGGCTGGAAAAAAAACTTAAAATCCGGGACTTTTCAATGAAAATCGGGCCATTTTTTTTTAAATATAGAACTTTAATATCATTTTATTGATTATTTAACATTTTTATGCTGACAAATATTTTTTTTGATGGGATGGGTTGTAATGATTATTTCATTCGTAGAAGATTCTGACCAATAGAAAGCTACATAAATCTAAATTAAATCGATAATTTTTGATAATTTCCCGTCGTCAAGTATATTACGTCAGATACCCTTCGTTGCTACGAAAAAATACACTCAGTATCATTCATGACAATAAATGTTTTAAAAATTATAAAAGTGATGACTTTCAACCGTCAAATTAATATTTAAACAACTGTGTGTTTAATTGTACTAATTTGTACTTACATAAATAAATTACAATAAAATTTTGGTGTTGAACAGTTTTATTCATGAAATAATCGCAACAAATTGCACTCGATCTCTAAAATTAATATAGAATTTTAGACCTCTTGTGCAATTACTACTGATAATTACATTTTTGTTAGTTTTGATGTTTCGACTTCCAATCTGATGTTGGAGTTCCATGTAAATAGAACCTTAGGTTAATATCAAAATATGGTTTTGAATCGTCTTTCAGAAGACGATAATTAAAATACAGAAACGGGAAAAAGTCCAGGGTTTGAGTTTTTGTAGAACTGTAATACCATGATATAAAATGCATGCGTTTTGGATGTGATATTACAATCTAGAAATTGTCGACTTTTTTTCGTCCCACCATATCAATTTTATGTGAATTAATAGAAGAATGACTTATTCAAAATTTCACAATAGAATTTTACCAAAACGTTGAAAATTCGGATGGCCCGAAAGCCTTGCCTGGGACGCTGGGACACGACTTCGTAATTCGGGCCATGTCCCGGATTTTTCGGGCTAGTTGGTCACACTACATATACAGCGAGAGATAATCCTAATACCAGCGAGAATATAACTTTAATTATTGTGAATGTTGTTAAATATGATAAATATATATGCAATATAAGAAAACAAGAACTGATAGAATGCCCAAATCGTATCGATACGTTTGTTTACACAGTAAGTATTAGAATGAGAATTTATTTATATATTAATATATTTATCTTTGATAAGTGTATTCCTGTATTGGTGAATCTTTATTTTGGTTTTAGTTATGTACTTCTGTTTGGCGCAGGAAAATGGAAAGAGCTTACTTGGTGGTTGGTAATGTAGTGACTTGTTGGACTCCTTGTTGTTCAGCATGTATAGTAAATACCCTGGACTGGTATGAATACTTCGGTTTTACGTCTCCCAGGCTATGTTTAATTATTTAATTGTGGTTCATGAAGCTGCAGTATGTACAAGTTGGAGCATAAAAGTAGAAGGAAGACAAAGGTAAAAAGGCCTAAAAGCAGGTAATAAAAGTTATAACTAAAGCTATAGGCAGAATAGAGGTTATCTTACCAGAGGTGTAATATGGCCTTATTAGTGGTAATTTCGAGTAGACTACAAATCCAACAACAGTTGATTTTTTTATCCTTAAAGATAATACAATATTGTCTAACTCGAGACTCTAGAAAGCTATCAAAGATCCGCTAAAATTCGCTAGCACAACGTGCAAAATGATCAGCTTCCTATTTTTTTTTGGGAATAGAATTGGCGCGAGAAATGTCTAGATTTGAGAGGGAGTAGTTAATTATTCTTCTCAAAAATGGCCTACACCTACGTGGTTTCTAACCTATGTGAGACAATTTACCAGTTTACTACTAAATATTAAATTGGTAACTAGATAAAATATTAGTATATATTATTATTATTATTTAATGAGATTAGATAAAATATTACCATACTAACGAACTATTATTTTGTTTTAGGCGCTTAACCATGGAAGAACAGGATTTAGAAGAATAATTTTAATTGATTGGTTATATTTTTATATTTTACTGTGGAATAAAATAAAGTTTTATAAATAAAGTAGTAAGTAATTATTATTTATTTACTGAAACCGTAACACTCTTCTTATGTCGTCGGTCCTTGTATATTTATTTGTATTAGTGTAGGAAACAGAGGTTGAACCTCGCAAAATGGACACAAGTCCGGTTTTATTTTTTTTGGTATATCAAGGGGTGCTTATTACGAGACTTTCATTTTCTTAAAAAATATCGCCCCGGAACCCCTTTTCATCCCTTTAAAGGGGGTAATTTGTGGTTTTTGCGAAACGTAGCCCTTCATGTACGTTTTGCAAAAAATTTACTTAACAGTAAAATGAAGAGGACTATATTTCCTACTATTTATTTCCCGACAGCATAATATGTCTATCACCCACCGTTTAGCGGGGGTGGCGCCCCAAAGTTGACAAATTTTTAAAAAAGATGTTTTTAACAACAAAATATTTTTCCCTAACGGTAACGGAAATCAAGAAGAAACCCTGAGGCAATTAATTACAAATAGGTGGCTGATTTTTTGGTATAGGTTTCATTTAAGGGCAATTGCCCATTTTTTAACTACAGAGTGTTACATTTTAAAAAACCCCTTTTTATACCATCTGAACCGCTTATGCTAGAGTAAAAAAACTTTCAGAGATTATCCACGTATTTATGTTATTTACAAATTTGTATAATGCACCCCTATTTTCCCCGGAACCACCCCCAAAAAAAGGAGAAATAATAAAGAAAGTGATTTTCTTGGAATCCTTCACACACCATGCCCTGTATTAAAATGCTTCATATATCATTTTGTGCAGGTTCTTATTACCCATGCATGGACCCCAAAAGCGATTTCTTGATACAACCTCTGTAGACAAAAAAAAATAAATATAATGACAAGTTGAAAAAAATTTTTTTTGCTTTTTGACCCATATGTGCATATGCTCCATCAATAGGGTTTTTCATAATATATATATATATATATATATATATATATATATATATATATATATATATATATATATATATATATATATATATATATATATTGATTTTTTGAATAACGGCAATTCGGTCAGATGAAATAAAACTCTATTTGTTCTAGGTCTCAATATTTCGTCACTATTTGGTGACTTCTTCAGGAGAAAACTGTAAATTTATTAAGATTAGATATGGACAAAAGACAAAACATTTCATTACTTACAACTATAACTTACAACTTATAGTAATGAAATGTTTTGTCTTTTGTCCATATCTAATCTTAATAAATTTACAGTTTTCTCCTGAAGAAGTCACCAAATAGTGACGAAATATTGAGACCTAGAACAAATAGAGTTTTATTTCATCTGACCGAATTGCCGTTATTCAAAAAATCAATATTTAACACAGTACGGTCGAAAATATTTGTACAATATATATATATATATATATATATATATATATATATATATATATATATATATATATATATATATGATTATTGCAACATCCCTGCGGAAACTACTCCTATCCTTGAAAATAAACTGCAGAAACTACCTCTATCCATTGGCGAGCATGTTTTTACGATTTTCTCATTATATATGCATTTTTTGAAACAAAACTTATACAGAATTAAAGATCACTATTTTCTCTACAAATAAGGTCATATGCATTTTTTTAAGAAACCGTTACGGCAAAGTGGCACCGTAAACCTCAGAAATGCTTTAGCGGGCTCCAGTTGTTTTTTTTTTCATCACCTATTCATTTTATTAATAACGTACTGATGGAAAATAAAAGAACACACTGTCTGCTACACATTATGACCTATGCATATTTTACTTTCTTTGCACCCTAAAGCCACAGTGGTGGCCCAAAATTATTTTTGATTATTTTCTTCATTAATTCTCCTTTTTTTTGGTGGTTCCGGTAAAAATATGGAGGTGAATTATACAAATTTGTAAATAATACTTGTACATGGGTAATCGCTGAAAGTTTTTTTACTCTAGCATAAGCGGTTCAGATGGTATAAAAAGGTGTTTTTTAAAATGTAACACCTTGTAATTAAAAAATGGGCAATTGCCCTTAAATGAAGCCTATTCCAAAAAATCAGCCACTTATTTGTGATTAATTGTTGCAGGGTTTGTTCTTGATTACCATTACAGTTAGGGAAAAATAATTTTTTTATACATCTTTTTTAAAAACTTGTCAATTTTGGGGCGCCACCCCCGCTAAACGGTGGGTGATGACATATGCTGTCGGGAAATAAATAGTAGGGAATATAGTCCTCTTCATTTCACTATTAAGTAAATTTTTTGCAAAACGTAGAGGAATGCCTACGTTTCGCAAAAACCACAAATTACCCCCTTTAAAGGGATGAAATAGGGGTTTACGGGGAGAAATTTTTTAAGAAAAAGTTAGTCTCATAATAAGCATCCCTTGATATAGCAGAAAAAAAATAAAACCGGACTTATGACCATTTTGGGAGGTTCAACCTTTGTTTCCTACACTATATGGATGTAAATGATTTCAAAATAACTATTATACATATAAATGTGTAGTGGTATCAATTTTAAGGATTTTTATATTTGTTTGTGCGGACTCTAGTTGTTTTAAGAATCTTACTCATTATTACTCGTATAGTCGTACAAGGGATAAGAATGCAAATCTTTTACTACAACGAAACACTCCATACTCTTCGCAACAAACTGTACGCTATCCTTCACGGCCTCCTTCGATAAATCTTTTCTGTTGTGCTGGCTTCCTCCGAAAAGGGCAAACGACGGTCTGCCGACATACGTCACTCGCGTTCAGCTCTGGTAATTAAACGGCCAGCCTTTGGGCCTTCGTTGGGCCGCTAACCGGCCGGCACTCTTGCCATATTTGGCGGCCATAAATCAGGCAGCGCGACCGCGAAAAAGGAGAAGATCCTATCTGCATTGCGAGATGTGCTTGCTCACCATCATTCACTAATTAAATCAGGGAAGAAGTATTGTCTATTTTTTCAAAGGCTGATTATTCTGGTAAAATAAAGTTAAAAAGGTAGAAAAACAGCTGGTTTTAGAAAAGCTTATTTTCCTAAAACATCGAAAGAACAAATAGATTGCTGAACAAAATAATAAACTATTTTAGTTGGGAACAAGCCACAATTTTAGTTTGAAATTAAGTTTATTTTAAGTTTTGATTTCTACTTCGGAAATTGTTGTCAAAATACAAAAAATAATAAATTAAACAAATTTTGATTTGGTTGCTTGGTAAAATTAGAAATTAGGAGGGGAGTTAGACAGGGATGTGTTCTGTCGCCTCTGCTGTTTAATATTTACTCCGAGTTTCTATTTAAAGAGGCACTGGAGGATTCCAAGGATGGAGTCAAGGTGAATGGCGTAAATATCAACAGCATTAGATATGCCGATGATATAATATTGATGGCGGATTCCCAATGGGGTCTACATCTACAACGACTCATCGACAAGACCAACTCGACCTATGAGCAATTTGATATGAAAATAAACCTAAATAAACCAAAGTGATGTCGATCAGTAAAAACCAAAACGGACCACAACATTGCACAATAAATGGGAACATTTTAAATCAGGTCAATACATTTAAGTACGTTGGATGATGGATAGAAGCCTAAATTCTGATCTAGAAATATAATCGAGAATAGGACAGACCAGAAAATCTTTCGAAAAAATCAAAAAACTGTTGTTCTGAAGCTATTTCCTTGTGGCATTTTTATGATTCACTATTTAAATGGGAAATAAGCCACAACTAAATTGAAAAAAATAATTTTATTAACGTTTCAACGCCCAAATCTGGTGTCATTGTAAAAATACAAAATACTACTAAATTAAACAAAAATGTTGTTGCTTAGTAAAAAATTCTTTTAATAATTTATTTAATCTGACTCATTTATATCGCCAATTCAGACATATATTATACGTCTTAAAGTAGAAGACTTTAAAATGATATTGCCAATATTTATGAGTTGCGTTCCTGGGACGACTTTACTGAATTCGATTACATGAAATCAACCCAACTCAAGAATATCCGTTACCAAAAAATCATAGCATGTGATATGTATTTAAAAAGACAACCAAATGCAACGATGACAGTAAAATTCTCGCGTTAGAGATTCCATAGTAAATCACGAGGGAAAACCCAGGAAAAAACCTTTTTTGAGAGTAAATTAAATGTAAGACCAAATACCAAATACTTACGATGTCGGGATAGTATCACGAGGTTTTTTCCTGGTTTTTCCCTCGTGATTTACTATGAAATCTCTAACACGAGAATTTTACTGTCATCGTTGCATTTGGTTGTCTTTTTAAAGACAGATCACATGCTATGATTTTTTTGTGACGGATATTCTTGAGTTGGGGTTAATTTCATGTAATCGAATGAACTATCTTTCAGTAAAGTCGTCCCAGAAACGTAACTCATAAATATTGGCAATATCATTTTAAAGTCTTCTACTTTAAAATGTATAATATTATGTCTGAATTGCCAATATAAATAAGTCAGATTAAATAAATTATTAGAAGAATTTTTACTAAGCAACAAAATTTTTTTTAATTTAGTAGTATTTTGTATTTTGACAACGACACCCGATTTGGGAGTCGAAACGTTGATAAAATTATTTTTCTCAATTTAATTGTGGCTTATTTCCCATTTAAATAGTGAATCATCAAAAAACGGCTTTGCAATTCTCGAATAAAACTCGAAATTCGACTACGTTTATCAAAATGCTACGTCTGGTCGATTCTTCTTTATGCAGTTGAGACATGGGCCCTTAAAACATCAACTGTAAATAAATTGGAACCCTTTAAAATGTAAATATACCGGAGCATCCTCATGGACATCGCATATCTCAAACGAAGAAGTGCTGCATAGAATACGCAACGAAAGAGAACTTTTCAACAAAGTGAAAATTACAAAAACATCATATCTAGGCCAACATATACTGAGAAATAATAAGTACCAACTAGTCTCAATAAAAAGGACTAGGAAGGAAAAGACTCTCGTGGCTAAGAAACATCCGACAATGGACTGGATTAAATTTTGAACAGCTAAGCTAATAAGAACTTATGAAGACAGAGATAGTCCAGAGAAATAAGATTTTTCTCGTGACATATCCCCCTCCAGGCCGAAACCAAATTTTTTGAGTAGTATGGACATCTATATTAATAACCTTTATGTTACCTGCAGCCGATTTTGATGATATACATAGTTATAAACAAATGAAGATCAAAAAACGGTAAATTTTCGCTTTTTTCGTCTATAACCAAAAAGTTAATGTAAAAGTTATGGCCTTCGCCGAATATGTCTATCCTTATTGGTTCATTAGAAAATTGCAAAATAAATAATAAATTTTGAGTTTTTATAAATATTCATAACTTATGTAAAAATTAACTTAGAACCTTCTTATTACACGAATTGCTGATAATTCTGGCGCTTAAATTATATTTTAAATTTCAAAGCAATTGGTCAAATAGTTTAAACGTTATTTAATTTGTTTATCTCAAATTCATTTTTTTTGCAACACTATAAGTCAGAAAATTATGACTTTACAGTAAGACTTCTGACAGTTTATGGAAGAAGAACATTTATACTATTGAATTAATTTAAAATAGTGACAAAAAGTAATTTTAAACAGTGTAAAATTATTTTGCAAAAACACGTCGATTTTTTGCTTACTTATGAACAATTAGAATAACTTTTTAACCGTTACCCGTAGAAAAAATATTTTTTCTTATTTGGAAAGACTGAATTTTTGTACACATTTAGAATGAAAAACAAGTGTCCTAGGACAATTAGGGACGAAGTTAGCCCCCCTTTTTTAATCCACATGTTTTTGCAAAATAATTTTGCAGTAAGACCAAGACCAAGACGAAGACCGCCTTTTGGTTTGCAAGACCAAGACCAAGACCAGGTATTCAAGACCAAGACCAAGACCAAGACCAAGACCGAACCTTGCAAGACTACGCAAGACCAAGACCAACCTGCAAGGCTCTTGCACTTTTTTGCGAAATTGGTTTTGTATTATTTAAGTTTATTTTTTTAGTTCAATAATATATGCTGACATAATATTTTTTTAAATAAATTTTTAAATAAATAAATGAATTTTTAAAATACATAATATTTGGTTATATTTTTAAGTCATTTTGATTAAGTCAAACGGTTCATTTTCTCAACCTTCAAAGTGTCCAGAAGGCAAGTTTTCAAACGGCGACAGTTCAAGGATAATTCAAATTACTTGTAAGTCAAAAAAATGTAATTATAGATAGGGTAATCCATTTAAAAAAAAAATGCCATTAAAAACGGTTTTTATGTACCAGTAGTTTTCGCTTTTTTTTTTCGCATAATCCTAGAAAAATGTAGGTCGTTAAATTTAAAATTAATACATACCAAAAATAATCTTAATAGATTTTGAAAAGGGATTCACAATGCTGTGAAAGCATTGTGACCTGAATAAAAAATAACTGGTTGTCGATTGTAATGTGTCAAGCTTGGTATCACAAAATCCAAAGCTTAGGTTCAGTTTCTGAATATGTATAATGACAAAAATTCCGATACTGGGAAATTTTTAAAATTATTTTTTGGATTATTTTTTTACAATGAACGAAAGTTGGAAGTTGAATTATTTGTGAAGATCCCGGATGACAAACCTGTAAAGAATTTTACTGATTTCATAGTTGAAAACTATTTGGAAAAATCTAGGTTTTCCCCAGAAAGGGCCAGTACTACAAATATTATGTGCCGCACTTGAAATGCATGCGAATCATTTCAGTGTGTTTTAAATTTCAGTTTTTACTACCCACATCCAAATATTTTTAACTTTTTAAATGTCATAATATTTGTTCAAACCAAAAATATGTAAAAATAAAAAGTGCGAATAACTCGTGCTACGAGAGCAATGTAGTTTAATAGTTATGTATGATATCAGTGTTGAAAGTACACGTTTAAGGCACGCATGTGAAAGTTTGCAGAATGAGCGAAGCGAGTTCTGCAATTCACATGAGTGCCTTAAAAATGTAGTTTTTAACACGCATATCATACAAATTTTTTCTACAGACGTAATTACAGGACAATATATACAAAAACTTTTACTTGAACTTGACTGACATTCCATTTTTATATTTTTTTGACATTACATTAAAATTGCCTATACGGTCAATACTAACTGCAGTGCCATAAAAATTTTTAAGCACTAGTGTCTTAAAGTAGCATTTTTAACGCTCGTATGGAGTGCTAAAAATTGTATTTTTAACACGGTTGTAGAAAAATTAAATTAAAGAACTGCAAGATAACAAATTACAGAATTAAGCGTTTATAACTCCCCATTAGGTTAGTTATTATGTTATAGTATTAGGTCTATAAATAGGTATGGTAAATATATCATATGATATTTAATTGTATAAAAAGCAGGTTGTGTCTCAATTCAACTTAAAATTGAAATATGAAAATAAACCTTTATATTTAAGACATACTTACTTTTTAATGAAATAATTAGGTGAATGTATAATGTTAAAAACTGGTATCCGTTTGAAACTACATTCTACATTCTTTTAAATTTTTAAAGCAAAAAATATAGTTTCATTCTTCACATCTATTTCAATGTACATTTTATTCGAAATTGCTTGGTTCAAATTATTACTACCAAAAAAGCAAGACCAAGATTCTTGCAGCAAGACCAAGACCAAGAACAAGACCGGCTAGTGCAAGAGCAAGACCAAGACTGCCTTTTAGCTGCAAGACCAAGACCCAGACCAAGCTTGCAAGAACAAGACCAAGACCAAGACTAGCCTGGTCTTGGTTTTGTTCTTGTTTTGCTCATCACTATTTCTCCCTGAAGGGTTATCCTAGCACCTTTATGTTTTGGTGTTTATTAGGTGTTTTTTGATGTTTTTTTTTTCATAATTTTGGCAATAATGTATTTATAAATGTAGTAAAATTATTACCAAAAACCACAAAAAAACAATCATACTATATCTTTTACATTGGAAAATTTTATTAAACCATATTTGTCCTAATCTATATTCCAGTAGTTATGTCACCCTGTATATATTATCGTTTCTGAATATTTTTGGATGAATTATTTTTTTTATTAATATTATTATTAGTTTTACTTTTAGATTTTGCGAACTTTGGCTGATATTTGTCGGGCTTCTCTAGTTTGGAAGCCATTTTGCTAACGAAGTATTCATACATAATTTGGCCATCTTTATTCGAATCCGCTGCTTTAATAAACGCACTTGCTTCTTCTTCAGTTAGGTGGTCTCCTATAAATAAATTTGGTAAAAAGTGTTTATAATATACTTTTTTGTGAACCTATACAAAATAAACTGCGCGTCATAGAAAACGGGCACCCTAAAAAATGGGTAATTTTTGAGGTTGCGTATCTCCGAAACCTCTTGTCCGATTTACGTGATTTTTTGAATATCTTATAGCCTTATTCTTTGTTAATATCCTTGTAATAATATTTTTGCTAAAGAGGTAAATTTTCATTGTATACAGGGTGTACGAATCAAACTGTGTTTTTTTCTCAAAGTTCGCAACACCCTGTGGAATATCCTAGCATTTATAAAATACTGCAATTAAAACCCAACTATAGCCTCAGGTTTTCTCAACATTCTGTTTTTTGATTCATTCGCTTATGTTGGATAATACAAAAGTTAGGTACTTTAATAATTACCCGTGTTCTTTTTCAGTACAGGGTGTTTCTAAACAAGTGCGACAAACTTTAAGGGGTAATTTTGCATTAAAAATAATGACAGTTTGCTTTATAATCGTATGTCCGCAAATGCTTCGTTTGCGAGATACGGGATATTGAATTTTTTCTTACACACTGACGATTTATTTATTGCTTTAAAACCGGTTGAGGTATGCAAATAAAATTTGGTGGGTTTTAAATGTAGTTATTGCACATTTTTTGACATACAATTAAGAATTATATATTCACCATTGGCGTGCATACGGGTAATATGATCGGTCATATTACCCGTATCCACGTCAATAGTGAATATAAAATTCTTGATTGCAAGTCAAAAAATTCGCAATAACTATCTCTTAGAACCTACCAAATTTCATTTGCATATCTCAACCGGTTTTAGGGCAATAAAATAAATCGTCAGTTTGTAAAAAAAATTCCAACATCCCGTATCTCGTAAACGAAGCATTTGCGGACATAAGTTTATAAAGCAAACGGTCATTATTTCTTCATGCAGAATTGTCCCTTAAAGTTTGTCGCACTTATTTACAAACAACCTATACTGATGAAGAACATGACTAGATGTTAAAGTACATAACTTTTGTATTATCCAACATAAGAGAATGGATCAAAAAACAGAAGGTTCAGAAAACCTGAGGCTATAGTCGGGATTTAATTTCAGTATTTTATTAAGGCTAGAATATTCCACAGGGTGTTGCGAACTTTGAGAAATAAACACAGTTTGATTCGTACACCCGGTATACACTGAAAATTTACCTGTTTAGCAAAAATATTATTACAGGGATATTGACAAAGAATAAGGCTATAACATATTCAAAAAATCACTTAAATCGGACAATAGATTAAGAAGATATGCGACATTAAAAATGACCCATTTTTTAGGGTGCCCGTTTTCTATGACGCGCAGTGTATATTAGACTAATTTATGATAACTGCAAAAAATTAAATTAAAGGTGGGATTGAAAAATTAATCTTTTGAATTGACATTACCTCTTTATCTGTACCTTACTTACTTACTTAGTCCTAAGCCTTTCTACCTTTAGGTGTAAGGCTGGTGGAGTTGAGTTTGGCATTGTAGTCTCCATGCTTTCCGATCTTGCGTTAGGTTTCTTGCACTTTCCAATGTCAATCCCTTCTTCTCGACTTCTTTCCTGATTTCATCTACCCACATAACTCTTGGTCTTCCTCTTTTGTTGTCCCCTGCACTCTCGTTTCGAACACTCGTTTTGTAAACCTGTCGTTCGACATTCTACACACGTGCCCGAACCATCTAAGTTGTCCCTCCACTATTTTTTCATTAATTGGTTCCAGTTTTAGGTTTTGTGTAATTGTTTCGTTTCGTATTTTGTGTGTCCTTTTTCTGTTTGCTATTTTCCTCAGGAACCTCATTTCCATAGCATTGATTCTGGATTTTTGTCTCCCCGTCAATGTCCATATCTCGCTGCTATACATGATTGTTGGTCTAACTACTGATTTAACGACTGCCGTTTTTACTTTCTCCGGTATCTCTTTTTTCCTCAAAAATGTTGTTTTCATAGCGTTAAATAAGCTTCCTGTTCGTCCCATTTTCTCGTTTATTTCCATGTCTTGTTTACCATTTGCTTCGATTATTACTCCTAGGTATTTAAAATATTCCACTTGCTCTAGTTTTTGCCGTCTAATTCTACTGCGTGTGTCTTCCTCTTATTTGAAATTATCATTGTTTTTTTTCTCTGTATTAATTTTCATATTTATGTTTGATAGTTCTTCTTCTAGTATTTCAAGATTGTTTTGTAGGTCTTCTCTGTTTTGTGCTATCAATACCATGTCGTGTGCGAATAGTAGCTCCGATAGTTGAGTCCGTTTCATTTGCCAGTATCCTAATGTTAGTTTTCTCATTCTTCTCTTGGCTTTCTTTATCGCTTCATCCAGTACCACTGAAAATAGCAGTGGACTCAGCACGCATCCCTGTTTGACGCCTTGACTTGTAGTAGATTCTCTGGATTCCTCGTTATTGGTTCTTATTGTATTTGTATTATTTTTGTACATATCCTTTATTACTTCTATTATATGTCTGTCGACTCCCCTTTCTTTTAGTGTCTTCCATGCGTCCTTTCTTCGGATTCTGTCAAACGCCTTTTCCAGGTCAATGAAGCGCATATGTATCTCTCTATTCTTCTTGATTACCTTCTCACTTACTTGTCTTAATGTGAATATTAGGTCTTGCGTGCTTCTGACCTTCCTGAATCCACACTGTGTGTCTTCCATAGTTGTTTCTATTTGGGTTTTTATTCTTGTCTCTATTATTCTTGCGAATACCTTCCCAGGGATACTTGATATGGTGATACCTCGGTAATTATTACAGTTTCTCTTGTCTCCTTTTTTTGTGTATTGGTAGTATAATGTCTTTCTTCCAGTCCTTTGGCAATTCTGCTTTATTTATGATATCATTCATTAGTTCTTTCGTGCTATCCATTCCCTCTGTCCCCATGAATTTTATCATTTCCGGGGTGATATGATCCTTGCCTGGTGCTTTGCCCAATTTTACTCTTTCTATTGCTTTCTCTAATTCCTCTCTTGTTATGGATTCCACTTGTTGTTCTTCATTGCTTTCTTGTATCTCCCCTATGTTGTCCGTGTCTGCATGAGTTAGCTCTTTGAAATGTTCTCTCCATCTTTCCATTATTTGTTTTTCTTCTGTTAGTACGTTTCCATTCTTGTCTTTTATATTCGGCATCGTGTGCTCTTTCTTTTGTCTGAGTTGTTTTAATGCGCCGTAGAAGAGTTTTTGGTTTTCCCTATCATTTTTTGTCATTTTTTGTCCAAATCTCTCCCATGACCTTTCCTTTCCTGCTTTCACGGCTATTTTAACCTCTTTCATTTTTTCTTTATATGCCTCGTAATCTTCCGGGTGTTTTGTAATTAGGTATCTCTTCCATTTTTCTTTTTTGTTCTTTATTTTCTCTCGTATTTCTTCCGTCCGCCATTCCGTTCTCCTCGTGTTAGTATTTGCTATTTTTGCTTTCCCACAAGTTTCCTCAGCTGCTTTGATTATGCTGGTTTTTAGATATTCCCATTTTTCTTTTATATTTGTATTTTTTGCCCTACCTTTCAAAGTATTATCTAATTTTTCTTGAAATTTCTTCTTATATCTTTCCTCTTTTAATTTGTAACTTTTTATTTTTTCGTTTACTACCTTTCTTCTCTTTTCTTCTTTTTCTTCTGTTGTTCTAATTCTCATTATTACTAGATGGTGGTCACTGCCAATCTCTGAGCCTCTTTTCACTTTCATATCTGTACCTACGTGTATCTATATTGCCCCCTATGTATATGACCGTGGTTTATGCCTAGTGTGTTGTTATAATAAAGTCGCTCTGATGAATCCCTGAGCATGAAAAGTGTCCACCCTGTACAATCCTGTAATAACGAATACTAATATTTTTATATAATTACATGGCTAATGACAAAAGCAAAGACAGATCAATTTATGATGTGTTTTTCAAATGGAGGAAATATCATCTGCATAATATCTCCTTCATACTGGTGAAAGCATGTAGATGATGTGTTTTCTATTTAGCCACACCTACCAGAAGCATTGAATATACTTTTAATGGATATCAACACTAAACAACAATCAATCAATTTATTTCAAAATAGCTCTTGCGTATATTTTCAATCTTTATCTATATCCGTCCGGTTCTTCCTTTTAAAAATTAGGAAAATGATCTTGATTGAGATAATGAATTGATGTACGTTCAGTTTAAGTCAAGAATTTATAAAGCCAGTGTAAGACCAATAATGACATATGCATCAGAAACAAGATCCGGTAAAACCACAATACAAAGACTACTGGAAACAACAAAGATGAGTGTACTGAGAAAAATTACAGGAAATACGCTGAGAGATCAAAAGAGGAGTGAAGACATTAGAAGGAAATGTAACGTACGTATAAATAAATCGACACTAAATAGAAAAAAAGAATGGAATAATGTTCTTCTCTCAGGAATATGTTAAACCATTCTCTCAGATTTTTAAGCCATGACGTTCTTCTTCGACCTCGCCCTATTCTTTCGTCTACCTTGCCTTGTATTATTAAATGAAGTATATTAAATCTCTCTGGTGTCACATATCATGGACAAACTATTCAAGTTTTCGATTTTTAACTGTTCTGACGACTTCCGTGACTTTTCCCATCCGGTGCAAAACAACTTCGTTACGAACTCTATCCACCCAACTTATTCGTAGGATTCTCCGATATACCCAGATTTCAAAGGCTTCCAATTTCTTGAGAAGAGTATCTGTTAAAGTCCAATCTTCGATACCGTACAAAACAGTAGAGAACACATAACATCTCAAGAATCTAATTTTAAGATTCAAAGTAATGTTGTTTCCACATAAAAGTTTCTTTATCTTAAAGAATGCACCTCTGGCCTTCTCTATACGTATTCTAATTTCTTTCTTATGTCCCAGTTTTCATTTAGAACCAAGGCAGGTGATACTGTTGGTTATCTCTAATTGTTCACCATAAGCTGTTACTACTTCAGGTTGTATTGGCGTCTTTCTGACAACCATCACCTTGGTCTTTACGGTGTTTAGCTTAAGTCCATATTCATCACACGTTGTGGTAATCCTATTAATCAGATGTTGAAGTTCTTCTAATTGTTCGCAATTAACACCGTGTCATCCGCGCATCTCAAATTATTAATATTGACGTCATTCATTTGGATACCACACTGAGCATTATCCACTGCTTTATTGAAAACAAACTCAAAATAGATGTTAAATATTAGTGGGCACAAAATGCAGCCCTTCCTTACTCCTCTTCGTATTTGAAGTTCTTCAGACGTGTCCCGGCCAAGCCTAATGTTTGCACGTTGATGCCAGTAAAGATTTTTGATAATGCGTAGGTCTTCATCATCAATACCAACTTTCTGAAGAATAGCAAGTATTTTAGTATTTTTTACTCGATCAAAGGCCTTCTCAAAGTCAATGAAACACATATAAACTGTATGTCCGACATCTATGCATCTCTGTACCACTATACCATAAACTGAATACTAAACAGTGCTTCTCTGGTCTCAAGGCTACTGTGGAATCAAGCTGTTCTTCTATTTTTTGGTACATCCTAGAATGCAATATTCGTAGAAATATCTTTAAAATATGACTCATCAAGCTAATGGTTCGGTAGTCACTACATCTTTTCGCGTTTGCTTTTTTAGGTATCGTCACAAAAGTCGACAGCAGCCAATTCATTGGTATATAGCCAGTTTGATAAACTTTATTAAAAAGATGAAGGAGAGATCTTTTACCTGAACTTTCGAAAAGCTTTATTATTTCACTCGATATTTCGTCTGGTCCCGTCGCTTTTCTGGTCTTTGCTAATCTTACTGCTTTATCAATTTCGTCCATAGTTATGTCAGGACCTGTAAATACTTCGTTAATTTCAAGCTCGGACCTTTCATCATTAAACAGTTCGTAAATGTAGTCATTCCATTTGTCAATTTTATCCAACACATACGCATTAACGAACACACATCAGAAGAGTTCGAAATTAAAAGAGGAGTGCGACAGGGGTGTGTACAGTCACCACTACTATTCAATGCATACTCTGAAGAAATTATGAAAAGAGCTCTTGAGGGAGAAACAACAGGACTAAAGGTAAATGGAACGCCAATTAACAGCATTAGATATGCGGACGATACTAACTAGCAGACAACCTTAAAGACCTCCAAAAGCTAATGAACAAGATAGTTGAGTATGGAGAAGAATATGGATTATCAATAAACATCAAGAAAACTAAATTTATGAGGATATCAAAAACACAAAATAATGATGAAAGCCTGACAATTAAAGGTAAAACTTTAGAATAAGTAGAAAACTACAACTATCTTGGCACAATAATTAATCACACAAACGATTACTCCAAAGAAATCAAAGTTCGAATAGAGAAAGCAAGAAAAAACTTCAATAAAATGAGAAAGGTACTTTGTGCAAGAGAACTGAAATTAGACTTGAGAGGTAGGCTGGCAAGGTGCTACATTTTCTCGACTCTGCTTTACGGGATAGAAGCATGGACTCTTAACGCATCGACTACTTAAAAGTTGGAAGCATTTAAACTGTGGGTGTATAGAAGAATCCTGAAGATATAATGGACCGAGCATATAACAAACAACGAAGTCATGAGAAGAGTCAACAAAAGACTGCAAATATTGGAAACCATCAAGACACGAAAGCTGCAGTACCTGGGGCATGTTATGCGTAATAAGAGATACAACATACTTCAGTTGATTATACAGGGGAAAATGCAGGGCAAGAGAAGTGTAGGAAGGAGACGAATCTCGTGGTTGCGTAACTTGAGGGAATGGCACATCAACCGAACTATCTAGAGCAGCAGCATCTAAGATCAGAATAGCCATGATGATTGCCAACCTCCGTCGCGGAGATGGCACGTGAAGAAGAAGAGGAAGATTTTATCCAAATAAGTGATAATCAGTTTTCCGTCTCTTACAACAATGTTATTTGCATGTTTCTTGTTCTGACTGGTGAGTTCTTTTATTTTTTATACATATTAAATGAATCATGTTTTCTCCGCAACTCTTCAATTTCTCAATATTTGTTTTCAGAGTATGTTTCTTTTGCTGCTCGTATTTTAGTCCTTATCTCTTTATTAATACGTTTTTAGATTTCGATGTTTTGGTTCTTGAATTTGCGTCTTTTTTCCATCAAATTCAAAATCTCATCTCATCATGTGGAATAACCACATAACCAGAATGGGGGAGACTCGTATGGTCAAAGAAGCAAGAGATAAATCACCAATTGGTAGAAGTATCGGCCGATTGTGCAAAATATGGAGTGACAAGCTTTATGTATCAATCCGCGAATGATCAAGCAGAATTGCTTATAAAAAAAGAAGATGAAGAACTTACCATAAGCCATCATGTACTCTCTTAAGTCATCTGCAGGAATAATGCCTTTCCTAAGCGGATCAAACGCTCTAAAAGCTTCATTAATTCCTTCTGACGTTTTATCTTCTACGTAATGTTGTTTCATTATTCCTAAAAACTCTCCAAAATTGATCGTTCCTTTTTCACCAACATCGGCAGCACGAAACATTTCCTCCAGCTCAATTTCGTACTGAGTCTGCCCAAACACTCTCATTATCGTACAAAATTCTTTAACGGTAATAGTTGCATCATCGTCTCTATCAAAAAGATCAAAGGCATCTTGGAATTCGTTAATTTGTTCGTCGGTTAAAAGTGACTTAGTTTCTTCATCCTCAACTTCTTCCATTTGAGGAATTATAAAGAAATGGAAAAATTACTAAAAAAAATTATGAAGGGAAAAATTATTAAAAATGATAAATAAATTATTAGACGTTTCGCCTCTTCTTCTTTCGCATTTTAGTATGGTCTTTTGCCTTTCGGCCAACAGTCAAATATTATTTTTTTTCTTCCTTATTGACTTTGGATTACTTGATCCATTCATCCACGATGGATAATAAATTACTGTTTGCTACAATATTCCAAATATCATAAGATTACGTACATGAGAAATATTATTAATTTTATCACAATTTACGATATAGGCCTGGATCGCGCGTGCCAAAACAAAAGTTGATTAATAGCAAGCTGAAAATGTGTTAATAGCTTAACGGTGTCTCGTCTAACAAATCTTGATGTATGGGAACACTGGAACAGGGGAAGTTTTATTTGTGGAACATGTTAAAAATTTGGAACGTCAGACTACGAAAACGTCCCATCTACTTTGTCGGACAGAACTTCCAGTTGATTTGTTACCCTTTCATTAAACTCTCATGCAGAAATCAAACGTGTATTTATCACCTGTCATAATTCCTGTAATTTTTTTGTAGATCCTCTTTGGCTGCTTCCAGCCACTTTTTCCGCGGTCGACCCCTCCTTCTTCTTCCCTCACCTCTTAACAATATACTCTTCGCCAGCTAAATCTTCCAGTTTTAACCATTTTTCCTTCTATTATGAATTCGCTCTTTATGTCCATCTCTGCTACTGTTAGATCATCATTTATATAAATCCGTTCTTCCTTCTTATTTTGCATTACCTTTCTCTTATCCGCGGTTTCCAAGTGCAGTAAACATTTTTCCTCTCCCAATTTTACACTGTCTAAATATCCACTTTTATATTCATAGTATTCTCAATCATTTTAAATTGTCTGAGTCATGCGTGTCTATCTTAACACCGGTTACAATCACGTTGTGTTTTTTACTTTCTTTCTCTAAATACTCTACTCTACTGATTAAATTTCGTATAGTCGGTTCGCTAAACTCAGACACAAATGGCTAGTGATTTTGGTACGTAATTTGGTACGTAAACAAGGTAAAAAATAGAGCCAAACTCCTTGGAGCGCTATCTGGAACGTTTGGAGGCGCATCAAGTAAGACTCTCCTAGACAACTACAAAACGTACATAAGGCCCATTATCGACTACAGAGCGGTTTTGTATGCCTCACTAAACCGACAACACAACAACAACATCCTCGGTTGCAAACGCAGAATACTCAGAAAGTGCCTCAGAGAGCACTGGATATATCCGTCGGTATTGGTACACCCACTCGCAAAAATGCTTCCATCAACGAGAGAACACGTTCTCTCAGTAACAAATATGTTTCGCGTACGATTAATGGAAATAACCACAGAGCAAAATATGTTCTTACCACCCCTTGCAATCGGCAAGGTCACATACTCACCAGGATCCCCAAAAACAAAGTTCCATTCCCTCCGGCCAATCTTCTACAATTGGCCAAAAACGAACTACCTGATGAGTACTACGGAATTTTACACCAAACAAACTCCCAAATACAAAACAAACTCCCCTAATATATCGTAGATAACCAAGCTGCATCCCCACATGCTGATCCAAGAGTCGTTCCTCTATGGTGACAGATTTGGACCCTCCTTGGCTGACTGGACGCTTTATTGGGCTACGGCAACTTCCCTCCTTCATGTCTATAGCTTCTGTGCTAAAACCACCTTCTGAACCCCTGATTCACTGGCAGTCTTGCTCCTCCACTCTTCACCTAACATTCACAACAAGCTTACTCTTATCGTCCCTATACTCCTGAAAAGGAGGTTCCTTCACCCTGAAGAGGCATAAGCCTAAACGGGGTATAAATAACATGTTACATTCCGGTACGTAATTTTTTTGTTTTTACTAACCATTTAGTAATTATTAACTATTTACTAATTTTTTTTTGCCAATTTTTACGAATTTTGCCAAATTGGCAAAATTACTTACTAAAATCACTAGCACGTTATATCTGAGTTTAGCGAACCGACTATACATCTCTTTTAGCTTGCTCATTCTGTGTTTTAATTTCTTCGGTTTCTTTCATAATTTTTTTATTTTCTTCCCTCAATATTTTAATTTCTTCAGCATAAATTCCTTGTTCCCTTTTAATATCCTTCACATCATATGCTAAATCTTCCAACAATTTCATCACCCTGTCCATTTTTCTGTCATCTACCGTCTATTCTGGTGACCGCTCTACTCTGCGACTTCTTTTAAATGGGTCACTTTCATCATCCTCTCCTTTCCCTCTCCTCCTTTTCCCTTCATCCGTTAGTTCATCCGACGACATTTCAGTAACTTCTCACACGCCCCCGGTACACAAAAGTTTTAACACGATAGCTTAAAAAGAGCTCGTCGCTTCCACCGCTCGGAACACGTTCCTCTATCCACCGTATTAAAAGCAGTTCTTACTGTATCAGTTTTTACACGTTCTTATCACCTTTTAATAGGTTTTTGAATATTGTTAATTACTGTAAACACTAAAACTAAACAATGTGAATTTCACAATTTCTTTTTGTTTTGAACCAATTAGGCGATTGCCACAATTCCGTGATCACTTCACGCCAACTATTCCGCTCTTCGGTAAAAAGTTCCCGTAAAGTCGGGTCCATCGGTATTTCGTCCGTCGGCAAATTCAAACAGATAATATTTGTATGTTATGAAATTCGAGCAAACCGATGTCCCTCTGATAAAGGCACATGCCGATATTTTTACAACCCGGTTACTCATCGTAAATCAATCAGTTTAACACTTGAAAATTTTTTATACTTGGGCATTAGTACAGTTAAAATTGTTAGACGAATATATTTAGATGAAATATTAAGCAATATAATTGAACCTTTTTTCTACTTTTAAGGACAAAAAAGCAAGTTCATTAGCGGAACGTAATTCAAAATTATTCTGCACAATATATTTGAAGCAATATTTGATTAAAACATCTCATTTTTGGTGGTAAAAAATATATGAAATAATAATATTAATTTGTCTGGACTAAAGGTGGTAAAAGGTCGTCTGGATTTATATTTTTGTTTGAATTTGCCGACGGACGATAGATAGATGGTGTTAACTTTACTAAATACTCGAAATAGCCCGTATTTTTCGAGTAAATATCTCGGAGCATCAAATACGTCCGTTCTTTAAGAATCCTGCTGAACCCTCCCATATCCTTCATGTTTATTTCCTGCCAAATAGGTCTCACTCCATTTTTAAGCCATTCAGGTATGACTTCCAAGTCGTTATCTTTCTTTTGATTTTTTTTTTTTTAGTTTTGGACGGAAGTCTATTATTATGTGTTCTGTTTGTATAGATGTGTATGGTATCTTTATCTTTTTCTTGTTTAACTGTGGTAATCTGTAGGCTTACTGCAAAATTGAATTCTTCAATTGTCAAATTCCTGAATCTTTTAAAGATTCCAGACCGACCCCATTTAAAGATGAAAAAAAAAAGATGTAACTTTCTGCGCATACAATGACCTCTATATAACATATGACTCCATCAGAGGGAGATTATGGATAAATACGTTCAATATAGAACTCACTGGTTTCTCCTCTTCAAATTGAGTATGTGTTAGGTACTACACACAAATGACGAGCAAGAAAATTGTATAAATCTTTAATTAAAACAAGTAAAATAAAACAGAAAATAGCATACATACGTTATTTAATATTAAATAATCAATATATACAAATTTAAATATGACGTGACAAGCGAGACAAAAACCAGTATTTTTTTCAGTTTAGAATAAGATAACAAAAGATGATGATGATTGTACAAGCGACAATAATACGAAAGATTAAAAATAGCTCGACCACTGCAGCTCGAAAGGGAGTATTTACCTGCCTAGGAGGTGCAAAAACACATGAATATTCCAAGGATTTGGATAAGATAAGTTAATAAACAAAGATAAATTAATATAAACAAATAACCAATAAACAAGAAATAATTAATATTATAATGTAAAAATAGTATAAATTATAACAATGTTTTGGCTGAAAAACTTTGGTCGATAACCTTTTGGTACATAGTATCAATAAAGTATAATTCTTTCTCTCTCTATAACAACGTGCAAGACATGTTAAAGCTTTTTAAACATCTCGTTTTTATCATTGTTTCTGTAATTTAAAAATAATTTATATATCAAAAATTCCAATGTATTTCAAAGCTTGGAGTGGAAAGTCAATATTTTCTTGTAAAAACGACCGTTTTAGCAGAAAATCTTCTTGATAGTCCCGTTCATTCCTCTAATTCCATACCCCAGAGATCCCATTAGCCTCCCGGCATTGGCACGGTGGAAGCAATCAGAGATATGCCCGAAATGTACCGAAATTGCGTTTCTCCCCCTGCCCCTCTTCCTCTTTTCGAAAGGCATTCCACCAACTATCCCGCTTGCCATCAAATCAAACTCCAGATTATTTCGGGAGATTTGATTGAATGTAACCCTCCGACATCCATCATGTTTAGTGAGCCACCGTACAACAGCTTCGAATGATCTGACTCCTGTTCCTCTAAATCCCGACGCCGGCATCGAGGTTGCTTCGGCGTCGCCGGCCAGGAACGGCGGGGGACCAGCGGACAATCCCTCGGGATATCCCTTGGCTCTTAGAAATTCCTTATACTTCGGCTAAAGGAGAGATACGGAAAAGTGAACGGTTCCTGTAACTGTTTGTTGATTATAATAAACTTACTAAATTACCTTAAACACTTGAGACTTTTAAGTGCAATATTGTTTTCACCCAATTTTGAAAAAATGTGAGAACTTTGAATTATGCACGTCCGTCTGTCTGTCTGTCTGTCTGTCTGTGAACACAACTCCTCCGTCATTATACCAGGTAGAATGACAGGTGAGGTGTCAAATAAAAGCTTATAATCCAAGGATGGTACTAAAAGTGAGAAATTTGACCTAGGCTGTCTGTCCGTCTGTCCATCCGACCGCGAATATAAATACTCCGTCATTATACCAGGTAGAATGACAAATGAGGTGTCAAATGAAAGCTTATAATCCAAGGATGGTACTAAAGCTGATAAATTTGACCTAGGCTGTCTGTCCCTCCGACCGCGAATATAACTCCTCCATCATTATACCAAGTAGAATGACAAATAAGTTGTCAAATAAAAAGCTTATAATCCAAGGATGGTACTGAGGGTGAGAAATTTGACCTAATATGTCTGTCCGTCTGTCCGTCCGACCGCAAATATAACTCCTCCGTCATTATACCAGGTAGAATGACAAATGAGGTGTCAAAAGAAAGCTTATAATCCAAGGATGGTACTAAAAGTGAGAAATTTGACCTAGCCTGTCTGTCCATCTGTCCGTCCGAGCGCGAATATAACTTCTTCGTCATTATACCAGGTAGAATGACACATTAGGTGTCAAATGAAAACTTATAATTCAAGGATGGTACTAAAGGTGAGAAATTTGACCTAGGCTGTCTCTCCGTCTGTCCGTCCGACCGCTAATAAAACTCCTCTGTCAATACTAGTATACCAGGTAGAATGGCAAATGAGATGTCGAATGAAAGCTTATAATCCAAGGATGGTACTAAAGGTGAGAAATTTGACTTAGGATTCCAGTTTGAGAAAAGCAAGCAGAAGTACTGTTTTAATGTCACCGAAATAGTACAAGTGATATATTATTCGACGTGCTCGATTACTTTGGGTGAAAACCTACGACTTACGAAGTCCAATTACTTGTTGTTCTATTTAAATCAAACCTTTTACTTCTTTTGTGTTCACTGCATCTAATCTTATAAAACTCTTATGCAACACGTCGTACAATCTGTCCTGGACATTTGTCGATATATAAACATTAAAGGTTTTCTTTATATACATTAAAAACTGTGTGTTTAATTTTGAAATTAATTTTTAAATAAAAAATATTTTTTCTACAACCGTGTTAAAAATGCAATTTTTAGCACTCCATACGAGCGTTAAAAATGCTACTTTAAGGCACTAGTGCTTTAAAAAAAAATTTAGGCACTGCAGTTTGTATTGACGGTATATGCAATTTTGATGTAATGTCAAAAAAATATAAAATTGGAATGTCAGTCAAGTTCAAGTAAAAGTTTTTGTAGATATTTTCCTGTAATTACGTTTGTAGAAAAAATATTGTATGATATGTGTGTTAAAAAGTACATTTTTAAGGCACTCATGTGAATTGCAGAACTCGCTATCGCTCATTCTGCAAGCTTTCACATGCGTGCCTTAAACGTGTACTTTTAACACTTATATCATAAATAACTATTAAAAATTAATAGTGCGGCCGATATGTGAAAGAATTGCACATTTAATGATACAAGCATATAATTTGGACCACCAGTGGCGTCCAGTCAGGGTCGGCAGGGTCGGCAGTGCCGACCCACACATTTATAGATATAGATTTTTTAAATATTTGTATCTCTGAAATAAAAACAAAATCTATCAGATAATACAGACTAAATTTTATTCATGGTTTTTAAAAGAATTTGATTAATCCGAGCGTTAAGTGATCCCTGCGCATAACAGACTTCTCAAAAAATCAATGATCCGAGCCATTTATCTGACTTTTCGGCTAGCCGTCCCTAACATCCGTAGCTTGACAATTTACACGTAAAACTCAACGACGACGTAACAAGTCGATGAGCAAGCGAGAAGCGAACATTACTTTTCTCCGTGGGCAATAGAAGATACGGCATGGCAGGTTACGCGCCAAGTACGGCACATTTAGGTCTGCCGGTCGGTGTTTCATTTGGAAGAATGATTTTCATCGGTAGAAATTGTCAAAAATAATCACGCCGTTTTACGTCGTTTAATTGATATTGTAATTTTTTTAAGTTGTCAGGAATTATCATTTAGTGGACATGATGGATCGAAGCATTTGTTAAAAATCAAAGTAATTATAGAGAATTAATAAAATTGTTTTAGAAATACCTATTTACTTTCTGATTCGAAGTGTATTCGTAATACAGAATGAACTACATAATACATATAATCAAATAGTTAAATTTTGAATAACGTTGTTGAATCTGAGATTTAGAAAACCATTTGCTTTTCACTGAAAGTAGATGAAACTTCTGATTATCATGTCATTCATAATTATCAATTATTTTGTTCGATACGCGTTACGTGGTAATATTTATGAGAGGTTTTTAGGTTTTAGAGATGTGAGTAAAAGCAATAAGGCAGAATATATTTTTGGTGTTTTAAAGAACAGATTCAAATTTTTATATACCAAATATAAATTGGTAGGGCTAACTGGGGCAATCTTATGACGGCGTTGCTGTGATGAGTGGTGAATTGAATAGTCTCCAGGCAAAAGTTAAAACTATTGCATCACAAGCTTTATTTACTCACTATTATGCGCATATAATGAATTTAGTTTTACATGATACTTGTAAAAAAATAAAGAATATCGACTTTTCTTGTCAGTTTAGCTCACCTAAACGGATTACTGCTTTAGAACAAATTTGTTTCGAAAAAAAGCGAACAGTTTGTCAGACGCGATGAAATTTTAAATCTCGGTTAGTTTTATCTAAGCAGATTATCTCTTATAGTTTTAGTATCTGTAGCAGATTTTCGTGAACAGCTTTTGGAAGTTTTTGATTTTATTATCGAAGGCGATGATTTTGAAAGTGGCGATACCTCGATCCGTGAAGCAATCGGTTTGAGAACTTTATTAAATACTAATGACTTTTTCAATATTTTTTTAAATATTTTTAAGACAGAGTTTGCCCAAGATATTCCTTGTTGTTCAAAATCAGTCAACTGACATTATTTATTCTAAAAATAGAATACGAAAGCTGGTGCAAAATCTCAGAGATTTTCGTAATGATAGTAGTTTCCAATATATACGCAGTGACGTTTTGGATTCGCTTGATATTTCCGAACCACCCCAAAAAAGACAACGACATGAAACATATTCTCGAAAAACGAGTAAGTATATCTTGAAATTTGGATACCTACTACTATATGCAAATAGATACTCGTTTTTCGAATTTTGAAGATTTGCAAATTTTTGACCTCTTTGACGATTTAAAATTTAAAAGTTACGTTCGCCAAAGAATTTCCAAGATATTTATTATTACAAGTTAGGTACTTAAAAATTATGCTGGTCCAAATATTTTCAGAAAGTGGGATAAATTGCACAATATGTATGTATAATTCTATGTAGTAAGTACTGCAATTCATTACAACAAACTGTTTATCAATTTTCTTATTACCACCAATTTCTGCCTAAAAAAAAACGGGATTTACCTTGTCTCAAAAGAATCAACACGTATTGTCGAAACACCATGAAACAAGAGAGAATGTCAAGTACATCAAATAAAAAAAAAGCAAGAAACAACAAAATCTCCTATGATGAATTAAGCCTTTTAGTTTGAGGGTATATCTATATGAGGAGACAAAAAAACCTTGCCGACCCTGTCTCCAAGGCCACGAGCCGCCACTGTGGACCACATATACTACACATATAAAGGTTTAAATTTAGATATGAGGCCATCTCAGATTTTGCCTTTTACAAAAATGGCGGGCGTTCAAAATGACGGCGACGGCTATACCTATGTGTGTAATAGTACCATAACTTTTGAACGAAAAGTCCGATTTCAACCAAATTTGGTATGTAGGTTTTCTTTATTTACAAGAGGGATGTGGTGAACCGGAAGAATCGGTTTACCAGAATTCTGTGTTTTTACTGGTTGTTTATGTAAAAATATGTTTTTTTTTTCAATTTTTTCCCTCTGGATATATTAATTTCTCAAAAAGGTAATACCTCGATTGAAAAGAGCGTAAAAATATTTTGTAGAAAATGTTTTGAATTTTTTTAGTTATGTTAATTACCATTTAATAAATGCATAACGTATCTTCACATGTACCTATGTGTACGGCAGACTTAAAGTACCTACGCGGTCTTAAAGATCGCAGTCGCCGTCGGTAGTTTGTACTATTTAGGAATTTTATCGTATTATATACTTTGTATCGTATCCTATCGTGTTATATATTTTAATACTAATAAAAGAAGACGAAATCGAAAAGTGTGGGTAACAAACAAAATATCATAGATAAGAGGGTAATATTTTCATCAGGAGGATAAAACAGCCTATACCTAAATAATTGGGTTTACTCAAAAACAAATAATCAAAAATAATTTAGTATAGCTTAAAATAGTGTTTTACGGTTTTCTCAAAACTTATAAAATGTAACTTGTCTCCTTTCAACTATAAACGATTGAATTATTTCTAGGCAATTTGCTTAATTAGTGAAAATATAAGTGTAACTTTAAACGCAATAACATGATGGCTCGAGGCTCGCGGCTCGTGGCAGTGATACACATTCGGGTTACGAGTAAGATTTCAAACTTGTTGGATTGACGGCGTACTTACTCGGCGAACTAAAAGTTCGCGTACTTACTCGCGTGTGTATGACCCCTTTAAAACATATTCTTGCGCTCTCTTCAATAGTGGTGTTACCATTTTGAAAAATTAATATATACAGGGTGAAAAAATTGAAAATAAATTAGTTACATAATATAAAATAGTTTTACATAAAAAACCAGGAAAAACACAACTTCTGGTAAACGGATTCTTCCAGTTCACGACATCGATCTTGTAAATCACAAAACGAATCTAAGTACCAAATTTGGTTGAAATCGGACTTTTCAATCAAAATATATCGTGCTATTAGTCATATACAGTGCTAGTCAAAAGTCCGTACCCCCCCTCGTATCTTTTGAACGGTTATACTTATAATAGTGAAATTTAGAGGGAGGAAATAAACGGATGTAGGCGTCTTAACTAGTCATGACAGGTGACGTAATAGTGACAGATGACGTTGCAGCGCCACCATGACAGATAATTTTAAATGGGATCTTATGGCAAGTGATACCTCGCTTGAAAGGTATTGAAAATACCTATTCAGTAATACTAATTTTGTTTGAGTTTAAGCTAATTTTGACGAATAAATGAAATAATATAAAATTGTAGTTTCGCATTTAATTAATAAAAATTCAAACCTCCGCCTATGATTACTTGTCAAAAGGGTTGACGTTGACGTAAAAACTATTAGAGAACTGAAAAACGTGAACTTTTTTGAAAAAAAAACCATAGGCGGACATTTGAATTTTTATTAATTAAATGCGAAACTACAATTTTATATTTATTTCATTTATTTACCAAAATCAAAATCAATTTATATCCAAAAAAATTAGTATGGCTGAATAGGTATTTTGAATATCTTTCAAACGAGGTATTACTTGCCATAAGATCCCATTTAAAATTATCTGTCACAGTGGCGCTGTAAAGTCATCTGTCGCTATTACGTCACCTGTCATGACTAGCTAAGAAGCCTACGTCCGTTTATTTCCTCCCTCCAAATTTCACGATTATAGGTATAACCGTTCAAAAGATACGAGGGGGGGTACGGACTTTTGACTAGCACTGTATGTATAGTCGCCCATTTTAATGACCGCCATTTTTGTAAAAGGCAAAATCTGAGATGGTCTCATATCTAAATTTGAACCTTTATATATGCAGTATATGTGGACCAAATTATACGCTTGTATCATTAAATGTGCAATTCTTATAATATTTGCACGAATCTGCCGCACTATAAATTAAAATAGATGCCAAAGTTAAAACGTCTGCGGCCCTGACGACAGCAGTGCCACAGAGACAACGCAGTTGCCACACTTGCCTTAGTGTGTGTTACCTATATCCAGCTGAAAGATTTACGTACTGTATAAGTAAAATATGTATGAGTAAAATCTGTATCGTTTCCTGAAACCAATAATATATTATGACATCAATTTGACTTGATTACTGGAGCAACACAATACAGAGCCTTCACTTTTAAACTTAAACTTAAATGCCTTGAAATGTGGAGATATAACGTAACCTACCTGTAATGCATAAAATAATGTTTTTTGCTGTATGATTTCAATAATTTCATCCTAAATTTTAAACTAGTCCTTAATCCAACCCTTACTAATAATTTCCTCTACTCACTTCACCCTCTTCCTACCTAACTGCAGGCAGTATGCTTACACATTGCGACAGACGTCTGTTCCTCTATCTTGTGTCGACCATCGCTGGCGACAGTTCTCTTCACTGCCTTGTGTCAGGGTTCAATCTGAGTATGAAAACAAACTGTCTCTTGTGTTAGCTTTCGTGGCTAACACATCTATCTCCAGTTGGACATTTCTCTGGGTTCCAGTATCGCTGAACAAACGCTTTTTCTCTCTGCACAATAGTATATGACGCTGATTCGATATAGACAAATCACAAATCCGCTAAAAACAGTGAAACCGCGTATGAAACCGGTATATGTATTTGATCGAGACACGGACGAACAGTGACCAAACAGGACTTTTGGGTAAGATTTTCGAAGTTATACTTCTTTAGGAGCATTGGGAGTAAATTTATATGTGCGCGAATTCATCAAAAGTCTTGGTTGTGGGCGCAGCTCAAACGTTATTCGTGCTCTGATTCGGTAATTAAAATGACCTGTCAACAATAATTGTTCAGTATTTCGGTTATTTTATTAATACGTCTATGGTTATGGGTAAACAAATGTTGTGTATATTAGTTTTTATTGTTGTGAGGACACAGACAAAAGCAAGTTTATAATTGCAGTGACTTTTTAAATAGTTTTTAAAAGCAACAGGTACGTAATTGTAATAAAAAATTACATACCTATTTGGAAAATGTACCTAGCTAGTAGGTATGTACCTAATGCTTTGATTTACATAGTTTGATTACCAACAAAATTTCCACCAATCTTCATCTAATATATTGTTTTTTTAGTCTATGTTTTGTTATATTTTAATATTTTAATTCCACAAAAATCAAACTAATTTGATTAAACTAAGAGAATAAACAACTATCAAAAAAAGTTTAAAACTTTCACTTGGGTGTATCTTCCCACATTATTCATATGTCTCGGTAGCTAAATTCTGCGTGCGGGGATTTCAAAATCTAACAACCTGATAGACGCAGGTTCGATCCCCGATGCAACTTTTGATTTTTTTTTATTTTTTTATACATTTTATGATCATAAATATATTTATTATATTTTTTTTTTCAGAAAATACGTATACAGGGTGTTTCAAAAAAAGGTAACCTCGTCTCTAGGGTAGGTAAAAAACTGAAAAATAATTGGGGTTTGCTTAGTAAAAAATTTTTGTAACGCCATCCGTTTTCAAGATACAGGGCGTTGAAGAAAAAAAAATTTACGCATTTTTTACGATTTTGCCGAAACTACTGACAACATTGTAATGAAATTTTATACGAATATGTTTTGGAAGCTGATTCATCCCATGAATTTGTTTTTATATCTGATTCTCATAGAGGGCGCTAGTTACACGGATCGTACTAAGTATTAGTCAATATAACTTTTTTAAGAGTATAAATTATTAATCAAAATTTCAAGTAAACTTAAACATCATTCAATTTTACACGAAAAAGGTACTCTTGGCAAAACTGATACTGTGTACGGTTTCCGGAATATTTTGATTTGAAAATTATGAAGTAATAATTGATGCTGGTATTTAGTAATGATAAAGTTCTAATAGGTATACCTCTATTTTCTCCAAGTGTGCCATGGAAATCTGACATTTATTGATTGTTATGACGATAAATCAACAATAATATTAGAGTTTTTAAACCTTGTTTCAATTTTTCAATTTTCAAAAATGCGTAAATTTTTTTTCTTCAACGCCCTGTATCTTGAAAACGGATGGCGTTACAAAAATTTTTTACTAAGCACACCCCAATTATTTTTCAGTTTTTTTACCTACCCTAGCCCTAGAGACGGGGTTACCTTTTTTTGAAACACCCTGTATAATCAAAATTTTTGCCAAAAATTTTTGTTCAGAAATCATTTCTTTGTTTTATTTTTTAATGTGTTTGCGTGTTTTATTCTTTTATTGTTTTAATTTTTGGTACATATTGATTTAATAAAAATTTTCGGAAGGTAGTAAGTAATAAAATTAGGTTAATATTTAAATAAAATATAAATAAACTATTTAAAGTATATTGATTTCGTTGAAATCATATAATAGAAGTATAACTTCTTACGTGCGTACAAACTACACACACATTCTTTTTTTTTACGAACTTATAATATTGTCTGTATTATCATAACCCCTCTCTAAACTCCACAACTGCTCAACATGCCTCAATGGTACAATAAAAATATAATGACAGTGGTAGTGAACTACAGTGTAGTGGTGAGCGAACTAGGTGACTGCTGAGATGAAATGAACTATAGACATGTTTTTGTCCTAATACACTAACAAATAAAACAAAAATTTTGATGAATCGACCCCACTTCTTCTAGATTTTACTCTAAATCAAACATCTACTATAATAACCGGGTTAAAAATCACCGAAGAAGCTACATACATCCACGGGGCGAATCCATCTCTACTTCAGTTGTTTAGAAATGGTTTTCTCGTTCCATGTAGCGAATGCTATAGACATGCTTACTGGCTTTAAATTATTTGTTAGTATTTCGTTTTTTTCCTCCTTTGCTATTTAATTTCCTGAAAAAAGCTACAAATATATAGGCTGAAAATCAAGGTAAATTAAAGTAAAAACAAGATAAGCCTTTGACCAACCGGTAGATTTTCAATTTTATGACATTTATTTCTGACTTGTCTTTTATAGGCATGGATTTTCTTACTTATTTCAAATTCTACTAATGCTCTTCGTTATTAAAAGCTACACCCTGACATTGACAATGCTCCAGCAAGAACTAGAACACTAAAGAGATAGTGACCGGAAGATCTGGTTAGATGAATCAATGTGAATCAGCAGAGGCCGGCAACACACACAAGTAACATTATCATTAAATTTATACAGTATGGTGCAAATGTATGGAATAAATTAATTTTTTCGTGAATAGACGATTTTGGAAAAAAATCCCGAAACAGGTCGATTTTATTTTTAAATTATGATATTTTGGCATAATTTCATATTAATGACGTCATCCATCTGGGCGTAATGAAGTAATTTAAATGAGTGTAAGGGTCGTGTGCTAGTTCATTTGAAAGGTTATTCCCTATTCAGTAGTAGAAACATTAAAATAATTATTTATATCGGGTGTCCCAAAAATTTCTTTTAATTAAATTAGTTGATACGAATAGAAGAAGGTATGTAATTTATTTAATTCAAAATATATTTTACTGCTCTTAAAAACATAAAAAAATGTTTGAAAAATAAACATTACTTTTCCATTAAATGTTCAATCTCCCTAGTAGAGATGCATGAAGTCAAACTAGTTTGATTTTACTCAACAAACTTGACTTGAAAATCAAACTTTTTGTACAAAAAAGTTTGACTTGACTTGATTTCGATATCTTTAGGTTTGACTTGAATTCAAACATCTTCAAACAGTTTGGAAAGTTTGAATATTACGCAACGTGTTTATTTGTTCAGTGGCGGATCAACGGGGGGGAAGTAATGGGTGGTGGAGGGGTAGGGGAAATCCCCCCTCAAAAACAAGGTCCAAAAAAATTTTTTTGACAAATTTCAATAAACATAGAAATGTATTGGCTGATATGATATTTAAACCGCAGACAGACAAATAAAACCCAATAAACGCGCCAGTTAGGATAATAATTATTAAGAAAGCTTATAGCGTCTTATAGTATGATACAATTGATCCAAATAATGGCATAAACCAGACATCCAAAGTGAAAGTTATCATCCAACACCAAATTGTTCTATATGGTCCACAAAATGTTCAGAAAAAAGTCACACCATTTTGAGCGTCGGGTTTGAAGGGGAGAGGGGGGAGAAATCGGTAAATTCGTAGTTTTTTACGTTTTTCGTCAATATTTCTAAAACTGTATTTTAGCGTAAACAATATACAAAATTGTTTTACATAAAATTTAAAACAAAAAAGGTCCTATATATAATTGTTATAAAATCAACGCTTCCAGAATTACGGAGAGTGAAATGTGGAGGTTTTCGATATTTTTTATATTTTTTGGGCAATTGATGATGGTTTTTGGTGGTGAGGTTGACGTTTTTTCAAGGGCTAATCACTAACATGCCACTGAAATAGCAAATTTTATTTACAAAACACAATCCTGTTAAAAAAAATTTCTTTCATCAGTACCTAATAATATTATAAATTGCCCAAAAAATATAAAAAGTATCGAAAACTTCCTATTTTCACCCTCCGCAACTCTGGAAATGTTGATTTTATAACAAATATGTATAGGACCTTTTTTGTTTTAAATTTTATGTAGAATCCTTTATAAACCGCATAGTTTTAGAAATATTGACGAAAAACGTAAAAAACTCCGAATTTACCGATTTCTTCCCCCTCTCCCCCCCACCCCCAAACCCGACGCTCAAAATGGTGTGACTTTTTTCTTAACATTATGTGGATCATATAGAACAATTTGGTGTTGGAGGATAACTTTCACTTTGGATGTCTGGGTTTGGGTCTAGTTATACCATACTATTAATGCATATTTATACTTTAATTTTTAAAAAATTTAAACCCAACATTTGTAGCCTGTATCCGAAAGAAATTTAAATTGTAGATATAAAACCATATAGACCTGGATCCCGCGTACCAAAAAAATTTGTTAATAGCTTAACGGTGTCTGGTCAGACAAACTTTGATGTATGGGAACACTGCAACAGGAGAAGTTTTAATTATGGAACAGGTAAAAAATTTGGAACGTCAGACTACGGAAACGATCCAAGTATTTTGTCGGACAGAACTTCCAATTGATTTGTTACCATTTCATTAAACTTTCATGCAAAAATCAGACTGGTGTTTATCACCTAATGGGCATTTTAATGAGTGGAACGAAGAACATGTCAAATGACAGGAGTTATGTTGGTTAGTAATAGCAGTCTGATTTTTGCATGAGAGTTTAATGAAAGGGTAACAAATCAATTGGATGTTATGTTCGACAAAATACATGGGACGTTTTCGTAATCTGACGTTTCAAATTTTTAAACTGTTTCACAATTAAAACTTCCAGTGTTCCCGTACATCTAAGTGTGTCCGACTAGACACCGTTAAGCTATTAACAAATTTTCAGCTTGCTATTAATCAACTTTTTTTTGGTACACAGGATCCAGGTCTAATAACCCAATGGTTAGTTTTGAATTTTAAAGAAATACCAACGAATATACAGCAATACTTTTGTATTGTATTTTCGAGTGAACTAGCAGCTTGGTACCAGATGTTTTTTGAACTGGCCGTAGGATAAAAGAAAGTCATAAAAATCATTTTATTTTGAGCTGTCCATTGAGACACATGTTACTGTGCTTGATCTGCTAAATACAAATTTTAAGATTTTTTCACTTGAATACTATTTTGTCCTATTGTAACATGAGCGGAGCGTGAGGGGGCAACATAATACAATCCAGGGATTCTATGTAAAATATAAACGAAAGTTGAAAAGGTGGAAGATTGTAATTCGGTAGTTTTTTTATTTAAGTTAAAAAAACAATGTTACGTAATGCGCTGTTCGAACCATCCTACCCCCTCCCCGTGTAACGCGCCGTAACGTTTTACATGACCCCCCCCCCCAACTTGCGTTACGTAATACTTGAACGCTCCCAAAGTAGATTAAATTACACTTTGTATGATAAAAAACTATCCAACGAATTCTTTGTTTTAATCTAGTAAATAACACTCAAATATAAAAAAGTTATATGGATAAAACGAAACTTGCCAGCAAGCAGTTCTAAGCATTCAGGAATCATTTTCAAGAAATTTAAATTGACGACCCTATTTTGATTATAATCGCTTCCTGTATTGAGTTACTTTTATGTGGCACTCATTGTATTATTAATTTTCTTATCTTAATTGGCAACTAACATGCCAATCTCGACAAAAAAGTATATCTACTAAATAAATTATTTTTCAAACTTTTTCAAACTAGTTTGATAAACAGTTTGAATTTTCAAACCTGTACGATTGACCAGTTTGACTTGACTTGAAATATTTGTCAGAAGGATTGACTTGAGTTTGACTTGAAATTAAGTCAAACTCAAGTCAAGTTCAAACATTCAAGTCAAACTTGTGCAACTCTACTCCCTAGGCAAGTAGGCTCAGCTTAAACATTGAATTTAAGAGAAAAGCAATGTTTATTTCTCAAATAAACATTTTTTCCTATTTTCTGACGGCAATAAATTTAATTTTAAATTAAATAAATTACATACATTCTTCTTTTTGTATTAATTAATTTAAATAAAAAAAATTGGGATACCTGGTATAAATAATTATGTTAATGTTTCTATTACTGAATAGAAAATTAAATAACTTTTTAAATGAGCTAGCACGCGACCCCTAATCTCATATTTCAAATCCAAATCTAAATTCAAAACAAAAAAAAACATAATTTAAAAATAAAAATCGACGTGTTTCGAGATTTATTTCCAAAATCACCCATTCGTGAAAAAATGTATTCATTTCTTACATTAAACCATATAATTTTTAGAGTGTACCCTACAGATTTTAAACGCAATTTAAATGCCATATATGTAATATTGGTTTTTCATATTTTTTTGCTTTCTCTTCTTTCTATTAAATAATCAGCCTTTATTTTTCGATAAGTTCTTTGGCATATTTGAAAAAAAATGAAAGTTTCTATATATCTTTGAGCAGCAACAGTTTTGAGTATTTGCAAAATAATTACTCAAAAGAAAGTTTCCATAAATGTGTAAATTTGTATAAATCGAGATTTAATAACTAGTTGATAAAAAACCAAACTAATAATTACCCAACCTACGGAAACCAATCAAAACGTACCTTTCGCCGACACCAATTTTCCCGTGATTATATTTTTTGTACCTTTTCGTGTCGAACCATCCCCGATAATAACTAATAACTACATCAGGTAAGGCCGTGGCTAGCACGTAATCGTAGGGCTCTTTTGTTTCAGGCAATCCAATAAAATGATTAAACAGCCTGCTAGATTATTTTAAGCTACCACTCCCAGATAATTTGAAAAAACACCATTTTGTTGATGAAGCAACATGCACTTTTCGACGGCCGCGTTGTAATTACCTTCAGGGCGCACACTCCACACTCCTTCGAGTGAAAATAAAAAACATTGGTAAAAACATCGTGCAGCTGCGAAGAAAGAGTTTTCGCACTTATACAGTGCGCGCAGAAAGTATGGAAACACAAAGATATCCAGGGCTGCTTTATCCATTAGGCAATATAGGCAGTTGCTTAGGGCGGCAAATTGTGAGAGGGCGGCAAAAATACTGTACAAAAAAATATTTGTATATAAAAATTAAAATCGAATAATAAGTATGTATGTTTATCCATCAATGAAATAGAAGTGGGCATTCATTTCTAAATAGAATAAAACAAATTGCATTCATAACAAAAATAAAACAAACATAGCATTCTGTTATCTTAATACGATTCATTCAAAAAGGACGGAAGTCATAAATTTAGTGATTATTGGGCCGCTGGCAGTTCGGCAAAGGCGGTGGGCTATTGAACACTTCAATATTGCACATTTTGCAGAAACTAAAGATTTGACTTGTCTACAGTAGGACATCGAGTTAGAGTTGGGATTTTCAAACTGTATTATTACAAGTAGATAAGGTTCGTATAGGGAAATAAGCAAGAAATAGACCATGATCGGGACACTGAAATATCGAGGTAGCTGACTACTTTTTTTAGTTATTGTTGACTGTTGACCTATAGGATGATAACGTACATGTTTCCTACCTAGAGTTCGCGTCCGTTTTTTAATTATTAACAATTTAGTGTAATCAACGCGATTTTTTCCATTTTTTGCACTCAATTAAACAGCTAAATAGTAGACATAAAATTACATTTACCTATTTTTTTTAGATCATTGAAAAACCTTCAAAATGACGATTTTTGAAAGTCAAAAAGTTCATTTGTTGCTTCGTAAACTGCAAAATAACTGAAAATCGTTATTTATTAATAACTTTTACTAAAACTAACTTTGACTGTAGTGTTTCACTCAAAGTTGGGTATTTGGGGTCCATAACAAACCCTTAAAATTTGAGACCGATCCATTAATTAGTTTAAAGTTACTCTATTTGTTTATCCCAGAGACCTTTGTTTTGCAATAGCAAATGACAGCAAATAATGAAGATAGGACAACTCTGCGTATGCCAAATGAAAGTAGAATAGTGATACTATCAAATTGTATTAAGAAAAGATCAAAAAATTATCAAATAATAGTAAAAAATCCTAGTTTATAAACATTTAGAATAACTTTAAAAATATTGTCCGTAGAAAACATCTTCTTACATATTCGAAAGGGTGATATTTTACTCGAATTTTTAAAAATATAGTTCAAATGATGACTAGTCATGGTAAGTGAAGGGGGAGCTTCTGCGTTGATTGCACTAAATTGTTAATAATTAAAAAAACGGACACGAACTCTGGGCAGGAAGCATGTAGGTTTTCATCCTATAGGTGTATAAGTCAACAATAATTAAAAAAGTTTTCAGCTACCTGGCGGGAGCCGACAAATGCATGAGTTCAAAAACTAAAAAAGCAACTTGATTTTAATATTTCTTCTTTTAATTTGTAAGTATATTTGTGTACATCATAAATATGCAATTTGTCTAGACATTTATTAATTAATAAACAGTCTATTTTTTTTTAATTTTTGAAAAAATAATTTTTTTTCAAAAATCCTTTTTTTTGTAATTATACTATCATTATTAATCATAGAAAAAGTCAAGGTATACTTTAATAAATAAATTATGTTCAATAAATTATTATTTAATAAAAATAATTTATTTATTAAAATATACTTTAACTTTTTCTATGATCATTAATGATAATATGATTAAAAAAATAGATATTTGGAAAGAATATTTTTCAAGGAATGTTTAAACAAATTAAACCCTTTAATATCTAATTAATACATTTATAATAAAATTGCATATTTGTAATGTATATAGAAATTACATAAAAATTTTAAAAAGATTACATACAAATTAAATTGATAATAATTAAAAAAGCGGACGTGAACTCTAGAGAGGACAGGGGTAGGTTTTCTTCCTATATAGGTCTACAATCTACAATAACTAAAAAAGTAGTCAGCAACCTGAATATTTCCGTTATTATGAAAATGGTGTAACAGTGTGAAGCAGCTTCAGTGAAATAACAGTTAAAAAATAACGGCTACTGCGATCGCAACACATCCCATCAGATACCACATTTTATTAATTTTATACGATGTATGTTAAAAATTATGAATTTAGGTAAGGAAAAAATACCTTTACATTTTACAATATCAAAAATTGTTAATGGAAATTTATTTGCAATTAAAAACTATGTTTCAATATGCAATTGCATTTAGTAATATCGCCAGAGGGGGATGAGGGGAGGGGGTACGACGGCCTCGTTTATTCAGATGGACTTACCCAAGTTTTTTGATGTATTTTGACCCGTAGAACACGAATTTGAACATTTTTTTTGACAATATTACTTATAATATTGTCAAAAAAAATGCATGGAGCCTTTATAATAGTAATATGTAACATTAAGCCTGATGTAAAATAAAGAATATTTTTAACACATGTCCAAATATTATTTGAAGAACCTAACAATTTTATTGAAATAAAAAATTCTGCTTGCATTTTCTTTTCGCAAAAATGGTACATACTTGAAGGGCGGCTACTAGAGAATTGCCTAGGGCGTCATTTGACCTACATGCGGCCCTGAAGATATTTATGATACTCCGTATGCTATATAGTCACAAAATGTTGGTTATGTAAAAAGACGGATTTAAAATTTTATATTTTCGACATTGCAAATGTACAACGTACAACCATCATCATCTCTCTATATAAGGATTTTTACAGCTGTCGCCGCATTCCTTCTTTCAGCTAACGACTCTACTCCTTTCAGTTCTGCCTTTCTCTATATCTAAGGTCTCGTCTTTCCATGGCCTCCTCCACTTCATTCCTCCACCCGTGTTGAGCTGGCCCCCCACTTGCAAAAATTAAAGAACAAATAGGCCTGATTTATGAGCTATTTATGAGCTTTCATATTCCGCAAACTAAAAATTTTGAGCTCGTTCCACTGAGCAGGAAGTTAATACTATAGTGGAGGGGAGGGGCTGAGTCAGCCCCCCCCCCACTACTTAAAAATAGGAATATTGAATCGGTTTTTGCGGTAGAATTACGAGCTATTTATGAGCTCTTGAAATGATGTAGTTTCAATTTTTGAGCTCATCCCCTTCACCCCCAAACAACCCTTTAATTGATTTAACTTAAGAGAAAAATGCTGAGAAAACTTAAAATATATCGTATTGCGGATATAATTCCTATACCTTATATACTCTAAGAATAAACTATTAAATCACGTGCATTTCGATTATTGAGTTACAACCCCTTCGCAAGAAAACCACCCTATCTTCCCGGCTTAAGAGAAAGTTGTACTTAAAATGCATTAAATTAATTATTTGGCGACTACATATCATTTAATAATTTATAAGCTTCCAAAATACGCGCATTTAGATCAGTAAATAGCAATTTATTTTGTATAGTGCAGTCACTGAAGGTAAAAATTAACGATTACCTTCAATTTCGGCGAACCTTCATCGATTTTCACGAAAATTGGTCAGTGGTTATAGGATACCTCAAAAAACAAAGGTGACATGGTACCATCTTGCGCCTGTACCCTGAGGGTGGATACCGCCCCTTCTCGGGGTTGAAAATTATTTTATAAAAAATAACTGCACAAATCTATAAAAGATCAAATTATAAGCAAAATTTATTATATAAAGTTATTAAAATAAGTCACCACTTTAAGTTTAAGTTTAAGTATAATTATTCGTGAAAAAAATGCATGTTTTGAAGCGGTTTTTCGTAAATCACTGAAAAAGTGTAAATTTTTACAAAAAAAGTTAATAGTAGTTTAACTCGTATAGCTTATATTCTAAGAATAAACTCTTAAATCACGCTCCTTTCGATTATTGAGCTACAACCCCTTCGCAAGAAAACCATCCCATATTCCCCGCTTAAGAGAGAGTTGTACTTAAAATAATTTAAATTAATTATTTGGCGACTAGATATCGTTTAATAATTTATGAGCTCGCAAAATATACGCATCTCAATTATTGAATTGCCAGTTTCTTTCTATAGTGCAGTCACTGAAGGTAAAAATCGACTATGACCTTCAATTTCGGTAAATCTCCATTCATTTTCACGAAAATTGGTGAGCGGATTTTGATACTATCAACTTTTTCTGGAGCTCATTTTTGATAGGTATTTCTAAGTACTTTGACAAGTATTTAGTACCTAAGTGTTATAAAATGCATCTCTTTCCCGTTATTTAAGCTTGAATCCTTAGATTTGAACAGTCGCAGAAAAAAATATACATTTAATTACCAATAACTTACTTTAAATTAATATTAAAGGGTTTTTCAAGTAAGCAATTTTTTATTAGCTTCAATTTTAGTGATGAAAACTTTTTTGTAAAAACTTACAGTTTTTGAGTTATTTACGAAAAATCGCTTTAAAGCATGCATTTTCTTTCACAAAAATTAAAATATTTGATCTTTAATAACTCAAAAAGTATTGATTTAATAATAACATTATATAACAAATTTTGCTTACAATTTGTCCCTCTCTCGATTTGTGGGGTTATTTTTAATAAAGTAATTTTCACCCCCGAGAAGGGGTGACTTATACCCCAGGCTAAAACCGCAAGTTGTTATTGTCAATTCGTGAAAATGAATGGAGATTTACCGAAATCGAAGGTCATAGTTGATTTTTACCTTCAGTGACTGCACTATAGAAAGAAAATGGCAATTCAATAATTGAAATGCGTATATTTTGCGAGCTCATAAATTATTAATCGATATGTAGTCGCCAAATAATTAATTTAAATTATTTTAAGTACAATTCTCTCTTAAGCCGGGAATATTGGATGGTTTTCTTGCGAAGGGGTTGTAGCTCTATAATCGAAAGGCAGGTGACTTAACAGTTTATTTTTAGAATATAAGCTTTACGAATTAAACTACTATTAACTTTTTTGTAAAAACTTACACTTTTTCAGTGATTTACGAAAAACCGCTTCAAAACATGCATTTTTTTCACAAAAAATTTAAATCTTTGATCTTTAATAACTTAAAACTTAAGACTTATTTTAATAACTTCATAAAATAAATTTTGCTTTTAATTTGTTCTTCTATTGATTTGTGCAGTTATTTTTTATAAAATAATTTTCACCCCCGAGAAGGGGCGTTATCCACCCTCAGGGTAAAGGCGCAAGGTGATACCATGTCACCTTTGTTTCTTGACGTATCCTCTAACCACTGACCAATTTTCGTGAAAATCGATGAAGGTTCACCGAAATTGAAGGTAATCGTTGATTTTTACCTTCAGTGACTGCACTATACAAAATAAATTGCAATTTACTGATCTAAATGCGCGTAATTTGGAAGCTTATAAATTATTAAATGATATGTAGTCGCCAAATAATTACTTTAATGCATTTTAAGTACAACTTTCTCTTAAGCCGGGAAGATAGGGTGGTTTTCTTGCGAAGGGGTTGTAGCTCAATAATCGAAATGCACGTGATTTAATAGTTTATTCTTAGAGTATATAAGCTATAGGAATTATATCCGCAATACAATATATTTTAAGTTTTCTGAGCATTTTTCTCTTAAGTTAAATCAATTAAAGGTTTGTTTGGGGGTGAAGGGGATGAGCTCAAAAATCGAAACTATATAATTTCAAGAGCTCATAAATAGCTCGTAATTCTGCCGCAAAAACCGATTCAATATTCCTATTTTTAAGTAGTGGGGGGCTGACTTAGCCCCCCCCCCCCACCAAAGTATTAAATTCCTGCTCAGTGGAACGAGCTCAAAATTTTTAGTTTGCGGAATATGAAAGCTCATAGATAGCTCATAAATCGGGGCTATTTGTTTTTTGTTTTTTGCAAGTGGGGGGGGGGGGCAGCTCAACACGGGTCATTCCTCCATGATCTTCGGGGTCTACCTCTTGTTCTCTTTCCTGTTAGGCTCCACTCCGAAATCTTTGATATCCATCTTGTACGATCTGTTGTTCTCACATGTCCATACTAAATTAAACTTTTTTCTTCGATGTAGCTGAGTATGTCTTGTTCTACTGCCATTCTTCGTTTTATCTCTTCATTTAGAATGCGATCTATTCTTGTCATTCTGCAGCTTCTTATGAACTAAATTTCAGTTGCTGTAATTTTTGACCTGTTTCGTTTGTTTATTACCCAATTCTCTGCTCCGTAGGTCATTACACTACGTACCAAGGTGTTATAATATTCTCTTCTTTGCATTTCTGGTAATCTGTCTATCCCACAGTACCTACCCCTTTCATTTGTTTAATACATATTCTTGTCTGTGCTAATCTGCTGGTTATCTCTGGCTCGGTTGTTCCATGCTTTGAGAGTATGAATTAGGGATGGCGGTTTTTGACAAAACACCGGTTTTCGGTTATACCGGTTTTTTTGCTTACGGTTTAACCTGGCGGTTATAACCGGTCAAAAAAACCGGTTTTTGGAAAAACCGGTTTTTTGTTTTTTTAATCCAATAGGTTACAATGGGCGCTTTTACTAGATGCAAACGTTGGCAATCAGTTTGCGCTTTATGGTTCTGAACGACTTGCTAACGTCAAACATGTTTGGAAAGCGGTCGCCATTTTTGCAAACATAAGATATTTAAGTTGAACTTTGCAAACTTGTTGAATATTGAAAAAATATGGCGGGAATTTAAATTGTATATATTGTAGAATATATTGATAAGGGTTTTATATATAAAATAAAGGCTACTGAAGACATGCTGCTACGTTATTATCTATTAAATAAATTTTCTTTTTTCCTTTAATAAAAAAAAGTGAATTCAAAAACGTATTTATTGAGAAAATTTATTTTAGGTTACGTTCAAACCAAGCAAGCAAAATGTCAAATTTTAACCTAAACAACCAACCGTTCATCTCGCTGTCAACAAGTTTAGAATCAAAGCGCAAACATTTGTGAACGTGTTTGTATCTGGTGAACGCAGTCAAAGTTACATTTACAATACACTTTAGTTTGCGATACTCTATTCGACTCGATATCAATATGATCAAAATTAGTACTATCGAAAGAACATGTATTACTTTTAACACGTATGTATATTTGTAGAATAGGTACATTTTAACTCATTTAATACTTCCTGTATAAGTGTATCGTTTTGAAAACGTAGCGAAATTCTTGGAGATTCGTATTCGTAATCAGTAATTCGATATTCATAGTCAGGGCATTATTTTTGGTAATCAGATAAAGTCAACCCACTTTCAATGTCAAGAGTTAAGTGTGAAAAACAGATCACTTCTTATGTAAATATTATGATTACAAATACCTTTTCAAGCAAATATTATAATAAAACTTAATAATTGTTTCTGGCTGATGTGAGATTGCACTTTCAGTTTGCTTCTGTATTTTATAAAATAAAATAAAATTTGAATTATGGTTTTGTTTGGAATAATTACTTGAGAATAATAATTATATTGGTATCCGAAATAATACCTAACCTAATCCTAATCACAGTAAAAACCAAATAACCGGTTTTTACTTTAAAAAGAAAAAACCGGTTATAACCGGGACAAAAAACAACCGGTGAAACCGGCTATTGCGAAGTAAAAAACCGGTTTTAGGTTTAAACCGGTAGGTTTTTCCCATCCCTAGTATGAATCCTAAATATTTGAATTTGTCAGTGCCGTTAATTTCCCTATCATCGGCCATTTCCAAGTTTCTGACTTTTTCTTGTTCTGTTGTTAACTATTCGGTATTTTGTAGGTTTATTTTCAGTCCATTTTTTGTGTATTCCTCTTCTAATTTTCGGAGCATATAGGACAAATCTTCTTCGTCTTGAGCCGTTACCACTTGGTCATCTGCAAAACTTAATGTGTACAAGAAGTTGTCCCGGATTGGTATTCCCATCCCTTCACATTTCCTTTTCTATGGTTTTAATATTTGTTACAGGAATATCTTGATATTCCTTAGGAGGATTATGTGCAACTTATCTTTAAGTATCAATATACGCATAAGAATTCTTAGATGTTACGTCTTTGACGTCCTCCTCTATGGAGTAGAAAGCTGGAGTCTTACAGAAGATGCCATACAACGGTTAGAGGCGTTTGAAATGTGGTGCTACCGACGTATGTTGAGGGTCTCATATATACACCACACAACTAACATAACTATTCTCCAGAAGCTAAGAAAAGACAAAGAAATAATTAACACCGTAAAGAACAGAAAATTGGCAAGATTGAGGGCAAGAGAGGCCCTGGGCGTAGACGTAGATCCTGGCTGGGAAATCTTAGGAAGATCAACTGGACTAGTCTAACGTCAACTTCAACTGATCTATTTCGAGCTGCTGTGAATAGAATAAGATGGGTCAATGTGGTCGCCAACATTTCTAGAAGATAGGCACCTTTAGACGAAGAATATTCTAGGACTAGGACGCCCAGACCCTCCAAAATGCCGATAGGTCTCATCATTGGACCTCATCCAAACTCTTAACGCCGTTGATGGATTAGCTTCAACTCTTCGTGACATTTTTCGTAAATAAAAACCGGCCTCTTTCATGCCTACAATGCGTTTCTGTTACGAAGTCGCTTAAATGACGAAATTTCCGACGACTGCGAACTCTTGGCAATTTGAATTTTTTTGGTAAATCCCAAATTACAAAAAGTTACAAATAATCTATACTACAGCTAACAGACCAGAGCATTTATCACTAAAAACACTTAGTCCTGTCGCCAGTGGGGGTACAACGGCCTCCTTAATTCAGATGGACTTACCCAAGTTATTTTACGTATTTTGACCCGTAGAACACGAATTTTTTGGGTAACAGTCGGTCCGGATGTCGATAAGATTGTTATAAACAAAGAACTTGAGGAATCACATAACAGCCATTTTTCGCAAAACAAAACATTTTTTTGTATTTTGTGGGCGATTCTAAGCAAAACATGTTTTTACAAGTTTTTTCGTAGGATGCATAGTTTTCGACATAAACGCGGTTGAACTTTAAAAAAATCGAAAAATTGCAATTTTTGAACCCGAATAACTTTTGATTGAAAAATAAAATAGCAATTATGCTTACCGCATTTGAAAGTTCAAGTCAAATTCTATCGGTTTTGATTACTTTCATTGCTAAAAATTAATTTTTTTATTGTTAAACAAAGCTATAAACACATAGTGATCGAATGATGTTTTCAATGCATTTCTCATTTGAAATCGAACGAGTAGGCGAGCATACAGACAATTTCTACATAGATTACGTACATTAAATCGCATGAATTGGACACGGGAAACACTGTGTTTATGGCTTTGTTTAACAAATAAAAACTTAATTTTTAGCAATGCAAATAATCAAAACCGATCGAATTTGACTTGAACTTTCAAATGCAGTAAGCGGAATAACTATTTTATTTTTTAATGAAAAATTATTCGGGTTCAAAAATTGCAATTTTTCGATTTTTTGAAAGTTCAACCGCGTTTGTGTCGAAAACTATGCATCCTACGAAAAAACTTGTAAAAACATTTTTTGCTTAGAATGACCCAAAAATTACAAAAACATGTTTTGTTTCGCGAAAAATCGCTGTTATGTGATTCCTCAAGTTCTTTGTTTATAACAATCTTATCGACATCATGATTGACTGTTACCCAAAAAATTCATTTTCTACGGGGAAAAATACATAAAAAAACTTGGGATAGATAGATAGATAGATAGATAGATAGATAGATAGATAGATAGATAGATAGATAGATAGATAGATAGATAGATAGATAGATAGATAGATAGATAGATAGATAGATAGATAGATAGATAGATAGATAGATAGATAGATAGATAGATAGATAGATAGATAGATAGATAGATAGATAGATAGATAGATAGATAGATAGATAGATAGATAGATAGATAGATAGATAGATAGATAGATAGATAGATAGATAGATAGATAGATAGATAGATAGATAGATAGATAGATAGATAGATAGATAGATAGATAGATAGATAGATAGATAGATAGATAGATAGATAGATAGATAGATAGATAGATAGATAGATAGATAGATAGATAGATAGATAGATAGATAGATAGATAGATAGATAGATAGATAGATAGATAGATAGATAGATAGATAGATAGATAGATAGATAGATAGATAGATAGATAGATAGATAGATAGATAGATAGATAGATAGATAGATAGATAGATAGATAGATAGATAGATAGATAGATAGATAGATAGATAGATAGATAGATAGATAGATAGATAGATAGATAGATAGATAGATAGATAGATAGATAGATAGATAGATAGATAGATAGATAGATAGATAGATAGATAGATAGATAGATAGATAGATAGATAGATAGATAGATAGATAGATAGATAGATAGATAGATAGATAGATAGATAGATAGATAGATAGATAGATAGATAGATAGATAGATAGATAGATAGATAGATAGATAGATAGATAGATAGATAGATAGATAGATAGATAGATAGATAGATAGATAGATAGATAGATAGATAGATAGATAGATAGATAGATAGATAGATAGATAGATAGATAGATAGATAGATAGATAGATAGATAGATAGATAGATAGATAGATAGATAGATAGATAGATAGATAGATAGATAGATAGATAGATAGATAGATAGATAGATAGATAGATAGATAGATAGATAGATAGATAGATAGATAGATAGATAGATAGATAGATAGATAGATAGATAGATAGATAGATAGATAGATAGATAGATAGATAGATAGATAGATAGATAGATAGATAGATAGATAGATAGATAGATAGATAGATAGATAGATAGATAGATAGATAGATAGATAGATAGATAGATAGATAGATAGATAGATAGATAGATAGATAGATAGATAGATAGATAGATAGATAGATAGATAGATAGATAGATAGATAGATAGATAGATAGATAGATAGATAGATAGATAGATAGATAGATAGATAGATAGATAGATAGATAGATAGATAGATAGATAGATAGATAGATAGATAGATAGATAGATAGATAGATAGATAGATAGATAGATAGATAGATAGATAGATAGATAGATAGATAGATAGATAGATAGATAGATAGATAGATAGATAGATAGATAGATAGATAGATAGATAGATAGATAGATAGATAGATAGATAGATAGATAGATAGATAGATAGATAGATAGATAGATAGATAGATAGATAGATAGATAGATAGATAGATAGATAGATAGATAGATAGATAGATAGATAGATAGATAGATAGATAGATAGATAGATAGATAGATAGATAGATAGATAGATAGATAGATAGATAGATAGATAGATAGATAGATAGATAGATAGATAGATAGATAGATAGATAGATAGATAGATAGATAGATAGATAGATAGATAGATAGATAGATAGATAGATAGATAGATAGATAGATAGATAGATAGATAGATAGATAGATAGATAGATAGATAGATAGATAGATAGATAGATAGATAGATAGATAGATAGATAGATAGATAGATAGATAGATAGATAGATAGATAGATAGATAGATAGATAGATAGATAGATAGATAGATAGATAGATAGATAGATAGATAGATAGATAGATAGATAGATAGATAGATAGATAGATAGATAGATAGATAGATAGATAGATAGATAGATAGATAGATAGATAGATAGATAGATAGATAGATAGATAGATAGATAGATAGATAGATAGATAGATAGATAGATAGATAGATAGATAGATAGATAGATAGATAGATAGATAGATAGATAGATAGATAGATAGATAGATAGATAGATAGATAGATAGATAGATAGATAGATAGATAGATAGATAGATAGATAGATAGATAGATAGATAGATAGATAGATAGATAGATAGATAGATAGATAGATAGATAGATAGATAGATAGATAGATAGATAGATAGATAGATAGATAGATAGATAGATAGATAGATAGATAGATAGATAGATAGATAGATAGATAGATAGATAGATAGATAGATAGATAGATAGATAGATAGATAGATAGATAGATAGATAGATAGATAGATAGATAGATAGATAGATAGATAGATAGATAGATAGATAGATAGATAGATAGATAGATAGATAGATAGATAGATAGATAGATAGATAGATAGATAGATAGATAGATAGATAGATAGATAGATAGATAGATAGATAGATAGATAGATAGATAGATAGATAGATAGATAGATAGATAGATAGATAGATAGATAGATAGATAGATAGATAGATAGATAGATAGATAGATAGATAGATAGATAGATAGATAGATAGATAGATAGATAGATAGATAGATAGATAGATAGATAGATAGATAGATAGATAGATAGATAGATAGATAGATAGATAGATAGATAGATAGATAGATAGATAGATAGATAGATAGATAGATAGATAGATAGATAGATAGATAGATAGATAGATAGATAGATAGATAGATAGATAGATAGATAGATAGATAGATAGATAGATAGATAGATAGATAGATAGATAGATAGATAGATAGATAGATAGATAGATAGATAGATAGATAGATAGATAGATAGATAGATAGATAGATAGATAGATAGATAGATAGATAGATAGATAGATAGATAGATAGATAGATAGATAGATAGATAGATAGATAGATAGATAGATAGATAGATAGATAGATAGATAGATAGATAGATAGATAGATAGATAGATAGATAGATAGATAGATAGATAGATAGATAGATAGATAGATAGATAGATAGATAGATAGATAGATAGATAGATAGATAGATAGATAGATAGATAGATAGATAGATAGATAGATAGATAGATAGATAGATAGATAGATAGATAGATAGATAGATAGATAGATAGATAGATAGATAGATAGATAGATAGATAGATAGATAGATAGATAGATAGATAGATAGATAGATAGATAGATAGATAGATAGATAGATAGATAGATAGATAGATAGATAGATAGATAGATAGATAGATAGATAGATAGATAGATAGATAGATAGATAGATAGATAGATAGATAGATAGATAGATAGATAGATAGATAGATAGATAGATAGATAGATAGATAGATAGATAGATAGATAGATAGATAGATAGATAGATAGATAGATAGATAGATAGATAGATAGATAGATAGATAGATAGATAGATAGATAGATAGATAGATAGATAGATAGATAGATAGATAGATAGATAGATAGATAGATAGATAGATAGATAGATAGATAGATAGATAGATAGATAGATAGATAGATAGATAGATAGATAGATAGATAGATAGATAGATAGATAGATAGATAGATAGATAGATAGATAGATAGATAGATAGATAGATAGATAGATAGATAGATAGATAGATAGATAGATAGATAGATAGATAGATAGATAGATAGATAGATAGATAGATAGATAGATAGATAGATAGATAGATAGATAGATAGATAGATAGATAGATAGATAGATAGATAGATAGATAGATAGATAGATAGATAGATAGATAGATAGATAGATAGATAGATAGATAGATAGATAGATAGATAGATAGATAGATAGATAGATAGATAGATAGATAGATAGATAGATAGATAGATAGATAGATAGATAGATAGATAGATAGATAGATAGATAGATAGATAGATAGATAGATAGATAGATAGATAGATAGATAGATAGATAGATTTATTTAACTACTTTACAAAAATATTGTTTGTAGCAAGTCAAATTACAAGGTAAATCAAAAAATTATAAAAATTACAAGGTATATAAAAGTACAAGGTGTATAAAATAGGAATATAAAACATAACTTATTAATATCACAAACAAGAAACATAGATTAACAAAAAATATTTTGTGTCACGGTAAGCATTTCAGTGGATATTCTGCAATGCGTCATATATTCTTCCGAGCAATAAAAGCAATGCTTCAACAGATACCTTTTTATGACTTTTTTGAAACTGTTACAGCTTAGCTGTTTAATATCTTTTGGTAAAGTATTGTAATAGTTATAATTAAGACAATTTTTATCTGAAAGACGCAATCTACAGCGATTTGTTCGCAAATAATGAGAGTTTCGCGTATTGTGAACGTGAACATCAGATTGCTTTATTAAATGGGCCCGTTTTCTGTGAATTTCAGTCAGAACTTGATATATCAACAGAGTAGGTAGCGGCATAATTTTTAATTTAATGAAGAGAGGTCGGCAATATTCCAGATAACTAACCCCTGCTAAAATTCGGATAGCTTTCTTTTGCATCCTGAAAATTTGAAGAGCATTTGTTGAATTACCCCATAAGATTAATCCATAGCTTAGGTGCGAGTGAAATAAAGAAAAATATGTCACCTTCAATGTCTCAAAGTTGACAACCCTTGCTAGTTGACGAATAAGAAACAATGAACTAGAGAGCTTCCTCTTTACTTGTGAAATATGAGCCGACCCGTTCAATCGATTGTCTATGGTTATTCCTAATAGTTTAGCAGTCTCTTTTTCATCTGGATCGCCATGTAAACTGGACTTGGGTAAGTCCATCTGAATTAAGGAGGCCGTGGCGACAGGCCCCTGGCGACAGGACTAACTGGAATAAATCGATGTTTGAATACAGCTCCTAGAGATTTGCAACTTTTTACATTGTGGTCAGGATGATGTCAGGAAAAAAGTCTAGTATATAATAATGGGTGGAAATACATCATTTCATTTTATAGTGCATAAATGCATCCAAACGTGCATAAACATGTCAAAATAAGCATACTAAGGACAAGATTTTGTTAGTGGGAGGTTTTTGGGGTCGCTGATCACGCCTACGCCATCCGAACTTGCCCCAAGGTCACTGCTAAGGCACGTCATCTGGAGGTTAAAGGGTTATCGGCACTAAATTGATGCAAACAGGTTACTTGGAGGTTTTTGGAGTCGCTGAACACGAATACGCAATCAGAACTAACCCCGAAGCACCTGGTGCTCAGTGTCACTGCATCTTCTGGGATTTCGAGGGTTTTCGACATTAAATTGATGCAAATATATTACTCGGGCCGTTTTTGGTGTTGCTGAAAACGACCACGCCATCAGAACCGACATCTGGAGCACCTGATGCTAAGGTCACGTCATATTCTGGAGTTTCGAAGGATTACGTCACCAAATTGATACGAATAGGTTACACGAGGGGTGTTGGGGTTGCTGAACTGACCACCGGAGCACGTGATGCTCACGGTCACTGCTGAGGCCCGTTGTCTTCTGGAGTTACGAAAGTTTTAAGCCTTGAATCCATTCAAAGAGACTGGAGATGGTTTTGGGGGTCGCTGGATCCCCGGACCATGTGGTTCCCAAGGTCACAGCTAAGGCATTTTATCTTCTGGAGTTTGGAGGGTTATTGGTCAACCTGGTGCTACGGGGGTCGTTTCTGATGATGTATTCTTATTCAGAAAACTCAAAAGTCCACGACTAATCTGTTTGCATAAATTTAATGCCGAAAACCCTCGAAACATCAGATGTCGCGCGTTAGCAGTGCATCTTGGCACCAGGTGCTCCGACGGTCGGTTCTGATGGCGGATTCGTCTTCAGCGACCCCAAAAACCCACGACTAACAAAATTTGGCCCTTAATACATTTATTTTGACATATTTATGCACTTTTGGGTGCATTTTATACACTTTATAATCCAATGATGCATTTCCACCCATTTTCTATTGTAGACTTTTTTCCTGACACCATCCTCAACACGCAATCAAAGTTGTAAGCTGATAAGTGCTGTACTTAAAAATCGATTTATTTTGTGCTGAATGCTCTGGTCTATAGACCACCTCTGGTCTATATATAAATACATAGAAATAAACTTTTTTTTTTCTTTGTGTGAGATAGCGAGATAGCGAGGTAAAATCTTTTTCCACCTACCTCTACCGAAAGTATACTTTTCGGACCTGATTGTAGGGAGCAAAGTTGTACTTTTCCTCCCTATGGAGGAAAAGTAAAAGTGACGTCATGGTATTTCATTCTTGAAATATAACTTATTGACGCCCTGTACAATATCTATTTTCTATTACGTAAGTATCTATACATTTTAACGTTTATTTGTAAAACACCCTGTATTTTGCAGAATGGTAAAAAACAGTAAATTGTTATTTTGATTTAACATTGTTTACATTAATAATTTGACCTATATTTGACAGTTGACAGATATTTTGTACCTACTTGTTAGTTTTAGTTTTAATAAATTTTGTTGGTTAGTTACATAAATAAATTAAGTGAAAATGAAAAATGACTTGTTATTAATTTGAGGGAGGTGGAAAATCCATATGTATTATAACATGGGAGTAAAGTGCCTTTTCCTCCCTTGAATGATTACTGCCTTCCGCTACGCGTCGGGCAGTGAACTTCATTCTCGGGAGGAAAAGTAGCACTTTCCTCCTTTGTTATACAAATAGCTATATCACATATTATATTTTTAGATAAGAGTTACGTAGAAATACTTTTGATAAATACCAAATAAATAATCGTATATAAAGTGTTGCATTTTTTTATTGCCATCGGTATATTTTTTGCTAACTTTAACCTTAACCGCTACCTAACAAGTAGTTAGCGTCTATCAACAATACACCGTAGAATTAAAGCAAATGTCATTCAATCATGCTTAAGAGCCCTTTAGTTACTACAAAGGGCACGTTTAATAAAGGGAGGTTTAAATAGTTCCCAGATGGTTAAGTGAGGTAAAGAAAATATCCTTTTTTATTGTACTCCGGTGTTTAATTATTAGCTATCCTTAATGATTATATCCATAAATAATGGGTGTACGTATAAAGAGAATGGATTTAATTGGATCTAAGAAATACTTAGAAGATAAGAAGTGTATTACGATTATAAATAAAAATCTTAATTTTTGGATTTTTTGAAGTTATGCTTCTTTACGATCGAGAGTGAAATTTTATAATGCCGGGCGCATGCGCACACAGACAGTATAATGTAGTTAGTTGTTAATCTTTCAAGATATGTATGTATAAGCGCTGTCAGCGCAAATAAGTCATTAAAAGAATATATTAGTGTTTTTAGTAAATGTATTATTTATTATAATTTTTGTGTCTTTGGATTTGTCTTCCTCGGGAATAAGATATTTTATAATAATAGTAAGTATATTTAAAATATTTTTGTATACTTCACTTGGTCTATTAAATTTGTCAGTATGTATGAGAAATCTTGTTACCTGTTAAAGCAAAGGGAATATAGCTCAGTGGTAGAGCGTGTGATCGGAGATCGAGAGGTCCCGGGTTCAAGTCCCGGACGATTCATATTCTTTTTTTTTTAATTTTTGGTATCGTTTTAATAATTTTTTTTTAAAGTGGTAGGTAAGAAAGTTACTTCAATATTTAAATAAAATATAAATAACCTGTTAAGTATATTAATTTCGTTGAAATCATAATAATAGAAATATAACTTCTTACGTGCGTACAAAGTACACACACGTTCTTTTTTTAATGTAAATATCTTTGATGGTTCTAAAACACAGCTGTTTATGATTTCTCCTTTTTTTTTCTCCAGGTAAACTTATTTTTTACCGTAATATTTAGCGTTATACCTTATAGCCCAAGTATTAAAATGGAAAAATTAATAGAAGTGCAATACAAAAACTTTTGTATAAGAAAACCAAAAAACTAAAAGGATAGGTATATAAGTGATGTTATTTTTAATAAAGTTATTTTTAGTTATTATAGAGTTGTATTTAAAAGAGGTGTATTATTTATTCCTGTCTATCTAATTAGCTTTCTTTGGTCCATCTTTGGACAAAGGCCTCCCCAATAATTTTCCATTCTCCTCTGTCTGGCGCTACAGTCATCCACCTAGAGCCCACGTCAATTTTGCAACTTCTTGTCTAACATCCCTTACTTTTGTTTTCTCTCTTATCCACTCGTTTCTCTTTTTATCCATTAGTATTACGTGCAACATCTGTTTTTCCATTGCCCTTTGCATCTATTTATTTAAGTTAAGGGGATGGGTACGTATTTTCGGCTGCAATGGTATTCAAATGGGGATTCATTTTTTTCGAATCCTGCGAAAACTAATAAGTATTTTTGTAAAATTTAAACGCAGAATGAAAGATTACGTTATTAGCGAGGGCCGAAAGCCCTGAGAACTTCTATAATGTTTATTTTAATAAGTTACAGGGGTCAAAAACTAAGAGAAAATTTAGTGTAATTTTAATTTCAAATATCTCATTCAAAATAAACTTTTTATTATTTATTCTAAGAGACTTTCGGCGCTCGGTAATAATTTAGTCTTTCATTCTGCGTTTAAATTTTTCAAAAATATTTATTTTGGGTTTTCAGGATTCGAAAAAAATGAACACAATGTCCGTGGTAATATTTTCCAAATCTATCTTTGTCTAACAACGTACTCAGTCGAATGGAATATTGTCAGCATATTGTCAGTCAGACAGTGACAATCAGTGACAATTTTAAATATTTGACATGGCATCGGGACTATTTTGAGTTGTTGATTAAATAATTATATAGTGTATTTGATAAATAATTGATTTAAGACGTGAACTTAATAAAAAGGTATTTATTGTGTATTATTTGTGGAAGATCCAAGCAGAGAATACATCAGGATAATATATTCTGTGATCCAAGTATTTTGTTGTTAAAGATGTTCAAAATTGTAAGCGTTCCATAGTAACAATATATTATTAGACAATCACTTTAAAACTTTTCTTCCACTTTTCTCGATTGAGTATTAATTTTTGTTGTAAGTACATATAAATTATTACAATCACTGGATACATAGTTAGTGAAAGAATTATCACATTTATTAACTGAATTAATAATTTGCAATTATACAAATAACAGTTGTCCAAGAACATTCAAAAGCCATCTCTTTAAGTTAATGATGACATTTTCAAGTAGAATGACATTCTAGTAATGTTTACATATCCATACCAGTGTGAATTTTACTACACGTAATTTGCCGTGTAAAGACAGAAAAAGTAGGAATAGCCGTAAAATATTTGCGAATTTTGTACCGATGGCATAATGTGGTTAGCTGAGTAGAACTATTCCGGATATACAGGGTGTCCAGAAACTCTACCGACAAATAAAGACCGGAGATTCCTCAGATAATTTAAAGATATTTTAACCCAATTCACCTAGTCCGAAAATGCTTCCTAAAGGAGGTAGGGCTCTTTGAAGATGGCGTCTTGTAATTAGTTTTTCTTAAATAACTCCAGAATGCTTCTATTGAGAAAAACAAAAATTGGTACACATATTTATCTTCCAGAGATAAATCGATTCCATGCATTGTGAATTTCTAGTACCGGTCATAGGCGTCCGTTTTGGGTAGGGCAACAATTATTTTCTCGTATAACTTTTTTATCTTTAAATTGTAAGCAATTTTGACTCTGGATTATTAAATTCTGAGGTATTCTACAACTAAAAGGTACTCTTCTTTTAAGTCGATAAGATACACCGTTTTCTAGAAAAATCGATTTAAAAATTTTTCTTTTTTCGAAATTTCAAAAAAGAAATTTCAAAAAAAATTATTTAGAAATCCGAAAACTGGTACGTTTATTTATATTTCAGAGATGGATCGATTTTATTAATTGCGAATTTCTAGTACGGGTTATATGCGTCCGTTTTGGGTAGGTCAACGGTTATTTTATCGAATAAAATTTTTGTCTTTAATTTTTAAGCATTTTTGACTCTAGATTATTAAGTTATAATATAGTCCAGTACTTAAAGTGACTCCTGCTTTAAGTTGGTAAAATACACCGTTTTCTTTGTAATTTTTTTTTTCAAAATCAAAAAACGAAAAATTTTCGAATCGATTTTTCTAGAAAACCGTGTGTCCTACCGATTTAAAGCAAAAGTACCTTTTAGTACTGGAATACCTCACAATTTAACAATCCAGTATCAAAAATGCTTAGAAGTTAAAGATAAAAAAGTTATGTGATAAAATAACCATTGCCCTACCAAAAACGGACACCTATTATCGTTACTAGAAATTCGCAATGAATGAAATCTCTATAAAATACATATGTATACCAATTTTCGTTTTTCTCAATAGAAGCGTTCTGGAGTTATTTAAGAAAAACTAATTAAATGACGCTATCTTCAAAGAGCTCTAGCTTGGTAGCTAGGAAGCATTTTCGGACTAGGTGAAATGAGCTAAATTGTCTGAAATTGAAGAATCTCTTGTCTTCGTATGTCTGTAGTGTTTCTGGAACCCTGTATATGTTATCTAAGGTGATTTTGTGTACTAAAATAAGTGGAGCACCCAAATTTAATCTTTGGCAGTTCATAACAAAAATTGTCGGGATGACATTAGAAAAAAAAAAGAACAATATTATTATGAACAATAGATCGCAACTTGAATCGTTCTTGGTATGAATATCCAGGAATAAATACACTCACCGGCACAAAATTCCGCCACCCAAAATTTTTGATTAAGTTTGGCAATCTATAACTTTATTATTTGTACTCCGATTTTCAAGATTCTTGCATCAGTTTGTAGGTACGTGTATTGATGTCGTTTGATATTATTCCAGTGAAAAGATGTTTTTGCTTAGATGGCATTATACGGAGCTAATGGAAGTGTTGTTTTTTCTCATAAATTTAAAAATTTCTGTGGAAAAATTGGAGGACTGATTTTGTTTCATACTTCTTTTGTATTATCCTGGAGGTATCACTAAGGTCTGTTTTTTGAATTATCTGAATATCTCTTTTCTTGTAAGAGCTGTAAATAAAAACACTGCTTTGAAGGTTTATTTAATAAAAAACGTAAGACGCACTAACATTTAAAAAACAAAACAAAATTAACAACAAAACAAAACAATTCAATAGCGGGTATGTCCACCTCTTGCAGCAACGACTGCTCGCAATCTGTTTGGCATCGTATAAATAAGATGTGTTATCCTTGCCTGGGGAATAGCCCGATATTCCTCTACCAGAGCCATAACTGTACCAAAGTTTCTGGAGGCCTAGGATGACGGCGAATAGCTTTTTTTAATTTATCCCATAAACGCTCAATAGGATTGAGATCTGGGCTGCATGCGGGCCATTTCAATCTTATCAATCCAACCTCTATTTTATGAGTCAATCAATGTTTTTATTTACAAAAAAATGGTGGAGCTCTTACAATAAAAAAAATATTCGGGTAATTCAAGAAACAAAATTTTAGTGACGCCTTCGGGGAAATATGACAGGACTATGAAACAAAATCAGCTCTTCCATTTTTCCACAGAATTCTTTAAAGTTAGGAGAAAGTACAGCGCTTTCATTCACTCCTGTATAGTGCCATGCAAGCAATTTTTTTTGTTACCGGAATAATACCAAACGATATCAATACATGTACCTACAAACTAGTGCAAGAATGTTAAAAATCGGAGAACAAAAAATAATAAAGTTGTAAAAATTGTCAAACTTAATCAAAAATTTTGGGTTGCGGAATTTTGTGCCAGTGAGTGTATTATGGCCCTAGGTCATGGCGTGCGGTCCTTTCACAGTGACCGGTAGGAATCTATTCAGAAATGTGTGGCACTTTAAAAAGAAGGGTTTTTATAGAAACAGCTATTTAATCCACATTTCAAAAAATGTTTTGACAATATGTACTTTATCGTATTAAAAATACTTTCTTTAGGGTTCACATTTAAGCACTTTTGTCATGTAGGTAGCTTACTTAAATACGTTAGCTGTCAATTATATTATATTTTTCAATCCTATCAGTCAGCACAATGTAGTTAAAATATTTCAGACTAACAATATTGTGACAATTGCTACTTCAAAAATAAAATGTTTTGCTTTTGAATAGACATCAGAAGCAACAGTAATTGTGTTCCTACTCTTATTTACCTTTGCAAAAATTTACTAAATCGAATTATTGTATGTAAGATCATACAGGGTGCGCTAAACCTCTGGTTTTATTTTGTTATGGAAAAAAGTATTCGACATCCTCTCTTTGGAATATGTCTGGTTATTTTATATTTCTTTGCTTTGCCCGCATTGAAGTTGATCGTACATAATTTGTATAAAAGTCAAAATGTAAATTCGTACAGGTTAAAACAAATTTTATATAGAAGTTTAGGTGGGTACAAAAAATATTCTTAAGAAAGTATCCAAATCATACAAGGGGATCATTGTTGAAATGATTAAAAAGGGGTCATTTTTGCAAAAAAAATACTTTTTTACTGCTGAGGTAATTCACTTATTAATTAAGGTCTATGGGATTTTTTTCTGCAAAATTTAAGGGTAAATCTGTCACTTAAGACTTACTAAATTAAATTTGACACCCTATTTATTTAAATAATTGTATTTAAAACTTTAAAAACAAATTTGCAAAAAATTATTTTTAGCGTTTTAAATAAGCACTATAAAATATATTATTTTACAGACTAAGTTGCGCTAGGTTACCAGTATTAAGCAAAAAAAATTTGTCGAAAAATATTTAATATTTTTTGAGATATTGAACTTGTTTATTAAATGTTACTATATTTTCAATTGCAAAAACGCGGTTGTTACCAAAGAAATATTTACCTGCTTAAGATCTCTTTATTTTTACTTTTATGTATATTTTCGATAAATGTATTGATAAATTTAAATTTCAATTAACTCCCCTCTAAAATGGCATTTGAAAATTATTTAAATTTTTTTATAATTTGTTTTTTTAATAACGTCACGAGGATTAAGTATTTTGTAATGCCGTTTCAATAATTGGGTTCCTGGGAATTTTTTACTAATTAACAAAATTTTTTTGTCGGTTTTTCTTCTTCTTTTTATTCTTGGAGTTATATTACTACGGGCCCTTTTAGGGTTAAATTTTATTAAGAATGTCGAATCTCTGAGTTGTAGATTCTAGACCTAAAAATATTAAGATTTAACTAAAATCTCTTAAGTAAATAAAATTTGGCTACTTACTGAGTTATAGGGAGTCTTATTTAAAAATTATTGTTACCAAGTACTTTAAAACTATTTGACGTATCCTTATCATACTTGGCAGAAAGTGTGGCTATTATACACCCTACTAAATTGTGATTAATAAACGTTTCTAGCTAGTGCCAGAGGCGTACGACAGGGGATAGTGAATGATTGACCCTTCCCAAATTTTACGCCACTGAGTGAATGACTATTTTAGCGAAATTTTTCGATTCTCCAATACTTTATGTGTAAATAACTTTATTGGTATCAATAAAGTCATCAGTTTGAGAGATATTGGAAGTTTAAAATGAATGAATCAAAATAACTATGCCGTTTTTTAACGTCCAATTTCTCGAAAACTAATGACTTGATCGTTACCAGTAAAGAGTATATTATTTACATAGAAGGTATTGGAGAATCGAAAAATTTCGCTAAAATAGTAATTCCCTCAGTGGCGTAGAATTTGGGAAGGGTCAACCATTAACTATCCCCTGTCGTACGCCTCTGGTAGTAGCTAGAAACTTTTATTTATCACAATTTAGTAGACTGTATAGCACCCACACTTTCTGCCAAGTATGATAAGGATACGTCAAATACTTTGAAAGTACTTGGTAAAAATAATTTTTAAATTTTTAAATAAAACTCCGTAAGTAGCCATATTTTATTTAAGCGATTTTAGACCAATCTTAATATTTTTAGGTCTAGAATCTACAACTTAGAGATTCGACATTCTTAATGAAACTTAACCCTAAAAGGGTCCGTAGTAATATAACTCCAAGAAAAAAAAAACGAAGAGGAAAAAAAGACAAAAAAATTTGTTAATTAGTGAAAAATTCCCAGAAACCCAATTATCGAAACGGCATTTCAAAATATTTAATCCCCGCGACGTTATTAAAAAAACAAATTATAAACAAATTTGAATAATTTTCAAATGCCATTTTAGGGGCAAGTTTAATTGAAATTTGAATTTATCAATACATTTATCGAAAACATACATAAAAATAAAAATAATAATATTCAATACAGGTGATTATGTCTTTGGCAACAACCGCTTCTTTGCAATTGAAAATAGAGGAACATTTAATAAACCAATTCAATATCTCAAAAAATATTAAATATTTTTGGACCAATTTTTTTTTTGTTTAATAACTTATTCTGTAAAATAAGATATTTTATTGCCTGTTTTTAACTGTATTGCTATTATAGTGCCTGTTTAAAACGCTAAAAATAATTTTTTGCAAATTTGGTTTTAAAGATTTATGTATAATTATTTAAATAAATAGGGGGTCAAATTTAATTTAGTAAGTCTTATGTGAAAGATTCACACTTCAACTTTGCAGAAAACAATCCTATATATCTTCATTAGTAATTGAATGACCTCAGCAGTTATAAAAGTAATTTTCTTGCAAAAATGAGCCCTTTTTAATTATTTAAACAATGATCTCCTTGTATGATTTGGATAGTTTCTTGAAAATATCTTTTGTACCCACCTAAACTTTGATATAAAATTTGTTTCAACCTGTACGAATTTACTTTTTGATTTACATGTAGTGTAATTTTGTTTTACTAGACTAATGTGCTTTTTCTTTATATTGACTATACCATTACTTGGGTATGTTCATTTTTAGTAGCCTATAGTTTTGAGGCTCTGTGTCCTAAGCTGACTTATTTTCTTGCCACTGTTTATCTAGTGTTCTATGTTCCATTATTTTTTCTTAAACATCATTTGACTACCACCAGGTCTCTTTACACACAAATTTCTTGTCTGAGGCTTTCCCAAGTATTATTAGCTTTATCTCTAAAATAATACCAACCATTTCCCTCCAAATTGTGTTATGAATTCCTTTCAGAAGATCTGAATATATCTATCTTCTCACTGTTTAATATTGACAATACAATTTTTTGTGGTTCTCTCACATATTTTGGTTTCATTTTACATTTTACTTCGATTTCTAGCACAAGAAACTTATGTTGTTGGCCCATAGTCTCACTATTACTTTGCCACATATAGATTCACGTATATCTTCTTTTCTTATCATGGAATACTCTATTTAAGATTGAATTTGTCCACTTTTGTAGGTGAAATTTTCCATTTTCTCTCATTTGAAAGAATGTGTCAACAATCGCCAGACCTAATGCTGTTGCTAATTCCAGAATATCATCTCCAGTATGAATTTTAGTTCCAAGACCTTGTCTTCTATGCGTTGTCTAATCCTTTATTTTAATAAAAAGTTTTACCTTTTAACGGAGTACCATTTATTTTAAATTACTATTCTAATTGGGAAATAAGCCACAATTTACTTAAAAATAGTATATTACTTTATGAGGCGGAGAAGCATGACTTTTCTTGACGCGCCCGATATTTGACGAAGTGACGCGCCGAACGAAGTGAGGCGCGTAATAGAGGGCAAGTCAAGAAAAGTCGCTTCTTTGCCGAATAAAGTATACTATTTTTTCTTCAAACGTAGCAATTTTCAACCATAAATAGTACAATTCATACGCTATTTTTACTCGAAATTAACTGTGACAACTATCAAAGTCGTCTAGATGTTAGAAATTAAAATAATTAATTCGTCGGTGGGATTTGCGTCTCCCTGGTTACAGTTGTTTGACAGTTGTTTGCAATTATTAAAGACAGCTTATTGTTGTTGCAACCGCAAGCGCAAATTTAGTGCGAAAATTTTAAACCCTCATGATTCGCCAACATCGGGAATGATTGCTGAAAGTTGTGCTCGACCATCAGTATCATCAACAGTTACCAATGCGTATGAAGAGTCGGGAACATTTTTGCACGGTTTCAATTTTGAAAATGCCTCATTAACTAATTGTACTTTTAATATTACTATAAATAAAAATGATGTTTAATTGTTGTTAATGACATTTGTATTGTTGCTTTGTGACATGTTTCATATTGTTGCCATGACAACATTTTTCCCTCCGCCGTAAAGAAATGGGAAAAAAACTGCTGCCGGCGGAGACATCAAACTTTGACAGGATCAAGTTAGATAAGTAATGTCATCATTATTTGACGTTTGAAGAAAAAATTATTTTTTCTTGTGATTAAATTTATGACCTGTATTTTTGTTACACCCTGTATATTCATCAAAATCGTAAAAATTCTAATAAGTAAAATTTTTTACGTCTTTTTGTTATTTTGTTAGCGCGCCTCTAAATGCGAGAAGAATTATTCGTCCTATTAGTATTGGAATTCTTTTTCTAAGGATGTTGTGCTTCGTTCTACACACCAAACCAAATGAAAACAAACAAAATCCATTTGGATAATTTGGACATTGAGATTTGTTAATTTGTTTAAAAACAAAAACGTTAGGAGAACACATTTTCAAAGAAGTAGAAAAAATTTAAGTATTTGTGAATATTAATAACAAATCATGATGAAAGGGAAACAGAAATCAAAGAAAGGATAACTACAGCAAATAAGATCTATACTGTGAGTAACAACGCAAATAACAAATTTTTAAAACTAAATTACTGAGCCAAAAATAAAAAATGAAGATATACAAAACAACAATTCGACCGACGAAACCTTTAACACGACAAACAAATAAGAGAAAAACCTTTGAATACAAGAAAGAAAAATATCAAGAGCAATATTAGGACTAATAAAAATAAATGAAAAAGGATTAAGACAAGGAGCGAATCTTGACCTACTGGAAGAAATTAATGTATAGTATCGAATAAAACAGCAAAGACCAAAATGGCTAAGACATACATAATATAATAGAGATCAGGGTCATCTACGTTGATATTCTCAATATTGGACTGGATACCAGCTGGCAAAGAAAAGAAGACGTGGAACACCAAGATATACATGATTACAAGAAGTAATAAATTACCTTAACAAGGCGGGTATATGACAATGGAAAGACAAAAGAAGATAAGAAACAATGAAGAAAAATAACTGAGAAAATGAAATAAAGAAATTGACCACTGATCTACCTCATAACATATATCTAGAGAGCTTAAGCAGCGTAACTCCTAAAGGGGTATCTAGCCAATCTATACAGAGTGTTTCATTAATAATTGTCCATATAGAAACTGGAGAAACCTTAGCACAAAATACGAAGATTTTACCTAAAACACTTAAATAAAATGTGGTTCCTTACTGAGTTACAGGGTGTTTTATCTAAAAATTTAAAAAGTATTTTTGCTCAGCATTTTAAAAGTATTCAATGTATTCTTTTCGTACTTGACAGGAAGTATAGGTACTCTAAAAACTACTAAATTATGTTAAACAAACGTTCCTGGCTATTACCAGAGGCGTACGACGGGGGAAAGTGAATGGTTGATCCTTTCCAAATTCTACGCCACTAGCGGAATTGCTATTTTAGTTCAATTTTTGGATTCTCCGCTACTTTCTATCAAAATAATATACTTTTTTTCGTAACGATAAAGTCATTAGTTTTCGAGATCTTTGAAGTTAAAAATGAAACGACACGATTATTTTGATTCATGTATTGTGTCGCTTCATTTTTAATTTCAAATATCTCGAAAACTAATCATTTTATCGTTACGAATGAAGAGTATATTATTTACATAAAAAGTATGGGAACATAAAAAAATTGCACTAAAATAGCAATTTCGTCAGTGGCGTAGAATTTGGGAAGGGTCAACCAGCCACTATCCCCTGTTGTACGCCCCTGGTAGTAGCTAGAAACGTTTATTTATCTTAATTTAGTAGGGTGTACAGTACCTACACTTTCTGCCAAGTATATAAGGATAAGGATAAGGATACGCCAAATAGTTTTAAAGTACTGGGTACAAATAGTTTTTAAATTTTAATCATAATATGAATCATATCATAAAATAATCAAAATAACTGTGCCGTTTCATATTTAACTTCAAATATCTCGAAAACTAATGACTTTATCGTTACCAATGAGGAGTCTATTATTTACGTAGAAAGTATTGGAGAATCTAAAAATGGCACTAAAATAGTAATTCCTCCAGTGGTGTAGAATTTGAGAGAGGTCAACCATTCACTATCCCCTGTCGTACGCCTCTGGTAGTAGCTAGAAACGTTTGTGCACCATAATTTAGTAGGGTGTATAGTAGTCGCACTTTCTCCAACTATGAAAAGGATACTTCGAATAGTATTAAAATTCTGAGCAAAAATAGTTATTAAATTTTTAGATAAAACACCCTGTAACTCAGTAAGGAACCACATTTTATTTAAGTGTTTTAGGTTAAATCTTCGTATTTTGTGCTAAGGTTTCTTCAGTTACTATATGGACAATTATTAATGAAAAACCCTGTATACCTACTATATTCTTGATTTTTTTGAATTAATATATTTATTTGCTTTTGTTTCCTATTTATAATTTTTACGAATGCTCTATCACACTAACAATGTATTATAAATTTTAATTTAATGAATATATTTGTTTATTTATAACATTTATGTAAATATATTCATCAAAATCGTAAAAATTCTAATAAGAAAAACTTTTTTACGTATTTTTTTGTTATTTTGTGAGCGCGCCTTTGAATGCGAGAAGAATTATTCGTCCTGTTAGTATTGGAATTCTTTTTCTAAGGGTGCTGTGCTCCGTTCTACACACCAAACCAAATGAAACCAAACAAAATCCATTTGGGCAATAAATCACGGTCACGGGGGAAAACTGCCGCGCGCTTTTCACGAAAACTCGTTCTGGGAAAATGTTCAGGGCCGGATTTATTGGTACAGAGGTTATGCGGGTCAACGTCTACCACTAGAGGATTTTTTTGGGAAATTGCTACACATGTCGTGATCATGCCGAGTAGCAAGTACTAATTTAGAAAACAGTTACATTTAAGTTGCAAAATCCACGAGGAAAAATTTCCTGTAGCTGGCTGTATACCATTAATCAAAAAAATGTATTAAAATCCTTTATAGAAGGTATATATTTATTAATTCTAGCATTAAAATTCTACATCAAAATCACAGAACGTTTTCGATTTAAAATAACATCATCAGTGCTGATACAAGTTTATAGCATGCTGAGCCACCAAAATATGTGGTCAAAACCCCTCTAAATGTATTAGAATTATCATAGATTTACAGTATTATGTATAATTTAAGCAATGATGGTTGAAATTGTCCTAAATATGGCCCTTGACATCACAGGATTTTCCACAAAACACGTGGGTAGCTCATCCGAAGGTTATGTCCTCACATTAAGGACGATGATTAGCATCAATTGCTAATTTTTTAAGGAATTAGGGTGAAAGTTGCAATTACATTTTGAAAATATACAGGGTGAGTGGGGAGGAACGCGCCAAACTTTAAGGCTGTATAATATACGTAAAAATAATCAAAAATAACTCATATATTGTTATTCAATTGTCATTAGTTTCCGAGATATGGGGTGTTAAAATTTTTCTTACAAACTGATGATTTATCTATTGCTCTAAAACCGGTTGAGGTGTACAAATGAAATTTGGTGGGTTTTAAGACATAGTTATTGCGCATATTTTGACACACAATTAAGAATTTTATATTTACCATTGGCGCGCGTACGGGTAAGGGTTTGAAATTTTTTAAAGAAAAAAAAAATAGTACGCCACTGAGATATTTCAAATTAAAAATTATTTTTGAATTCACTGTTCAATTTCTGACAAACTATCTATTTTCATGTTTGTTCACACGACGCTTCGTTTTCATGTAAAAAATAAAACATCTTAACGCTTACAAAGTATTCGAAATAAGTTTCTACATTTAATATTCATATAAATGTAGAAACTTCATCGAAAACTTAGTAAGCGTTAAGATGTTTTATATTTTGCATGAAAATTAAGCGTCGCACGAAAAAAAGGGAAGATAGATTTTTTGTCACAAATTGAACGAGGAATTCAAGAAAGGTTTTTAATTGGAAATATTTCAGTGGCGTACCATATTTATCTTTAAAAAATTTCAGACTATTACCCATACGCGCGCCAATGGTGAATATAAAATTCTTAATTACATGTGCGTCAAAACATGCGCAATAACTAAGTCTTAAAACCCACCAAATTTCATTTGCACACCTCAACTGGTTTTAGAGCAATAAATAAATCGTCAGTTTGTAAAAAAAATTTTAACACCCCGTATCTCGGAAACAAATGAAAATCGAATACAACATAATATGAGTTATTTTTGATTATTTTTACGTATATTATACAGTCTTAAAGTTTGGCGCGTTACACCCCAGTCACACTGTATAATAGTAAATAACGTATAGAAGAAAAGAACTTATAAGACACCGATGAATTACTAAATCTTATACAGGCATTCGAGAGATTATATAATATTATAATACTTAATCACCCATCTGGGCGTGATAACGGATTCGATGATTTTCCTTAATGGGAATAGGGGTCGTGTGCTACCTCATTTTAAAGATTGTTTAATTCTCTATTCAATAATGTAAACAATAATATTATTTGTACAAGGTGGCCAAAAAAATAATTTTTGAACTGACGGAAAAAGAACATGTATATAATTTATTTAACTCAAAATACATTGCACTGCTGTCAGAAAATAGAAAAAAAAAATGTTTATTTCACAAATTAACATTGATTTTCGTTCAAATTAAATGCCAAACAGTCTAACACTTGCCTCTTGGCAATTTGAATATTTTTGTTCAAATTTATTTGAATGTTTTTAGCAATGTATTTTTTTCAATTTTATGACATCAGCAAAATTTATTTTGAGTTAAATAAATTACATACATTCTTCTTTTTGCGTCAATTAATTTAATTCAAAAATTATTTTTTTGGCCACTCTGTATAAATATATATACAGCTCAGCTCAACAGGCCTCAGGGGTCCAAGGCTTTAATGGTTTTCTTCCATTTCTTTCTGTCTTGTGCTAGGTTTTTCCAATCTTGTACCCTCAGCGACTTCAGATCTTCTTTTGCCGACTCCAACCATCTTTTTTGGGAACTATTCCTTCTTTCATTCTTGCTATATGTCCGAGCCATCTGAATCTTTGAATTTTGGGAGTGTTGTTATTTTTGGTTTTCCATATATTTTCATTATTTCTTCATTCGTTCTTCTTCGCTATATATTCCCTTCTTTTATACCTCCGTATATCCTTCTGAGAATATTTCGTTCCCATCTATCTAATTTTACTTCCATGTCTTTATTTAGTGTCCAGGTGTCGCTACCATAGAGTACTGTAGGTCGGATAACTGTTGTATATATTCGTTTTTTTGCTGTTCTGGATATTATCTTCGACCTCAGTATCTTAGTTAGACTACCAGAACTCTTACTACCTTTCGCCATTCTTTTTGCGATTTCTTGGTTCTCTTCGTTCCTATTTGTTAGTGTTACTTCCAAATAATCGAGTTGGCCGACAATTTCGAAATTATATTCTTTACTTTTACTTTGTATCTTTAAGGACTGTCCCAGATGAATTTCATTTCGCTTCATCACCATATATTTCGTTTTTTTTTTTCTTCGTTTATTTCTAAACCATATTCCTTGGCTGTTCTCTCTAGTCTATTAAAAATTTCTCTTAATTCTGCAGGTCTCTTTGTTATTAAAGTAATATTATCTGCGTATGCTATACATTGACGCATGTGATGATATATTGTGCCTCTAGTAGAGATGTTGCATTCTCGTAAAGTATTGCTCTAAAATTAAATTGAAGAAATCTGTTGATAACGGGTCACTTTGTCGCAGGTCTCTATTGGCGATAAAGCTATCCGAAACCCGTCCTTCTATCATAACTTTACTTTTAATGTCACTGAGTATGCATTTAGCCAATCTTACTATTTTTGGTGTAAATTCAAAATATTCTAGTGTTTCATATACATACTTTACTTCGTTGTATGCCTATCTAAAATCAATAAATAACATATTTAATGCTAGGTTGAACTCATATGAGCTAGATAAAATTTGTTTCATTGCAAAAATTTGGTCTATTACCGATCTGTGTGCTCTAGATAATTTTTAACTTTTGTTTTAATTTTATTTTTAATTGATATGGCTAGAATCCTATATACTCTATGGAGCTATTTCCCTGTAATTTCTACATTCTGTAACGTTTCCTTTTTATGTACAGGACATAGGATAGTTTCTTTCCACACTCTTACTTAGTAGAGAATTGAACAGCTTTTCAAATGAGCTAGCACACGACTCATATTCCCATTTAAAATATTCATCGAATAATTTAAAAATAAAAATCGACCTGTTTCGGGATTTATCTCCAAAATCGTCCATTTTAGAGAAAATGAATTTATTCCATAATTTTGCCCCTCTCTGTATACATTTTTGTTCATCTATATGGAGACAAACAATTTAAACTCTTATACGGTATATTATGTAATTTTTTATTAAAAAATAATTTACCTATTATTTAGCTTATACCTACATTTCCGCGACACGTTGTATAATAGTGCAAATTCCTATGGTATTGTGTAACATTTCATGATCATTGGTAAATAATGGTCTGCAAATAATAATAATTATAGTCGATGAACTCCACTCAATCTAGTTTAAAGACTAATCTTAGAGAAAGTAAAAGTGTATGAAAGTTTTCGACCATCTGTGTTCAATTAATGTTATCTGAGTACGTGAGGGATAATCATAGAATTATAGCTGTTGCCGATGTTAAAAAAAAATCATTATATTATTATGAGCTACTTCAAGATACGTCTAAAGTACCGACGATTATACTAAAATATATTTTTATGTATACGAACTTTGAATTGAACAATGTTTGTACTGAAATAATTTTTTATTGCAACTTTTTTATTAGTATTTTTCTGAAGCTTTTTTATCACTTTAAATTCACAAAATTATGAAACAATTTTGTATTTAAAAGTTTCTGACCTCCATATAAAAAACCATTATTTTTTGAATACATTTTTAAAAATATAATAGACTAAACCATCGTGTTATACAGTGTGTCTCAAAAGTAACACATAAAATTCATAATTTTGATCCCTATATTGGAAAACACACAAAAACAGGTCAATGTTATTTTCAAATTATAATATTTTTGTTATGATATATGATAATCTACACCCTGCACTATCCAGATGACTAAATTGTAATTGCACAGGACAAGGAAGATCTTGAATATTTGACAAGGAAACTAATAGAGGAATATAGAAAGGGAAGAAACGGAGAACCTGAACCTGGAACAGGATTATAAGCTGCAATGAATACCTACATATTATTATATCAGGAAATAAAACTAACTAGTACAGGACGAAACTAAGAAAATACTAAAGAAAGTATAGTAAAAGGAAAACAGGTGATAGGAGCCCTTAATTCTGTACTGTGGCAAAAAAATATAAGAACAGAAAATAAAAATAGTTATTTTCCTAAGAAGTGCGGAAAGTCATACTTTTCCGCAAGAGTTAGGAACAATATTTTTTCTACGAGCATTTAAAAAATGACCAAATGTTAATCGATTAATTGAATTAATATGAAAATACATAGGTAACCAAATTAATTCTTTGACAATAGTCCAGAAAGCCACTGCGCATCCGCTAGGAAATATATTCCGATTCGGATTTTTTGCACAATCTTACTCAAAAAGGACTCCTTTTAACAAATTTGCATTTTGCCAGGACCAAAAGGTGGTCAAAAAATTTTTAAACGTTTTTTTTTTGGTTTTTTTTCCTAAAATTATTTTTTTTTGCATCGAACAAAGTTCTTTTCGGTTTTTTGGATCATTCCAAACAGAAAAGGTCTTTAGTAAAATTTCTCTAAAGTTGATAGTTTTTGACATATAAGCGATTAAAAATTGAAAAATTGCGAAATTGGCCATTTTGAACCCTCAAAAACTATGTAAAAAATTGAAAATTTTAATGTTGCCAAGGTAGGTATAGTATTTTTACTACAAAAACGTTATTACGTAGGTCAAAATTTTTGACGTAAGAGAACTGTCAAAACATTAGAATGTGACTTTTCATTATTGCCGTGTTTATAATAAACATAGCAATAAGAAAAGTCACATTCTAATGTTTTGACAGTTCTCTTACGTCAAAAATTTTGACCTACGTAATAACGTTTTTGTAGTAAAAATACTATAGATATTCTTTAAACATGTATTGATGGAATATTCAAAACTCCTTTGTTTTTAATGGCTAATCAAGCGTGCGCGACACTATTTTCCAACGACAGTATGGTGCAAATGAAAGGAATAAATTCGTTATTTCGTAAACCGGCGACTTTAAGTACAAATCCCGAAACAGGTCGATTTTTATTTTTAAGTTATGATATTGTGGCATAGATGGTACACTAGTGACGTCATACATCTGGGCGTGATGACGTAATCGATGATTTTTTAAACAAGAATAGGGGTCGTGTGCCAGTAATATAAACATTAATATAATTATTTATACAGAGTGTCCTTCTACTTCTTTTTTGTCAAATAATTTAATTTAATAAAAAAATTTTTTTATACCCTATATAAATAATTATCAACTATTTTTAATGGGAAATAAGCCACAATTTTACCAAAAAAATGATTTTATTAACGTTTCGAAGCCCAAATCGGGTTTCGTTGTCAAAATACAAAATACTACTAAAATAAACAAAAATGTTGTTGCCAGGTAAAAAAATTCTTCTAATAATTTATTTAATCTGACTCATTTATATCGGCAATTCAGAAGTATATTATGCCAATAATTGCCAATATAAATGAGTCAGATTAAATAAATTATTAGAAGAATTTTTTTACCTGGCAACAACATTTTTGTTTATTTTAGTAGTATTTTGTATTTTGACAAAGAAACCCGATTTGGGCTTCGAAACGTTAATAAAATCATTTTTTTGGTAAAATTGTGGCTTATTTCCCATTAAAAATAGTTGATTGTAAAAATGCCACAAGGAAATAGCTTCAGAACAACATAAATAATTATGTAAATGTTTACATTACTGAATAGAGAATTGAAGAACGTTTCAAATGAGCTACCACACGACCCCTACTCTCGTTTAAAAAAATCATCGATTACGTCATCACGCCCAGACGGATGACGTCATTAGTATACCGTATATGCCACAATATCATAACTTAAAAATAAAAATCGACCTGTTTTGGGTTTTTTCCTTAAAGTCGCCAGTTTACGAAATAACGAATTTATTCCTTTCATTTGCACCGTACTGTATCTGTATACACATGCGTGTCGCGCACGCGTGATTAGAAATTAAAAAACCAAGGAGTTTTGAATATTGTATTGCAAAAAACTCTTCGGGATTTCATTAATCGATGTTTAAAGAATATCTACCTACCTTGGCAACATTCAAATTTTCAGTTTTTCACATAGTGTTTAAGGTTTATAATGGCCAATTTCGCAATTTTTTAATTTTTAATCGCTTATATGTCAAAAACTATCAACTTTAGAGAAATGTCACTAAAGACCTTTTCTGTTTGGAATGATCCAAAAAACCTAAAAAACTTTGTTCGGTGCAAAAAAAATAATTTTAGGGAAAAAAAATAAAAAAAAAAACGTTTAAAAAATTTTTGACCCACTTTTGGTCTTGGCAACATGCAAATTTGTTAAAAAGGGTCCATTTTGAGTAATATTGTGCAAAAAATCCGAATCTGAATATTTTTCCTAGCGGATGCGCGGTGGCTTTCTGGACTACAAGGTTGTCAAAACCAAACTTTCAGTAGCAATTGCACAAGAGCTCTGAAATTATTGAATTTTTCCCGAGTGACACTGACCGTTTTAATTTCACGAGCCGAAGGCGAGTGTGTGAGTGAAATTATGTCAAAGTGTCACGAGAGCAAAAATTCTATATTAATTTCAGAGGTCGAGTGCAATTTGTTGCGATTATTTCATGAATAAAACTGTTCAAAACCAAAATTTTATTGTAATTTATTTATGTAAGTACCATTAAACACACAGTTTTTATAAATATTTGACGATTGAAAGTCATCACTTTTATAATTTTTAAAACATTAATTGCCATTAATGTCACTGAATGTATTTTTTCGTAGCAACGAAGGGCATCTGACGTAATATACTTAACGACGGGAGATTATCAAAAATTATCGATTTAATTCAGATTTCTGTAGCTTGCTATTGGTCAGAATCTCCTATGAATGAAATAATCAATATAATTGCTTAGCATGACGATCTTGGTTTCCATGACGACGATTTAAAACCACTGTTTGTCTACTGATTTGACTTTCGAATATTATGTCAAAATAATTTTATTTCATCTAATTGTCGTGTTAATTTCATAAAAACATGAACAAAATAAGATACATTTGAAATAAATTAGTAAATAATATCTAAATATTAGTTTATTGCATGTCTTATAATTATTTTAAAGCCATATTAAAATATCTAAATTCAGTGCGGGAAAGTAATGCGGAATAGTAAAACTTTCCAAACTAAAACGCGTGCGCGAAAGTAGACATTTTTGCACGCTTGTAGAAAAACAAATTTACAGCACAATATTAAAATCAGTGTTAATCTATGGAGCTGAAGTCTGGTAATTAACCAAAAAAGGACAAAGATAAATTACTAGCCACTGATATGGAATTTTGGAGAAGGTCAGCAAGAATATCTAGACTGGAGCACATAATAAACGACGACATTAGACAACAAATGGAAATGGAAAGAACAATCATAGATGACATCGAAAAACAACAGCTAGTATGATACGGACACGTAAGACGAATGGAGTAAAGAAGAATCCCCAAAAAATGTTAGAATGGACCCCCACAGAAAAACGAAAACGAGGAAGACAATCAACTACATGAATAAAGGGCATCTCCAAGGCGATTTCGGAAAGAAATTTAAGAAAGGAAAACTGCCAAAATATAAAGGAGTGGCGAATAGGAACGGAAAGGCGTAAGATGCTATAAAACCAATTTGATGTAAAAAAAATTTCAAAAATGAATAACCATTTTCAATGTCGTTGCATCACTAAACTACAGCCGCATTACATTCTACATCCTAGTTCAATCAGAGAGTGCAACAAGCACCTCTACCGGTTTCGAAACTTATTAGTCTCTCATCAGGAGGCACATATGCTGCTCTCTCTGACCCAACCAGGACAAACCCCGACGTGCAGTTACTGATTACAACGAACGAAATGGCAGGAATGCTCTAGCGGCAACTGCTAGCAAAAGACTAAGTCTTCAATCTAATAGCACATAAAACAACACCAAAAAATGTTGTTCCACCTCCTACCAGACTGAAAACAATATAAACCTTCTCTGGGAACGCCTCCGAGGCTTCTACAATTTGCAAGCCATAACGGATGCTGAAAAATTTTTTGTTGCACATCTAGTTTTCTTCTGTTATATTTGTCGAACGAATAAAGTCGTCTACCATTTTAACGGGGGACTTGTTCTTTTTCTTCTGTGCTTTTCTTATTAATGTTTGGAGGCCTAGTGCTGTCCAATTCTGAATGTTGCGCAGCCAGCTTGTTTGTCGCCTGCCAGGACCACACTTTTCTTATGTTTTTCCTTCCATTACTAGTTAAAGGAAGTTTTATCTCTCGTGTCTGAATAAATATGCCCGAGGTAAAATGTTCTGCGTTTTCAGCTCGTTTAGCTTGTAACGAACTAGTTGTCAGCCTCTAGGCTTTCATGACATGTAGAAAGATTCTGTTTGTACAGCATTTTATCTTACGATATCGTAGAGTTAGATCCAGGTCTCGACTGGTGAAAAATTGTTTAATTTTTAGAAATGCATTTCGGGCCTGTTCTATTCTAGACTTTAGTTCTTGTTCTGAGTCTAAAGAGTCTCATGTATCCAGCATCCTAGATATTTAAATTTTCCAATTTTGGGTATTCTTTTTCATGATTACTATTGTTCTTGTTTCTTTTGCATTCATTTTAAGACCACATTTTTGACCACCCTTTATCAATAACTTGCTCAGCAGATTTTGTTGTTCTTATTCGCTTTCTGCAGTTAATACTGCGTCGTCGGCATATCTTATGGGTGGTACTAACAATTCTTCCATTTACTTTAACACCTCCTGGTGCCTCATCCAGAGGCCGTGAAAATATCTCCTAATAGTACATGTTAAATAATAATATAGACAGTATACAACCTCCTTTAACTCCTCTTTGGATTTTTATTGCACCAGATTCCTCCATCTCCATCCCCCATTAGGTATTGCGTTTATATCATTGGAATAGATGTTCTTTTTGTGTGAAAATTCTATTAGATTGTCGTGATTGACTCTATCAAGGGGCTTTTTCAAAATCTATGAAACACAAATATACATTTTTTTGTTGACTTTGACATTTTGTATGAGCACACAAAATGAGATTATACAGAAAGCTAGATTATGATATGGATGATACCCAATTTGGGTTCCGCAAAGGACTTGGAATAAGAGAGGCATTGTTTGCGTTTAATGTCCTCTCTCAAAGGTGCTTAGATATGAACCTGGATATTTATTCCTGTTTCATCGACTTCGAAAAGCGTTCGACAGGGTCCGACTAGTCCGACATGAAAAACTAATAGAATTATTGAAAAACATAGAGATATAGATAGACGAGATTTACGAATTATCATAAATCTGTATTGGAATCAAAAGGCCAATATAAACATAGAACAACAAGAATCCGAGAATATTGATATAAAGAGAGGGGTAAGACAGGGTTGTGTTCTGTCGCCGCTACTGTTTAACCTATACAGTGAAGCCATATTTCAGGAAGCGATAGCGGAGCTAAGTGATGGAATCTCTATAAACGGAAGAATAGTAAATAACATAAGATTCCCTGATGACACCGTTATAATGGCAGACACCCTAGAATCGCTACAAGAATTTCTAAATAGAATTAACGATTATTGCATTCGATACGGACTAAAAATAAACAAGAAAATAACTAAATTTATGATCGTCTCAAAACCAGAACATGGAAATGATAGGTTAATGATAGAGCAAACACAAGTAGAAAAAGTAAAGACATGCAAATATCTGGGAACCTGGGTCGATGACAAAAATGACCAAAGCAAAGAAATTAACGTCCGAATTGAAATTGCAAGGCAAGCATTTATAAAAATGAAGACACTGCAAACACAGACCTTCAGTTGCCTCTCAGATTGAGGGCTCTAAGATGCTACATATTTTCTATATTTCTATACGGAATGGAAGCTTGGACATTGAAGAGACAACACATAAGAAGATTAGAAGCGTTCGAAATGTGGTGTTACAGAAGAATATTGAAAATTCAGTGGGTTCAAAGGATTACCAATGTTGAAGTGCTACGACGTTTAAATAAGGAGTTAGAAATTATGAAGAGTATAAAACAAGAAAACTGAAATATTTGGGTCACATTACCAGAGGAGAAAAATACGAGTTGCTGAGAATTATTATGCATGGAAGGATCCAAGGAAGAAGAAGCATAGGAAGAAGACGCATCTCCTGGCTGAGGAACCTTAGAGAATGGTTTAACTGTAGTTCATTACAACTGTTCAGAGCAGCAGCCAACAAAGTGACTATAGCCATTATGATATCCAACCTCCCATAGGAGAGTGAACTTTAAGAGGAAAGAAGATGAGCACAATCAAACTAAATCCGGCCTCTCTTCGTACTTTTTGTAAATTCTGTTATGAATTATTCTTAGAACTAGGTTAGGTAACTTTAACATATAGGACGTGAGACTTATGTCGAAAGTCATATTTGCAAGCATGCCTGGGATAATAAATACAGAGTAGAATGGAATGCACTTGGTTGGCAGTATTAAAAGAAATAAACAACAAGAGACAAGAATAATACAAGAATATAAGAAAATATGAGACACTTTTCAATTACACATAATAGCTACATATGCAACATAGAATACACAAACACAATACGAACACTCACAATCGCAAGAAACACAAAGAAATAATGCAGAATTGCTCTCAATAGTACCGAACACATTTAATTTATAAATTATTCCCACAAAGAACATTCTAGTGTAATAAATGAAGTGTTTAAAGAAACTGAACAATAGAACAATTCTTAAAATCACATCCGTGTCTATATATTTTGCAATCAGATAAGGGAGGGTTTACAATAGTCATAAAAAATTAGATTTTTATATATACTGTTATATTTCTATTTGATATGAAAATTAAATTTTGATAATTATAGACAAAATTCAATTTAATATAAAATATTTTCAATTTTCTCAACCACGGGCATATAAATTTAGAACAACCTGTATACAACAAATTGTTATATTTAATTTTAAGAAGTGATTAAACGAAACTCGGGAAAATGCGCTTAGAATAAACAAAGTGAATGGCGTACCATTATCGTTGTTCGCGGAAGGTTCGATCATTAGCCTATGCTAAATAAAACTCAAGTGAAATCGATAATAGGTCATTATCGTAGTTCGCGGAAGGTTCGATCATTAGCTAATGCTAAATAAGACTTAGTGGAAGTAGATAATAGATCATTAAATTTTGTAATCAGTAGAAAGTAATTTTAGAATGGGAATTAACTATTTTTCTTTTGAAATTCATTAAGCATATTTAGAAAGATTAAAAATTGGTTTTGAGGAATACTGCGAATGAGAGTTGGTGGTGGAAGTTTGATTTGTGAATCTGGAAGGGATATTTAGAAAGTAGGGGAATGAATGACAAATAGAGATCAGAATGTTTTGAGCTGTCGAGAAGTGAAGTCCAGTAGTAGACGGTAGTGTACGGAGAGTGAGAAAGCCGGTGTAGTTCCGTGAGTGTGGAGTATCTATCGTGGAACGAGAGGTAGGCCAGGTTGAGAGTAAAAGAACCTCCTTGAGCCAAGAGTTCCCGGTAGCTGATTGCAGTTTCGAAAAAGGTAGAACACAGCATCACGACAGAAGCAGGAAACGAGAGCTATACGAGCTAGTTTCAGAGGAGAACATTATTGGAAGCCAGGACGAGGTTTTGATTGCAGCCAAGGATAGCAGGAAACGGGTTTTGTGTGAAGACATTCTCAGTTCACCAGAAAAAGGTCAGTCTCATTTGTTTGGACATGAATGTATGGGTTTTTCGTATTAAATACCACATTTAAAATTGAAGAAACATAATCAATAATATCAGAAAAGCTTCATCAAACTTAAATAGAATTGTTGCTAATAAATCATAATAGTTAAATGTTAATAAAAACTTTCAATTGGAAACCAAAAGGAAATAAGATTCCCATGTGTAAATGTTATGTTTAAGAATAATAAGATATAGCAAATATTAAGCAGTGATTGCCATTTAAATAAAATAAATAATATTTTGATTACAATTGTAACCCATATGTGTTATTATTTTACTCTTTTCTTTCCTATCCCGATTAGGAACCATTGAGAAATACTTAGAAGCCACGTAAGTAAGTAATTAATTTTATAAAAAGCCCTGAGATTGAAAACATATTGATATGTGATCTGGTAAATTAATTAGATTATTATTAATGCATTGATTAAATTAAATGACATATAAAAATAGTATCTCATATCAATAATCAAGATCACATCAACTGGCGCCCAACGTGGGGCATTGTAAAGTATTTCTAGTGGCAAATTTGAAGGATCGAAAGAGTAAAGTCGGTATTTGAAAATTTATATGCCTGTGGTAAAAAGTGAGATACTTACATTTGATAACATAAAATTTTAGATCTCTTTAGGTACAAATTTTACATAACTGATTTAATATTTTAATTTTTACGATATTTACATTTGATATATTTATTGACAATTTATAATATTTGGGTGAGAAAAAGTCGTCTTGGTAACATACTAGTAAAATTTCATATTTGGCGGGGACAGTACTTCTTGAAAACAAATGTCTGTGACAAGAAGCCAAAGCAAAGACAACAAAAAACAAAAAGAACATTCAGACCAAGAAGATATTTTAGACACGACAATCATGGCATCAGAACAGCAAGAATTATCAGGAATAGATAAACTATTACAACTGATGCAACTCCAGTCACAAAAACTGGATGACAATCAAAGAGAAACAAAACAAGCAATGGATGAAGCAAAAAGGACAATGGATAAAAATCAGGAGGAAACAAAACAAGCAATGGATAAAAATCAGGAAGAAACATCAAAGAAAATGGATGAATCACAACAAAAAATGGATCAAAAAATGGAGGAAACACAACGAAAAATGGATGAAACACAACAAAAATTGGACCAAAAAATGGATGAAACACAACAGAAAATGGATGAAACACAACAAAAAATGGATGAAACACAACAAAAATTGGATAAAAAAATGGATGAAACACAACAAAAAATGAAACAAGCAATAGAAGAGAACAACAAGAAAATGGAGGAACGCATAGAAAAGGAAGTAAAAGGATGTTTAACAACAATGAAAAACGAGATGAAAGAACAAGAAATGAAAATTCAAAATAAAATAAAGGAGATAACGAATTGCCAGAAAAAAGAAATGGAAAGTTTGGAAAACAAGTTGCAAAACGCTATTCAAGCAGACATAGAAGAAGTGGAAAGAAAGATTGCGGAAATCAATACGCAACAGAATGTCGGAGAAAGAAGAGAAATGGTTATACATAGCACAGATGACGTGAAGATAAGGTTTGGCGGGGATGTAAGAAGATTACACCCAGTGCCGTTCATAAATAGCCTGAAAAAGAAAATACAGCACATCGGAAATTTCGAAACAGCAAAAGAAACTATCAGAAACCATCTCAAATATGAAGCAAGCCTATGGTTCGATTGCAAAGAAGAAGAATTTGACAGTTGGCAACAATTTGAACAAAAATTTTTGAATTATTTCTGGGGAAAAGTCCAACAATTGGAAATTAACAAGGAATTGCAAAATGGGAAATACGATGATAGGATGGGTATATCAGAAAGGACATATGCATTACAAATTTACTATAACGCAAAACATTTACAATATAATTACTCATCGGAACAATTAGTCGAACTGATTGCAAGACATTTCGAGGAAACGCTGGAAGACCATATCACATTGCAAAACTACAAAGACATAGATAGTTTATGCCAATTCCTACAAATAAGAGAATCACGTCTAAGAGAAAGAAAATCAAGAAGGTCGCGAGAAGATTACAGGCCCCGAGAAACACAAGATTACAGAGATAGAAATCAAAATAGGAGGGACTATGCAAGACGAGATTTTAATCCCAGAAGGGAAAACGAAAATAGAGACAACGGAAGAGGAAATTATGAACAAAGAAATAGGCAATGGAATGAGGATAGAAATCGAGAATACCAGAATAGAAACACCACACGCTCAAATCAAGAAAACAGAAATAATGGTAGACAAAATGAACAGGGATATCGAGAAAACCGAAACAGATCAGACAGACCAAGAGAAAATAGAAGAGAAGTAAATAATACCCAGACAGATGAATATGACGGAGAGAGACATTATGACGAAAATATAAACAACGATGAGCAACCGGCGTTTTTTCACGACGGCGCTCACTAAAAACCAAAAATCAAACAGGAATCTTTTGTAACCCCAAGGAGTTTATTAAATTGGCAGGAAACAACGAAAAGAAAAATGGAGTTAATTTAAAATTTGTGGATGGATTTATCAACGAGAAACCAATTAAAATTATGATAGACACTGGATCTGAAATAACATTGGTCAACAGAAAACTAATAGAAGAAGTTAACTTAACAAATTTAATTTACAAAATACCTAGGGTAAATTTAGTGGGCGCAAACAAACGGACATTGGCAACTATAAATGAAGGCATACGAGTAATGGTACGACTGGGTAAGAAGATGTATGCACTACAATGTGTAATAATGCCAAACATGTCACATGACATGATAGTAGGAGTTGACGAATTGGCAGAAAACCATGTAGTGATAGATTTTAAAAATAATACGATGAATCTAACAGAAGAAAAAGAAGAAGAACAGGACAAGGAACAGGAGAAACAAAATACGGACGAATCAGGTAAAGAACAAACAGTGGAAATGAATTTGGCAACGAAGCAAGGACAAAGAAGAAAAGGGAGAAAAAGTCAGAAAAAGACAAAAGAAAATGAAACCTGTGGCTCCTCAAAAGAAGAGTTGAGCCCAGAAGAAGAAAAATTGAGAGTATCAAAAGCAAAAGAAAACTGGGATTCCTCAAAAGAAGAGATGAGCTCAGGAGAAGAAGAAATAAAGCTAACAAATGAAAGCGAAAAAGATATGATCGAAACAGTGGCATTTGAAGAGGAGGCATATGAAAATGAGGATGCAGAATACACGGTAAAAGTATGTGAAAAATCTGAGGAAAAAGACAGAAGATTGATATGGGAAAAAGGGAAAGACAACATAATAGCCGACACTCTAACACAGGATGAGAACACTGAAAATAAGGAAACAATTACTCTACAGGTGGGACTAATTAGAGTAATACAAGAAGAAGGGGTATAAGACGTAGATTAAAGTAAGGAAATATACAGGGAGTTGGTTTTGCCTCGAGAAAATTTATTTAAAAATGCAGATAAATTTTATCGAATACAAGGCGGGGATTTGTTATATTTCTATTTGATATGAAAATTAAATTTTGATAATTATAGACAAAATTCAATTTAATATAAAATATTTTCAATTTTCTCAACCACGGGCATATAAATTTAGAACAACCTGTATACAACAAATTGTTATATTTAATTTTAAGAAGTGATTAAACGAAACTCGGGAAAATGCGCTTAGAATAAACAAAGTGAATGGCGTACCATTATCGTTGTTCGCGGAAGGTTCGATCATTAGCCTATGCTAAATAAAACTCAAGTGAAATCGATAATAGGTCATTATCGTAGTTCGCGGAAGGTTCGATCATTAGCTAATGCTAAATAAGACTTAGTGGAAGTAGATCATTAAATTTTGTAATTAGTAGAAAGTAATTTTAGAATGGGAATTAACTATTTTTCTTTTGAAATCCATTAAGCATATTTAGAAAGATTAAAAATTGGTTTTGAGGAATACTGCGAATGAGAGTTGGTGGTGGAAGTTTGATTTGTGAATCTGGAAGGGATATTTAGAAAGTAGGGGAATGAATGACAAATAGAGATCAGAATGTTTTGAGCTGTCGAGAAGTGAAGTCCAGTAGTAGACGGTTGTGTACGGAGAGTGAGAAAGCCGGTGTAGTTCCGTGAGTGTGGAGTATCTATCGTGGAACGAGAGGTAGGCCAGGTTGAGAGTAAAAGAACCTCCTTGAGCCAAGAGTTCCCGGTAGCTGATTGCAGTTTCGAAAAAGGTAGAACACAGCATCACGACAGAAGCAGGAAACGAGAGCTATACGAGCTAGTTTCAGAGGAGAACATTATTGGAAGCCAGGACGAGGTTTTGATTGCAGCCAAGGATAGCAGGAAACGGGTTTTGTGTGAAGACATTCTCAGTTCACCAGAAAAAGGTCAGTCTCATTTGTTTGGACATGAATGTATGGGTTTTTCGTATTAAATACCACATTTAAAATTGAAGAAACATAATCAATAATATCAGAAAAGCTTCATCAAACTTAAATAGAATTGTTGCTAATAAATCATAATAGTTAAATGTTAATAAAAACTTTCAATTGGAAACCAAAAGGAAATAAGATTCCCATGTGTAAATGTTATGTTTAAGAATAATAAGATATAGCAAATATTAAGCAGTGATTGCCATTTAAATAAAATAAACAATATTTTGATTACAATTGTAACCCATATGTGTTATTATTTTACTCTTTTCTTTCCTATCCCGATTAGGAACCATTGAGAAATACTTAGAAGCCACGTAAGTAAGTAATTAATTTTATAAAAAGCCCTGAGATTGAAAACATATTGATATGTGATCTGGTAAATTAATTAGATTATTATTAATGCATTGATTAAATTAAATGACATATAAAAATAGTATCTCATATCAATAATCAAGATCACATCAATACATATACACCGTTCTTAGGCGTCAATGCCCTTCGGTAGGGATCTATGGAAGAGTATCATCAAGATGCAAGCCCTTATCCCTTGCCGTACCGCTCCTCCATAGGCCGATCAGACGCTGGTTATTCCAGACCAAGTCGTAGATTCTATTGAATTTTTTACTACGGCGCCGGCGTTGTCCTTTTATTAATTTCATGACCCGGCTGAGGCTCGAACCGTCGATCGCAAATCCACTAAACTTGTCGATCGACTGCGCCTCTTCCAACTGAACTGGCTAGACCTACTTACTAGATTTTTATAAATATTTAGTTAACCCCAGGATGTTTCTTGTTCAATAGTGATCCATTGAACCATAAAGCCTATTCGCGCTGTATACCCCGAACGTACCCAGAGGGAGAACGCCTGCGCATTCCCTCCGAAAACCTATTGCGCAGGCGATCTCACTCTGGGTAAGTTCAGGTACGTTCAGGGCATGCAGCGATAAATATTCTGTGTTTTATTGTTTTGATATCTCGTCGTCTTAAAATTCCTGAAGGTATTCTCAGCCCGAAATAGTGGATGTGTGAGTTATTCGTAAGGGGATTTTTCCATATTCTCTATTTCATTTGTTTGATTTTGAAAACTGAGTACCTGTCGTCTATACAGATTTAAAGGATTAAACAGTGAAATTTGTTTAACAAGTTTATTAGCAAAACATAACAACATTCAACAATAACAGGTCAACAAATTACAGTCTGCTTAAGATGACTTAGATAATGGATTGAGGTGAAAACTAGATGAGAGATGAGATGGATACTACCCTAGAAAATCGAAAAGATTTAATGCCATCCGTGTTGTTCTTCACCGCCACCATGTTTGGATGTGTGTAAAACGTGTTTGTATACTGGCACGTGGACTGGGTAGGGTTGATTTACGTAGACTGGGTGATGCTTTTCGATTTCGATTTTGTATGGTTTGTCGACGTAGACGGGAACCAACTTTTCGACGGTGATTGGTACTTTCTTTTCGATTTCTTGAGGTACTAGTTTGTAGATTGGTACGGCAATGGGCTGTGGTACTGGCACATGTACGGCGTAAGGTTGAGGTACTGGAACTTTTACGACCTAAAAACAAAAACAAATGGTTAATTTTAAGAGAACAAGATTGATTAAACTGATTTATGATTCATAGTTTAGTACTCTCCCCTATGATGTTTAATATTTATGCAGAAACTGCCCTTCAACTTGCACAGCATAATGAAAAATGCCTCAAAATAAATGAAATTCCCATAAATAGTTTGCGATATGCCTATGATACAACTATCATAGGAGACAACATATAAAAATTACAAGAGATAGTAAATAATATTAATACAGTTGGAGAGGAATATGCTCTAATCATTAACATCACAAAAACGGTAAATGTGACCGCGGCTAAAAGTGATGGTGCAAGTAGCAATAGCTAGAATTACATTTACCGAATTCAATAACTATCTGTGTCAATCAGAAGCTTCTTTGGATCTCTGTATTCGCATCCTAAAGACGACCCCAGATGTATAACTGTAAATGACAGTGAGATAGAACAAATCTATGAATATATCTACTTAGGCCAAACTCTGAATATTGAGAAAGAGAACCAAACTGCGGAAATCTCTAGAAGAGCAAGATTTGCATGTGCAGGATTTGGAAAACTTAGTTGGATGCTTCATCATCATTTAGCCTCCTGCATCCAAAGTTGAACATAGGCCTCCCCTAATTTCTTCCAGTTTTGTGGATTTTGGGCTTTCTGCAATCAATTCCCAGCAATCCTTTTGACGTCGTCTGTCCATCGTGTAGATGGTCTACCTCTACTTCTTCTGTCTTCTCTTGGTCTCCACACTGTAATTTTTTGGGTCCACCTCCCGTCCTTCATTCTGGCTACATGGCCCGCCCAATTCCACTTCAGCCATGCTACTCGCTCTATGACATCTGTGACGCCTGAACAGGATGACTCCTGAACGCCTGTTGGATGCTTAAGAACCGCAAAATACCGCAATACTTAAAGAGCAAAGTTTTCAACCAGTGCATCCTTCCTATCATGACATATGGATGTCAAACCTGGACTCTAACCGAGGCAAACATGAATAAACTAGCCACAACAGAACAGTGGAAAGAGCAATGCTTTAGGTACACGACTGTCAGATAAGAAGAGGACGACTGGGTAAGATCTTCTTCTTTATAAGAAAGTCTGCTTGTTCATAGGTGGATTGATACCTCTATGGAAGGTTGTCACTCCATCTTTTGCGTGGTCTTCTTCTTCTTAAGGTGCCGAGACCGCTTGTCGATCGTTGGCTCTCATGTTGTGCAGCATATTAACAATCATTGTCTTATTTACAGCCGCACGAAATAGTGCAGTGCTAGTTTTCCCAAACCATTGGCGTAGGTTTTTAAGCCAAGAAGTTGTACGGCGGCCCACACTTCTTTTTCCCATTATTTTACCTTGCATGACAAGGTGAAGTATGTCATATTTTTCTGGGTGACGCATTATATGACCAAAGTATTCCAATTTGCGCCTTTTAACCGTGTTCACTACTTCGCAACTTTTATTCAAACGTTGCAAAACCCTTTCGTTTGTGACTCTTTCTACCCAACTGATCTTCAGAATACGGCGGTAGACCCACATTTCAAATGCTTCTAGGTTTTTTAAAAGCGATTCTGTCAGTGTCCATGCTTCAACCCCGTAAAGTAGTACTGGGAATATATAACATCGGACCATTCTTATGCGAAGTTCCAAATTTAGATCATGACTGCACAGGATTTTCTTAAATTTCATAAAACTTGTTCTTGCTTTGGCAATTCTACTTTTTATTTCTGTACTAGGGTTCCAGCTTTCATTAATATGAGTACCCAGATATACAAGATTATGCGTGGTCGCCCGATACTTTTTCTACCGATTGGAGATTTATCTCTTGACCTATTTTGACCACACGTGTATCCGCCATTCTGCTTATGTCGTTATTCCATTCTCTGTCTATTAAGTGTCCATTCGTTTATACACTCTACGTTACATTTTTATCTAATGTCTTCACTCCTCTTTCAATTTCTCAGCATATTTTCTGTAATTCTTCTCAGCACTTTCATCTCTACCGTTTCCAGTAGTCTTTGTGTTGTGGCTGTATCAGATCTTGTTTCTGATGCATATGTCATTATTGGTCTTACACTGGCTTTATAAATTCTTGACTTCACCACAAGACTGGATAAGATCAAAAACAAAAGTCGAGGATATCACAACAAAAATGATCAAACTTAAACGAAGCTTCGCAGGTCACAATACTAGACAAAAAGATCAATATTGGAACACCACAATACAACATTGAAGACCTTACAAGACGACCAAGAGGAAGACCACAGATGAGATGGGTAGATGACATAAAAAGATAAGCCCGAACAAATTGGTTGCTCAGGATAGAGATCGATGGAATGTGTTGTAAGAGGCACATGTTTAAAAATGGAGGATAGAAAGATAACAAGAAAATCTTTAAGGCGAAACTGTATGAAAATTGGCCTTTGGTGCATTTTTGTTACACAAAAGATGTTTGAATCTGAAGTTCTACTAAATAAAATCTATAATAGACTTTTATCTCTAAGATTTCTGGAAAAAGCAAACAAGGGACGGAATAATGTAGTCTCAGTTATCCGGAAGCTATAGGATTCGATACCTTTACAGATCTTAGACCTCCAAAAATGAAGAAAATGTACTTAAAAATATTCAGGAGAACAGAAAACCATGCTCAGCAAAGGCCAAACAAAATCTAGGAATGGAAATGTTTAAATATGTTGAAACAAAGTCTCACATGAAAACAGAGCGACCTCTAAAGTCACAAAAATATAGATATATACCTGTGGTACTGGTACTCCTACTGGATGTGGAACTGGTACTCCTACTTTCTTAACTACAGGTACTGCAACCGCTTGGGTATGCTCAATGGTATTAGTTGGTATGTGTTGGTGGTGTTCTTGAACTTGTGGTTGCCAGCCGCCGTGACCACCCCCATAACCGCTGTAATCTTGTCCTCCGAGTTCATGACCGCCTCCGAGATCATGGCCGCCTCCTAAATCATGGCTGCCTAGGTCTTGATGTCCATGTTCGTAACCAGCGTTGGTCAAACCTAGGGCTAGCGCCAAGAGGATGCTTGAACCCTATAAAAAGAAATGATATATAAACATTATATTTTTTAAATGTTATACATTTTAATAAGATTTAAAACAGTGGAAAATTATACTATATTTAAAATAAAACCAAATATAATTGTCACTTGTATTCTGGGATTCGTTGCCATAATTTTTTTATAAATAATATGAGGGCAGGCCCAATGTCTAAGCTACCTATCTGGAGGGCAGGGTAATTTTTTATTAGAGTGTTCTTCCTATATACCTATTGTTTTTCCGTGCTTGAAATATCGGTCTTCCCTTTAATATTCGTCCGCCTTCAGGACCATTGGGTAGAACCACATCTGCTCTATTCACCGTAGATATTCTTCTGTAATCCTAGACCCTCTCAGGGGCCGTCACAGAGTGCTGTCAGCCGGGCTAGCTTAACTCTAGCCAGGAAGTCAATATGGGATAGGCAGCTATCTGGGCGAAAAAAATGCGGAAGACCGAAAACAACATGGCTTGATCGAGTCCAAAAAGCAACATCTATGACCAGGATACTGACACGATAGACCTGAATGCAGACGATGAAATCTCCATACGACGAGGAGTCAGAGAAGTCAATTTTGTCGTCAACATTGTTCAATGTTTACCTGGACTAGTTATTTAAAAAGGCACTTAAGAGACAGCCATATGGAATAAAAATCAATGGGGAACTACTTAATGTAATTAGATATGCGGATGATACAGCAATTCTGTCAAATAATATTAAAGGTCTCCAAATTCTGCTTGATAGTGTTCACTACATAGGAGAGGAAATTGGCGTTAAAATAAACTCGTAGTCGTAACCTGCATCTAGATACAGAGATTCGATTAAATGGAGTCCAAGTTGAAAAAGTTCACGAAATGACATATTTGGGAACTGTCATGTCATAACGGACGAACTAGATCCAACCATAGAAATAAAACGAAGAATAGTAATGACTGAAACTACTTTTATGAAAATGAAGTAATTTCTTTGCAATAATCGTCTCAGTTTAGAACTAAGACAAAGAATGGTTAGAAAAAACAGTTATTTTTAGAACTATTTAGCGGTTTGTTAGTATAATATTATAATATTTATCCATTACCGCCAAAGGCCGATATTATCAACCAAAAAATATGATGAATCTGATGGTTATTCTAGTGACTTTATTGTGTGTGAATCTGTCGTTTTGAGTTTACTCCTCCTAGTTTAAAAACAGGGTATAGATAGTCTAGGACAGCGGTTCTCAAACTTTTTGAGTCATGTACCACCTACAGTTCTTTTTAAAAAATTTGGTACCACCTATATTTTTATATTGTATTAACAAGACTCACTATGTACTACTATTTTGATTTTTTTTGTGTTTTGTGTACCACCGCAAATGATGAGATGTACCACCAGTGGTACATGTACCACAGATTGAGAACCGCTGGTCTAGGACATATCCGACTTGCCCATGAGCATACAGTTGGTCTAATATAATAATAATAATATATATAGAAATAATTATCCACATAGATTTGAGAAAGTTATGAAGTTCGAATATCTAGGAACAGTAATTATTATAACACGAAATTAAATTTGGAAGAAAAAATCCAAAGTAGACTAATGAACGAGAACAAGTGTGTCTATGCATTAAATAGGTTATATCACATGTAAATGTCACAAATTGGAAGATGAAAGCAATGGACACACGGACGGATGAAAGAAAATGGTCAATCAAACCATAGGCCTACTAGGCTTGACAGGCTAATTATTATTATATAATTGGTCACACTAATAACACTTTATGTGATAACTGTAATGTTCAACTCACTCTTAAGCATGTTTTTGTAGAGTGTCCAATTTACCAGATCAGAGACAGACCTGCAATATATATGTAGACGAGAGCAGACTAAACTACGCAGAACAGAAACACATGGATAAACAAGGTAGCAGAATGGAGCCCAAGAGGAACAAAAAGGAGAGGACGACCGAGAAGATCTTGAGAAAATAAAGTTGACGAAGGAGGAAGCCATGTCAAGTCAAAGACATGATTGGAAGACGAAGACTGGGAAGATCGAAAAAAAATGGAATACTTGTAAAAGATCGTATCTGAGATGGAGAAGATGGCAAAATTGGAAAATTGAACATTTGATAAAATGCCTTAAAGAGATTAATATACTTAATAAAATTTATTATTTATAAGTAAATTATCCCATGTATATCGCTAATAACCTCAGAAGTTGTTGTGACTATGTTCGTGAAATAAAAAAAAAACAAACACCTGTTAACTTGACTGTTTATACAAAAAATATTTGCATAACTATTTCTTAATTTGTTGTGGCTGCCCATAAATTAATATTGAAAGATCCGGAGAAATGCATTAACTAAACAGTTAACAAAAAACCAAAACGTGCCATTTGTAGCAGTTGCTTTGCTTATACAATTCCGGTGAAATCAGATTTTGCTAATTCGCAAGAAAGTTCCGCATCTTAAATTATTACCGTTTAGTTTTTGCGCGAAGCTATTAAATGTTTTTATTCACTCATAATTACCATTATTACACGGTAGTCTAAAGTTTTAATTTTTGCGAGAAATGGGTTTAATTACTAGAAAGATGAGAATGAGCACTTAAAAAATTAGCGAATGTTCATGACACTAGCGATTTCTAACCTTAAGCTACAATTAGAAATGGTAGGTATTTAAATCTGAAATAAAAACTGCATTCCTATTATAAATATAAGCCACAATTTTTTTTTGAAATTAAGTTTATTTTCGACTTTTAGATTTCCACATTTCGAAGTAAAATTGCGACTTATTTCCAACTAAAATAGTAAATCAACATACAAATCTGTTCCAGGCTGAAGTTTTTGCTATGACGGCCTGCATTGATGAAATCATTGATGAAGACCCTAAAGCTAAGAGAATCAACATTTACATAGATAGCCAATCGGCTATTCTAGTTGTAAAGAACCCACTAACCAAATAAAAACTGGTGAGAAACTGCATAGATCTCCTTAATAACCTGGCAAAAGACAATAAAGTGTCTTTAATATGGGTGCCAGGTCATGAAGGGGTGCATCGGAACGAACGAGCAAATTTGTTACCTAAACAAGGCTTAAGAGAAACTTTTGAAAGCCTAGAACCTTTCTGTGGCATCACTAAAGCTGCTACGAAGAACGAGGTTCAGAAATGGCTGATAAAAAATCCTCAAAAGAAATGGAGAACCACTCACGAGCAAATCCAGACTAAAAAATAATCAAGAATATTGATAAAAAATTTCTCGAACACTTTGATGAACCTCAATAAACGAGAAATCAAAACGGTCACTGGAATGATCACTGGACATTGCCGTTTAAGAAATCACCTATACAAACTAGATAAGGTAAATGAACGATGGTGCAGAAAGTGCGAAATTGAAGAAGAGTCTACCTTACACATACTATGTCCTTGCAGTGTGCTAAAAGATGTAAGGCAGAAATTCACTGGTCAACCCAGGTTTGAACCAGAAGAGTTCCTAAAACTACCAATAAGAAAACTGTTGCCCTTCGTTGAGGCCACAGAACGTATTAGAGTTTAAGGGGGGGAAATAGGTTTAGAGGTTTCAAAATTTCGAATTTTTGGAACTAGCATGAATCGATAGTATTGCTATTCAAGAATGTGTTCTGAAAATTTCAAAGCATAATTCGAAATCCTTCCCAAGTTATGAGAATTATACAGAGCGCGCTCGCGTAGAGCGCAATCTGAGATTTTTTTTAAACGCGTTTTTCTCGAAACGACTTTTTTTCGGCTTTCGTGACGTCTAGCTCAAAAAGTAAGAAACCAATTTTAAAAAACCAAAGTGATTATTGTTCGTTATTAAATCGTCTTTGATATAAACCTCCAATCGGAATAAAAAATTGGTTTTAAGTTTAGTTTTAAGGGCAAATAACTGCAAAAAAAACGGTGAAAATTGATGTTTTTTTTCAAACTTGCGTAATTTTTCAAATTTTTGATTTTCTTTAGCCGAGTGGAGGTTAATATCGAAGGGAAACTTGTAATAAACGTAAAAATTTTTTTGATTTTAGGCGGAAATTACGATTTCTACATGTCACGCAAGCGACATGTTCGTGCGGCGAACGTCCACACGTTGCGGCCTACAACTGCTCTATTTTTAAATATAATAACTTAAAAAAATTTGGACATATACTATAGAATTATACATATACTTTAGAATATGTATAAAATGGTCCAAAAGTTGCAAAAAAAAAATTTCTACCTAAAAAAAATTTCAAAAATACATGAAAAATCAGGCTCCTAAACATATTTCCCCCCTTAAGGAAAAACAAGGTATGGTACAAAAGGACTTATGACCAAATGGCAGAGACTAACAACTAACGAGTCTGGCCTGAGTTAGGAAGAAGAAGAGAGAATACAGTTTTAAAACTAATATGGTGTGGAATTTATAAAAATAAAATAATTGGACCATTCTTTTTTCAAACTACTATGATGCTGAATATTACCGTAACCTAGAATTTTTAAGAAATGAGACTTCTGAATTCCTTGATAACCTACCAATCATAGAAAGGCAATAGTCATAGTAATGGAAATGGTCGAGAATTTATTCTATAAATTTTTGGTAAAGTTATTGGAAGATTTGTGGACGTTGACTGGCCTGCAAAATCTCCGGACCTGAACCCCCTAGACTGTTTCTTATGGGGATACTTGAGCCAACAGACGTTAGCAGATTTTGCTAATTCGCAAGAAAGTTCCGCATCTTAAATTATTACCGTTTAGTTTTTCCGCATTACTTCAAAATATAATGCAAGGAAAAGTGGAATCCAGGCCGTAGAAAAATGTCATGGATGCGGAATTTGAGAGAGTGGTTTGGCTGCACCACTAATGAACTGTTTAGGTCAGCTGTAAACAAGGTCAGGATAGCCTTGATGGTTTCGAATCTCCGATAGGAGTGGATAAGAAGAAGAAGAAAAAGAAGAAGAAGAAGAAGAACCAGAAGAAGAAGAAGAACAAGAAGAAGAAGAAGAAGAAGAAGAAGAAGAAGAAGAAGAAGAAGAAGTTTTTGCCCAAAGCTATTAAATAATGTTTTTATTCGCTTCTAATTACCATTATTACACGGCAGTCTAAAGTTTTAATTTTTGCCAGAAATGGTTTAATTACGAGATTGATGAGAATGAGTACAGTGGAACCCCGATAAGTCGGCCCCCGATAACCCGGAAGTCCGGCTAACCCGGACCGATTTTCATCAGAAAAAACCAATATTTTTTCACTTTTTTTCAAGTTTTTTACCAAGAAATAAACAATGTATGTATGTAATTTAGATGTACTGTGCATATTATGTGTTTCATTTTTTTGCAATTATAATGTGTATTTGTTTATTATTATTTATTAAATTTTATTAATTTTTACATTATTCTCCGCCTAACCCGGATTTTTGATAACCCGGATCGGCCTTGGTCCCGATTAATCCGACTTATCGAGGTTTCACTGCACTTAAAAAATTAACGAATACTTACGACAGCATATGGTGCAGAAACTCTAACAATAACGAAGAAAATAAGAAATACAATTTGTGTTACTCAAAGAGCCATGGAATGTTCGACGTTAAGCATTTCTCGTAGGGATCGGATTACAAACAAGAAAATTAGACGGAGAAGAGCATTGACAGATGCCATAGAAAGAATTATGACCCTTAAGTGGAACTGGGCAGGGCACGTAGCTAGAATATCAGATAACAGCTGGACACAGCGAATAATACACTGGAGACCAAGACAAGAAGACCAAGAAACAAGATTGTCCCATGACATAAAACGGATCTACAAAAATTGGATGCAAACAGCACAAAACACGAATACATGGAGAAGACTGAGGGAGACCTATATCCAGTAGTGGATAGATCCGGATTGAATGATGATGATGATGAGTCTATAATTTACTATTTTAGGTGGCAATAAGCTACAATTTTCCTTTAAAATTAAGTTTATTTGACGTTTCGATTTCCACATTTTAAAGTAAAATTATGGCTTATTCCCAACTAAAATAGTAAATTAGGAATTCGAAATATCTCTAAATGATTTACAGATACTACTGAACCGCGTGATAACTGCGAGTATAATGTACGACCTAGACCTCAACATTGGGAAAACTAAATCTGTGCACGAGGGTAAGCTATCACACAGCATGCCTATAGAGGGGCGTATGCTCGATACTTGCCCTAAAACAAAAAATCATGGACACCAGATCAATCAAACAATCGAAATCGGAAGATCGTACTAGGCAACATGGCGCCCAACTCAAAAACGAATCTACAACCCACAATCGAACTCCATTTTCAGACTCGTGGATCACAGCATTTCTACAATCTCTCACAGAACTCTCACTCTCGCAACCACTTAGCGACATGAGATAAACTCCGAAGCAGAAGATATGGAGCTCTAGACCCTCAGGTCTAACTACAAGGGTGACGGAACAACAAACTCATTACAAGAAGATGCAAAAATATGGGCAGAGTCACAATTCTGAAAAAAAGGCTGTCAGTCCTTTAAGACTCACTTTAGAAGAAGTTGGACGACCCCGTGCTCTTGTCGAACCCCACTGTAAAACTACATGGCCAAGTTCAATGCAACAAATCGTCAGATGACTTCATTGTACGGAAAGTAGCTCTCTTCAGACAAATACTTCCAGAGATCCCGGAAGAACAGCGATGCAGAGTTATCGCAAGCCAACTTCTTTCTCAAATTAGGATCCAACTATCCAACTAAATCCAATCAGCTGTGTAAATTTAGAACTCCTCGGGCTAATGACAGCAAATCAAGAGATCAAGAGAGTCGACAGATTTAGCTACCTCGAAACTATATACCCTTAACTCACAATGGTAAATAGCCGAAGAAATTACTCAAATCCAAAATCGCAATTGAACCGTTTACATTTACTAAGATGAGAACCTTAATGTACTGCTGTGAGCTGAGTTTAGAGAGCAAGACGCTAATGGTGGAGTGTTACGTTCTTCCGGTGCCGAAGCTTGGATAATGATACAAGCCACTAAAAAAAAAGATCGAAGCCTTCGAGATGCAGATCTACAGTAGAACGCCGATGCCATACAACTCATGAGAAAAGAACAAGAAATGTTTAACTTAGTAAAACAATGTAAGCTTGAGTAATTTGGCCACTTAATTTGTAATGGAGAAAGACATCGAAGTCTTCAAGTCGTCGTACAGGACAATGGTTTGCAATGGTTTCCGCTTAACGGTATCGAGGAAACCTTAACAAAACCATGATAGCCTCGATGGTCGCCACCTGGACCTAATAAGGCACTGAGGAAGAATGAGAAAAATATCTGCTAATTAACTAAACTCCTGATGTGAATCCATTATGAGTATATGTTGGCAAAAATAGAGACAAGCAGAACTAATACAAGAAAGCAGTAGGATACTAGTTATAGAAGACAAAATTGTAAAATTAGAGATGTGATCAATAACGAGACAACGTGAAAGATGTTAAATACATAAAACTGGATTTTTAAGAACGAACATGTAGTTTTAACAACTTGAACAGTGTCAGTAATAAAACCATCATTAAGGTAACATTTTAAGAAGATATAAACATGATAACAAGTAAATGGAGAGAAGACTAAGATGATGGCATTAACACCAAAAAATAGAGCCAAAAACATCGGTCACAAAATTCACGGCTTATAGCTCTACCTTTGAAGTGATAAACAAATCCACATACTTGGGCTCCCTGATCACCAAGGAGCACGTCATGACGAAAGAAATCAAGCGAAGGATAATCCTAGCAAACAAATGCTATTTTGGACTGAGTACAAATATTAGAAGCAGAAACTTAAGCCAAAAATCAAAAATAACTATATATGAAACCCTTATATAACCAGTGTTGACATATGAATCGGAAACATGGACCACATCCAAGGCCGATGAAAACCTTCTGCTTATATTTGAACGAAGGATCCTGCGAGGAATATTTGGTGGAATCTGTGAAAATGGTGTTTAGAGGAGGAGGTACAGGAAAATGTAGGAGGATCTGGTTACCAATTTTAAAAGAAGAAGTCGGCAACAAGATTATACTAACATTAAGGATTAATATAAAGTCGGTACACATTATGTACAATTATATACATAATGCATACAACACACCATACATAAACATAAACAAATAATACACAAACACAAAAGAATTAGAATTTGATGTCATGTTGAGGGTAAAAAGACTACCCTCGGGAGCCTCAGTACCCTCAGAAGACTCAGAATTTTTTAATAAAGGATTTTTGCCTATAAGACGGAGGTCAAAGTCACCCATCAAGTTTTAAAAATATACCTCTTCGAAAAAACTTTGGGTTATAAAAACAGACCTCACTGTTTTATGAAATAATCTTTCTTTATCGATTTCCGGAGGGAAAATCGAAACATCAAGCTTTTTTTAAGTAAAAATGTAATTTTCATTATAACATTGTAGCTTGGCCCCCTATAAATATAATACTTAAAGAATTTTTAATTTTTCAATTTATATCAAAAAATGATGTTTGCACTTTTAGTGATAAATATTTTAAAATAATTAACAAAGCATATTTTTACATATTTAAATAATTTTCACTTTACCATTTAAATTTTAAATACTTAATTTCTGATATTTTTTTCTAAAAAATCTTAACAAGAATATAAATAAATTAAGCTGGTTAAAAATTTTAAATTTTTTAATCTATTTCGTATGTATCTCGATTTGATAAATTTTTGTATTTAATTCTTCTTTAAAAATTGACTACATCAATAAAAACAGAAAACACTAAAAAAATTAAAATAAGTTTAAGCTGTCAATGGCACATACAAATTTTACTATAAAATTAATGCAATATTTGAACATTTAAAGCTTAAGTGGTCAAGTAATTTTAACGTCGACTCCAAAAATTATAAAAAACGCAATAACGTAATCTGTACTGATAAGTAAAAAGGTCTTAACTTAAAAAATATTGATTTTGACTAAGTTTAGTACATTGAAAAAATAAATAAAAAGTAATAGAAATCGACGATTTTCGTCTATATTTTAATACTTCAAAAATGTGTTAAAGAGCGTTAAAACTCAATAGTTTTTCATCGCTATTTATTGCTTTTTTAAAGCACTCAAAAACTTAGTCAAAATCGATATTTTTGACTTTTTTTACGTATCATTACAGAAAAATATAAACCATACAAAATCTGTAACTTTTTAAATAATTAAAATTATTTTGTATTTTTAATATTGTGTTTATTAGAACCGTAAAAATTGTTTTTAGCATAAATATTTTTATATCGAAAAAAAACCACCAAAAAACTTAAAATAAATTTTAAACCACGAATCACTGTACACAATCACAAAACCTCTCGGTATACGCCAATGTAATTACTTACGATGAAACTCATGTTGCGATATTTAGAGCTTAAGTCGATCACTTCTAAGAAATTGCAAGAAACTGATGAAGATACGAAGGGGATCGAGAATTTATATAAAAAGTTAAGTGGGGCTCCCCGAGTGAAAGGTTTTCTTCACAAAAATTATGTGTGACTTTGTATGAAAAGTGAATCGGACCACACGGTAAAACGATAGAAGGTTTGTCAACGGGTTAGGAATATTCCGTTCGATCTATCTTCTTTCCCTTTACCAGGTCAATGTACGTCGTGCAATAGGATACACGAGAATTAATATTTCTAAAATAAAATGTATGCACAGTTTGTATTTACATTTTATCACGTGTAATGTAATGTAAATGAACGCATCTTGGGAGAGACAACACTTGGTACATACTGATAGGCCCAAATATCTTGGAGTCATACTAGACCGATCACTAACATATAAATTCCACTATCAGAGTACAAGGCAAACGGTCACTACGAGAAAAATCTTCGCCAGAAACTTGTAGGGAACAAAGTAAGTTATTAATCGAAGTAGCACAGAAAGCGACAATAAATATCGCCTCCGTACCACCAGATTGACAACAGGTGGAATACTTTCTTTGGTTACACATCCTGAGATTTTCAAAATTTATAAATTATACAGGATGCCGAGGAAATTCAGATCAGAGAATTTTAAATAATTCACAACTCATCTGCTCAGCGTGGTAAAAGCTCCAACAAGAAAGATTCCTTAATACTCAAACAAAAGAGTAAACAGGGCCGCGTTTAGGTCAATTGACGCCCTAGGCAATTCTCTGGTAGCCGCCCTTCAAATATGTACCATTTTTGCAAAAAAAAATTGCAGAAATTTTTATTTAAATAATACACTAAAAATGGATATAAACTACGAGGTTTATATACCTATAACAGAAAAAATTGTCAGTCGAGTTCGATCACATCAGAGACTTCTATTCAAAAAAAAATTCTCATCAAAAAAATTTTTTTTCTTGACAAAATCGACGAATTGTTAACACGTTCTTGGGTCATAGGTACTTGATGGGGAATATTTTTAATTCTTGACGTTTTCGAAAATGACCTTTCAGCGGACACGTTTACAACTGGGATGCACAAATAAATGTGCAAAGCAATGTCAAAATTAGGGAAAATAGGAAAGGTTTTCACCTCCGATTTCGTTGAACCTCTATCGATTTTCATGAAAATTGGTAAGTAGTTAGAGAATACCTCAAGGAACAAAGGTGACATGATGCCAACTTGCGCGTTTACCGTAGTGGTGGATGGCACTCCTTCTCGAGGGTGAAAATTATTTTTTTTAAATAATACCATAAATCGACAGAGAGACAAATTCTAAGCAAAATTTGTTATATACAGTTATTAATATAAATCAATACTTTTTGAGTTATTAAAGATCAAAGATTTTATTTTTTCGTAAAAAAATGCATGTTTTAAGGCTGTTTTCACGTATTACTCAAAAATTATAAGCTTAAACAAAAAAGTTATTATTACCAAAATTGAAGATAATAAAAAGCTGAATACACTCCTCGCTTAAAGAACTAAACTAATGTTAATTCAAAGTGAGTTATGAGTAATTGAATGTATATATTTTTCGACGAGTACCCAAACCTAAGTATTCAAGCTTAGATAACGGGAAAACTGGAAAACGATGCATTTTATAAAATATACCTGCTAAGCACTTGTCAAAGAACTTCGGAGTACCTATCAAATGAGCTCCAGTAGAAGCTAATGGCATCACAATTAAGCAGGGTATGATGAAAATAAGAGAACCCTTTAGAACTTTTTAGGAAAAAGTGAAAATTAAAACATACGCCATTTCCACAAAAGTTAAAATTTACAGTAATCCTTAGAAGAATTTTTTTAAATTAGCATAAGCAATGATTTCAACAATTTTGAGTGGTTTAGATTGCATATTTTTGAAAATTTAAAAAAATCAGAATTTTTAAAATTATCGTAATTTTCATTTTCTTTTGATAAATTTCACTTTTCATTTTCTTTTGATATTACTTCAAAAATACTCAATATACGTAAAAAGTGATCATATGTATAACCAAAATTTAGTTTTTTCTGTATCAAATATTTTACCTTTTTATTATTTTTGTAGGGTAAAAAATAACCGAGATAGAAGCGCTTAATGCTTAAATTTTGCGAGAACCATGTAATCGGTGCCATTTAACCGTTTATTTAGAAAAAAAGTAAGGGGTTTAAAAGATTAAATTCAACGTGGTTTAATAGCTATTAAAATTAACTTTCAAATGGTTTTTAGACAAACCTGATATCGCAAAAATGAACGGAGGTATTAAAAAAAAACAATGACTTTTTGGAAAAATTTTTAAAAGATAAATTTTGAAAAATATTTGGTGCAAAAATTTTAATGCGATCAACTTGTTCGGGAACTTATTTGATAGATATTTCTAAGTACTTTGACAAATATGTTTAATAGGCTTATGTTATAAAATGCGTCATTTTCCCGTTATTTAAGCTTGAACACTTAGATTTGGATACTCGCCGAAAAAAATATACATTAAATTACCTATAACTCACTTTTACATAACATTAAAATGTTTTTCTAGTAAGAATTTTATTTCATTTTTTATTAGCTTCAATTTTGGTAATAATAACTTTTTTGTAAAATCTTATAATTTTTGAGTTATGTATTTATGGAAACTCGGTTAAGAACATGCATTTTTAAAAAAGAAAAATTAAAATTTTTGATCTTTAATAACTCAAAAAGTTTTGATTTCTTATAATAACTTTATGCAACAAATTTTGCTTAGAATTTGTCCCTCTATAGAATTCTGGGGATATTTTTAATAAAATAATTTTCACCCACGAGAAGGGGTGACATCCACCCCCAGGGTAAAAGCGCAAGTTGACGCCATGTCACCTTTGTTCCTTGAGATATCCTCTAAACACTCACCAATTTTCATGCAAATCGATGGAGGTTCAACGAAATCGGAGGTAATAGCTCATATCCACCTTCAGTGACTGCACTAACTCTTCTTTAAATATTAAGATTTGTCAATTATTGGTGATTTTATTGTGGTATCCAAATGACCCTTTAAGTGAATGCATTCATGTATGAATGATGTATCTTGGTCGTCTTTATTTTGTAGATATCAGATTTTCAGCTTCTTTAGGTAATAATTTATTGCTTAATTATGGCAAATCTGTTAATAACACGAAAACTTTGATAGATAAGTCGATAAGATTCCAGACGTCTATTCAGGTCTCTTATCAAAGTGTCGATTATAATATAGAATATAGAATGTGTGGATTTTCATCTCATCACTAGCTGAAAGTTTAGTTCATCATCAGCCCCCTCGTCAAATTGAATTTTACTTTTTCTCTTTCTTATTATTATGTTCTATTTGGGCACAATTTTTTGGCTTCCTTGCGGTAAAGAAATTTGAAAGAACTTCATTTTCCTTAATGACAGAACCCAGATCCATGATTTTTATATACAAATATTTTTGTACAGTATTTTTGCCGCTCTCTCATAATGTGCCGCCCTAGGCAACTGCCTATATTATTGCCTAATGGATAAAGTGGCCCTGAGAGTAAATGAATAAAAAATGTATAAACATTAACAATTTCTTTGCAACACGAAAATGCAGCAGCCGCATAATACTATGGTCAAATCTGAGAGTGCAGGAAGAGTCTATACCGGTTCCGGGGCTATTTTCCCCCTCATCAGTAGTCCCATATCCTCCTCTCTCAGATTCTTCCACGTACCACACTTTGGGCCTTTCCGAATTGCAAAGAAAGAAATGTCACGGATGAACTAGGGCCATCTACCGAAAAACAAAGTAAGTCATCAATCGAAGTAGCACAGAAAACGACAATAAATATCGTTCCCATACCACCAGATTGACAACAGGTGGAACACTTTCTTTGGTTATACCTCCTGAGATTTTCAAAATTTATAAATCAAACAGGATGCCGAGGAAGTGAAGATGAGAGAATTTTAAATAATTCACAACTCATCTGCTCAGCGTGGTAAAAGCTCCAACAAGAAAGATTCCTTAATATCCTGTCATCCGTTAACGAAAGATTCCTGTCATCCGTGACATTTCTTTCTTTGCAATTCGGAAAGGCCCAAAGTGTGGTACGTGGAAGAATCTGAGAGAGGAGGATATGGGACTACTGATGAGGGGGAAACAACCCTCGAAACCGGTATAGACTCTTCCTGCACTCTCAGATTTGACCATAGTATTATGCAGCTGCTGCATTTTCGTGTTGCAAAGAAATTGAGAATGTTTATACATTTTTGTAGGGAACAAGTGGGGTGCAAACCCATCACAACTCTTAAAATCAACAGCTGAGGCCTTATGTTTCTCAGGAGCAGAATATGCTTGTCTCGTCAGGGGTAGATCGACACACGCCCTTCAAGTCACCACGGCATTAAATGAAACATGTAGAATAACTACCGGCTGTATGAAATCTACCCCTCTATTCTTACTGTACCGGGCAGCTGGATTCGCACCACCAGAAGAACGTAGATGCACCTCACAATATGTGGAGAAGTTCAGACAAACTTTCGATGAAAGGCACCAATTATACGGATTTGACGAACCACCAGGAACCAGCCGATTTAAATCAAGGAAAAGTTTTATGAGAAACGTCAGCGTCGAACTACCAGAACTGTTCCCCCTACACCCAGAACCACCACGTTGCCCCTCTAAAACAGAAAAGAACCTCATTAAGTGGGGTATAAACACAAATAACGACGCACTTTGTGAATGTGGGGAAATACAGAATGTGGAGCACCTGAGAGTATGCAGACTTTGCCTATCACAGTGCACCCTCGATGATCTATGGCTCGCAACTACAAAAGGTGTAGACGTAGGCGATACTGGACAGAAAATCTGTAGTCGGTAGAGTATTAGCTAGACTTTCACTAAGGTGTAACCTTGGTTTCCCTCGATATACTCCAGCTCCAACTCCTTCGTCAGTTTTCGAACCATCAGTATACCAGCATTTATCTGCCATTATGAGATTCGTTTTGTTCGACTCTAGTTCGTCCCTTTCTGGAAAAAGGACGTTAAAAGGCTTCTCGAAATTATATTTAGGTTGCAATGCACCTGGTACCATTTCCAACTCTGGAGGATTTTTATCTCTTTTTCCATATTTGATCCCGGTGTTCTTTTGCCCTGCTTCCTGGCGTGCCTTTTGCCTAGGCTTACCTGGTGGTTGGGGTAGTCGACATCGCTCCTGTTATAATTAAGCTTGTCATTGAAGCTTTCTTAGTTTGTCTTCGGTAATCTTTTGATGGCATTTAGACCACCATATTAGTGCACCAAAGCACCATATGTAATCACAGATCAAACTACAGTAATAATATTTTATATTATAAAGCCAGTACATCTGGTTTGGGTTTTAGACCCCATATTGTTCCACAGATCCTTCTCCATATCCAAAGGGAAAGCTTTGCGTTGTTATTCTGACCAAATGACCGTTCCATCAAAACCGCTTATCCGATATTATTCCTAGGTGTTTGACCTCATTCGCCTATTATCGCTAGTATCTCCAGGCAATTAACCAGGAATGCCCATAGGTGCAGACATAGGACCCCCTTTTGTAAATACTCCCTACCTCTCGTGGTCGAAACCCCTCTCCTTACAGGTAGAGGCGTTGCAGGCTATTTTCCAGCATTTGATCGAGTTATATATGTCAGTGGATATCCCTTTTAATGCTGCTGCATCATAAAGAGAATTTGGTATTGCAATATTGCGCTTCTATTGTACCTTCTACATCTAGAAAGGTACTTAACGTAAAATCTCCTATATTAATGGAGTAATTGACTTGCTGAATTACCTCGTCCAGTGGTGTTTCTGTTGATCATAGTCATGCTGGTTACCACTGAGAGAATGATCCCTCAAAGGCCTCTTCTTAGTACGTCTATTAATTTGTATTCTCATGTTTTCTTCAACAGAAATTATGTAAAACGGATTGGTGTGTAGAATAGATTGAGGTAGGGCGCTGTCTTGTTGTCTTATTTTGTTCATCACCCTTACTACAGCCATTACAGTTGCTAAGTCTGTGGTATAAAGTCTACAGCTATGCCAGCTATAAAGATCTTTCTTAGGATGGGAAATAAAATGTCTAACCCTTTTAGTATTATGACAAGAAATATTCCATCCTCTCCTGTAGATTTAAATGAAGCCAAGTGACCTATGACTGACTTTACATTCTGTAGTTTGATGTTTTTTTACAGAGAATTCCTAGTCTTCTTTTCTAGGATGTTTATGTCGTCCTAGGTTTCCAGCTTGAGTCTGCCAATCAACAACTTTTTGTTGATGTCAAGAGTCTTGTGCTTAAATGTTATGTCAATCTCTCAAAATTTGTGATCAATGTCTCTGGTATTTATTACACAGTAAGGAATTGCTCTTTTAATAGGAAAATTTTTATTTAAATTCGTTTTATATCATAACTAAATTTAAGAAGTAATTGCCTGCGTCTTCAGGAATATCATTAATTCATTCTTTTGTTATATTTACTGTATTCTACGCATTCACTATTATGTCAAAATTTTTCATCTAAATTATAATTTTAACAAAAGACAATAAAACGCATTTTTATTTCCAAATTATTATAAATATAAAAGCTTTCTATAGTTATTTAATTACAAATAAAAAGATGTATTTGTGCCCCGTTTATTAATAACAGTCTAATTTCTTCCTCACAGTATTGTTTGAGTAAAATTTTTTCACAATACGTAGTTATAGACCAGGGCGCATCTGTAAAAATATTAGTACATTTGGACGTTGAGAGGTGACTCAAATTTTTTTGCAGAAATTGCTTGAAAATATCTCAAATAATAATATTTGAGTTATCTTCCCTCTCACAAAGGTCCGGAACATTGTTTAAATAATCAAAATGTCAAAAAATGAAGGAAAAACTCGATTTTTTCTTCGTTTTTTGATTATAACTTTAAAAGTGTTCATTTCCGAGAAAAGTTTTACTAACATAAAAATTGCGTAATTCAATTTCCTACAATATAGAGTTGGTAAAAAATTTAAAAAATAGTCACCCTTGTTGCAAAATAGCAATAATTGCGAAAAAAACATACAAAAACAAGTATTCGCATTTTACGTTTTTCAACCATTTATGCTACATTTAGGACCTTCATATTCCACCCAGAAAGACTTTATGATACATTAAAACAATACTGTAAATTTAATTAAGATCGGTTCAATAGATTTTGCAAAATAAATTTTGCAATCCAGCTTTCGCAAAAAAAATTCATTTTTTTAAAATGTTACAGGACTGAAAATAAAGCAGATAGCAAGATGAAATTTTTGCTTATAGAAGTGTACGGTACCTTTCATATGCAATTTACAAAACTAAAATCGATTAACTACCACGGCGCCAGGAATTTTTTTTAATAAACATTAATTATTGGTGCTACGCGTCTGAGAGCGGATAGTTTGCTCTGATTGGGCATTTCAATGACCTTTGATAATGATTGATACATTTTAATTTTTATTACATTTCGATATAAATAAATAAATTTGTTTATTGCAAAATAAAAACACAAATTCTATCCTTTGAAATAACACTTTTTTTAGCAAAAACTTTCTTTGTTTATATATTCTTAGAGAATAAAAGTTTATTATTTTTAAACATATGCAATTGTTTAAACAATATTTCACAAACAATAATAAAATTAGTTTGATTTTTGTGGAATTAAAATATTAAAATTCAACAAAATATAGAGTAAGAAAATAATATATTAGATAAAGATTGGAAGAAATTTTGGAGGAAATCAACTTGTGTGAATCGAACACCGCTGGCGCGTAGCACCAAAAATTAATGTTTATTTAAAGAATTTCCTGACGCCGTAGTAATTAATCGATTTTAATATGACAAATTGAAAATGAAAGGTACAGTACACTTCTATAAGCATACAAAAATTCAACTTGCTATCTGCTTTATTTTCAGTCCTGCAACATTTAAAAAAATTAATTTTTTTTGCGAAAGCTGGATTGCAAAATTTATTTTGCAAAATCTGTTGAACTGATCTTAATGAAATTTACAGTGTTGTTCTACTATATTATAAAGTTTTTCTGGGTAAAATATGAAGATCCTAAGTGTAGCATAAATGGTTGAAAAACGTAAAATGCGAATACTTGTTTTTGTATGGGTTTTTTCGCAATTATTGCTATTTTGCAACAAGGGTGACTATTTTTTAAAATTTTAACCAATTCTATTGTAGGACATTTAATTACGCAACTTTTATGTCAGTACAACTTTTCTCAGAAATGAATAGTTTTAAAGTTATAATCAAAAAACCAATAAAAAAATCGAATTTTTCCTTCATATTTTGACATTTTGATTATTTAAACAATGTTCCGGACCATTTTGAGTGGGAGGATAACTCAAATATTATTATTTGAGTTATTTTTAAACAATTTCTCCAAAAAAATTTGAGTCACCTCTCAACGTCCATCTCATAACAGATGCGCCCTGGACTATTATACAAATTAGTAGACAAATAATTTTGGAGAAGTTCAATTTTCTAAAACGAATAATGTTGCGAAAAGGAAGAAATCGTTAATAGTGCGGCAGATTCGTGCAAATATAAGAATTGTGCATTTAATGATAGAAGCGTATAATTTGGACCACAAATTCTACATATATAAACGTTCAAATTTAGATGGGAGGCCACCTCAGATTTTGCCTTTTACAAAAATGGCGGGGATTCAAAGTGGCGACTATACATAATATGTGACTAATAGCACGATAACTTTTGAACAAGACTTCAGATTTCAACCAAATTTGGTATATAGGTTCTTTTTTTGATGTATAAGATCGAGATCTTGAACCGGAAGAATAGGTTAACCAGAAGTTGTGTTTTTCCTGGTTTTTATGTAAAAATATGTTGTTTTTTTTTCAATTCTTTCACCCTGTATATATTAATTTTTCAAAAAGTTAATACGGCCATTAAAAAGAGCGTAAAAATATTTTTTAGGAAACATTTTGAACTTTTTAGTTATGTTAATTACCATTTAATAAATGCAAAACGTATCTTCACATGTACCTATGTGCGGCAGATTCGTTCAAATATTATAAGAATTATTGTGCATTTAATGGTAGAAGCATATAAACTCCTGGACAAAATTAACGCACCACTTTAGTTAATCTAAATATTTACAATATGAACACAAAATAAAACTAAGTTACATTGAAATAATAATAAACACCTACAAGTAAGTCCAACATGACTTTATCATGACCTTAATTTGCCTTATTGTTTCTTTAAAAATTGTTTTTGCCGGAAATGCGTAAATAAGCTAGCACAACTCCAAATTGCAAAAAGAAAAAAATCAGTAAAGTAACACAATAAAATGCATCTGGGTCAACACTAATACCGTGTAGGCCCTCCTCTACTTCTTATGACTGCATTTATGCGTCGAGGCATGGTTGATATCAAATGTTCAACAAAAGCTTGCGGAATATTCTCCCATTCTTCAATAACGGCCTTAATGAGTTGGTTGCGATTGGCAATAGAGGGTCTACGACTTCGAATCTTAGGATTCATGTCCGGACTCTTAGGTGGCCACTCTAATAATGGAATATCAACATCATTTAGGTAGCCAATAACCTGTCGAGCCACATGAGGACGAGCGTTGTCTTGCATGAATAAAAAATTAGGTCCAAGAAACGGAGCAAAAGGCATTACATGTTCGACAAAAATGTTGTATAAGTAATAATGGGCATTCATAGACCTCGTACGTATGGGGGCCAACTCCGTACGAGCTTCAAAACAAATTCCCCCCCAAAACATTTTAGAGCCACCACCAAAAGGTACTTTAGGAGAGATATTGCAGCTGGCAAACCTTTCTCCTCGCCTTCGCCAGACACGCTCAGGATCATCTGGAGCTTTTAGGCTTACTCTAGTCTCATCGGAGAAAAGAACTCGTTTCCAATTATCGATGGTTCAATTCTGATGCAATCTTGCAAAATTCAATCTCTGAACCCTGTGTTCTCTGGTAAGCAAGGGTTTTTTGGCCGGTTTCCTGTTGCTCAATTCTGCTTCATGTAAACGTCTTCTAACTGTTCGAGACGATATCGCGACATTTCGAACATCTGCTAGTTCATTTTTTAGCAAACTGCTGGTGACTCTCGTATCTCTGAGAGCACGTTGTCTCAAAAAACGATCATCAATTTGATTAGTGCAACGTTTTCGCCCTTGCTCTGGTCTTCGATGGTACGACCATGTTTCATTATATCGCCTCACCTTGCGACTGATGCTGGAATGATGTCTTCTTAACAAACCTGCAACGTATCGCGTTAAATATCCTTCATCTAGGAGAGTCGATGCTCACACTGCCTCCTCCATTGACAAATTTCTTTGGAGGTTCATTTTTTTATTTGATTTTTATGTAAATGAACTTCCAAACATGCATGTGATGAAAAATATCACAATAAAAAGCTTGTTTCTCACAAGCACTTTGCTTTAATCGGTACTCTTTATGAAAAGTTTAACTCACTATTAGTCTAAAACGAAGTTTAATTGGTTTAATACAAATTATTGTTAAAACAAGACTATTATTAGCTTACATAACAACTGTCACTGTCAAACAAGGTCCATAGGCAACTTGTCGTACAGTAAATTATCAATCAATAAAGATTATTGAGAAAAATATGAGTGGTGCGTTAATTTTGTCCAGGAGTTTAATTTGGACCACATATACTACACATATAGAGGTTTAAATTTAGATACGAGGCCATCTCAGTTTTTGTTCCTTTTACAAAAATGGCGGGCATTCAAAATGGCGACTATACATATGTGACTATTAGCACGATAACTTTTGAACGAGATAACAGATTTCAACCAAATTTGGTATATAGGTTCTTTTTTTGATGAGTAATATCGAGGTGTTAAACCGGAAGAATCGGTATACCAGAATTTGTGTTTTTGCTGTTTTTTTATGTAAAAATATGTTGTTTCTCTTTCAATTCTTTCACCCTGTATATGTTCATTTTTCAAAAAGGTAATACCGGCGTTGAAAAGAGCGTAAAAATATTTTTAGTAAATATTTTGAACTATTTAGTTATATTAATTACCATTTAATAAATGCATAACCTATCTTCACATGTAGGTACCTATGTGCGGCAGATTCGTGCCAATAAAAATATAAGAATGATTGTGCATTTAATGGTAGAAGCATATAATTTGGACCACACATACAAAGATTCAAATTTAGATATGAGGCCATCTCAGATTTAGTTTTTTACAAAAATGGCGGGCATTCAAAATTAATCTGCCGCCCATAGGTAGATGTGAATATACGTTATGCATTTATTAAATGGTAATTAACACAACTTAAAAGGTAAAAATATTTCCTAAAAAATATATTTACACTCTTTTCAATGGCGGTATTACCTTTTTGAAAAATTTATGTATACAGGGTAACAGAATTGAAAAAGAAACAACATATTTTTACATAAAAAAAACAGTAAAAAACAAATTCTTTTAAACCGATTCTTCCGGTTTAAGACCTCGATATTATTCATCAAAAAAACAACCTATATACCAAATTTGGTTCAAATCTGACGTCTCGTTCAAAAGTTATCGTGCTATTAGTCACATATGCATAGTCACCATTTTGAATGACCGCCATATTTGTAAAAGGAACAAAAACTGAGATGGCCTCGTATCTAAATTTGAACCTTTATATGTGTATAAAACTTGGTATAAAAAATAAAAAATAGAAAAAATCCCTATTTCATAAACATGTTTAGTCCTAGATGCTTATGTTACATAAAAGGACCTCATACTTTTGCCAGGTTATTAGTTCAATTGATATTCTTCTTCACTTCCAATATCAACAATCAGGTACCTTAACCAATTAATTCACATATCATTATATCATATCAGTTTCCTCCTGTGACTCATACAACTTATCTTAATTTCAACCCTACTTTAATATCAGACTTCCATTTACAACAGACTCTCTAATTTACTCTGCCATTGGTACAATTAAACCAAACACTCCTTTTAATTCATAGTAAATCAAATTTTCAACAGCACAGTTGGACTTACTTCAATTTGAATAGGAACATGTATAGATGGCTGCATAGATTCTGGCTATTTCTCATTATAAAAATCATTTCATACTTTACGTTCATCTTACATATTCAAGGTACTTACTTAAATGTAATTATAGCCACAACTTTGTAAGTATAACCAACTTGCTCTAACCTTTGTCAAAATTTAAATAATAACTTTATATTCATTAAATCGGTTATACTTATTTTTAGATCGAACACTGATGATGATTTTTTATAAAAATCGAAAACGTTTTGTTGTGATGTAGCCCTTTTAAGGGATTTTTAATAAAAAAAATTTATACCTTTTACAAAGGATTTCTTTCCAATTTTCTGATTGATGGTATACAGCCAACTACAGGAAAACTTTTTCTTTTCCTTGTGGATTTTTTTATATGTGTAGTATATGTGGTCCAAATTATATACTTCTACCATTAAATGCACAATAATTCTTATAATATTTGCACGAATCTGCCGCATATAGGTACATGTGAAGATACGTTTTGCATTTATTAAATGGTAATTAACATAACTAAAAAGTTAAAAATATTTCCTTAAATATATTTTTACGCTTTTTCAATGGCAGTATTAACTTTTTGAAAAATTAATACATACAGGGTGAAAGAATTGAAAAAAAAACAGCATATTTTTACATAAAAACCAGGAAAAACACAACTTCTGGCAAACCTATTCTTCTGGTTCAAGACCTCGATCTTATAAATCAAAAAAAGAATTTATGTACCAAATTTGGTTGAAATCTGAAGTCTCGTTCAAAAGTTATCGTGGTATTAGTCACATATGTATAGTCGCCATTTTGAATCCCCGCCATTTTTGTAAAAGGCAAAATCTGAGATGGCCTCCCATCTAAATTTGAACGTTTAAATGTGTAGAATATGTGGTCCAAATTATATGCTTCTATCATTAAATGCACAATTGTTTCACATATCGGCTGCACTATAATAATTAAAGTATTCAATTTTGCCAAAAAAGTGTCTAAACGTTGCTATGATGGTTGAAACACATTTTAGCACAGTTCTATAAAATGGAAGGAGACTATAGCTGTCTCATAAATGTGTCCGGTAGACTACATATTTATTCAGCTACTTTGAATGTAGCTTCTACAAGCAAATAATCAAATGATAACGTAACAACAGTTGAACCAAAACAAAAATGTATCGATCTTTATCCATAAGAACTTTGTCCTTCAACGAGCATGTGACAAAAACAGCGAAACACTCAAATCCAGAAAGAACACCATTCAGAAGTTGCGCGGCATAACATGCAGAGCAACATTATCCTCCCTGTGATTATCTGCCTGGGTCTAGTCTTCTTATCAGCGGAAGACTGTTTCTCATTTCCCAATAAATGACCATATTCCGGTCAACTTACACATCCGAGGTTACAAAAATAACCATCAAGCTGAAAATTGGCAGGATTGTTCAAAATACCATCATAAATAAAATCTAAAAATCCTCATAAATCCGACCCGAGCTAAAAAATTTACGCGTGGTCAAAGGTCACCAAATATAGTTTTTAGCGATTTTCAGCGAAACGGTAAGTTTTATCATAAAATTAGTTCTAACAAAAAATGTGGATTAGATAATTATCTATAAAATATGTCTTACTACTTTTTTTCCTAAGAGCCACCGGTTTTGATATACATACAACGATTCAAAAAGTTGTAAGCGTCATAATATGCGCACACGTTTCCACACCACCTTTGAGGTAGTGTACTTAACGCATTTTTTTAACGTGGTTTCATTCCTCGGATCTGTTATGATTCTGTTTAATTTGAAGCTATTGAATAATTGATACGGGCAAGGGTTAAAAATGATAAAAGTTATAAAAAGCGGTATAAATTAAAAAAAAAGGGAAATTTTTCCAGCTAATTCATAATTTTCTAATACGTCTGCTTTCTCTTCTCCTTGTTCTTCTTCTTCTTCTTCTTCTGCTTCTTGTTCTTCTTCTTCCTGTTCATCCTGAGTGCAAGTAAATTGCCCACAATAATGACACATCGCATGGCTCCTCGATAGAATCAAATGAATCCTCAATTGTTGGTGATTCAACATTGGAGCACGACCGGTTTTGACAATTAGTGCATGTTACCGAACAAAACAGTTTAACTTTTTTGCAACCACATTTAGCGCTACATCCCTTTTTACAGTTGCAAAAAATTGTGTTCAGGAGTTTTTCCGGCGCAGGTGGGAGTAAAGTTTGAATTAGTTCTAATGAACTGTCGACTAATTTCCATCCCCACTCTTTTGGATTTAGCTGATAACCAAGCCACACTTGAACTTGGTAATATACCCGAAAAAGATGTTGATGAGCAGCAAATGAAGTTGGAGGAAGACAAGATAATTGCACTTGTTTTTTATTTCGAGTATTTTTAAAGAAACATGCATATCGAAACTTATCTGAGCACGTAGTTTTTTTAGGCGCTCCATAAAAAGAGAAAAGTAGGCTAATTCCGTTGGAAATAACTTCTTGTGGAGTTGAATTAGTTTTTTTTTAAACTTCAGCACATTCAAGTAAGGGTCGGATTTATGAGGACTTTTTAGATTTCATTTATGACGGTATTTTGAACAATCCTGGCAATTTTCAGCTTGATGGTAATTATTGTAACCTCACTCCTATTTTTGAGTCTAACTAAACCGGTCTACCAGTTTTAGCTACCAAGTTGAGAGTCATTCAGAAATCAATGGAGTGATCCATGTTAGTAATAACACTGTGGGATAAAGTAAAAAACGAAGAGATCAGAAGAAAGACAAAGACGACCTTCATCATCGAAAGGATAGCCAGACGAAAATAGAGGTGAGCAGGATACATAATTCTAATAACAGAGGCACGATGGACAAAAAAACTATTGGAATGAAGAAAAAGATGCGTCTGACGACCACCCAAGTAGCAACGAAAAGTCTTTTAAAGATGCTTTAAAACTGTACAATAAAACTAAAATTAAAACCATTTAGTTTTTAAGTAAACCTTAAGGTTGCAATAAAACCGCTTTCAACATAAAAGGGCCCAATCTGAAAGAGGTCAATAAAACCAAAAATAAAAATCTTCTTAAAACTTTGTTTACTTAAGCAACTGCTTTTAAAGCTGCTTTTAAAACCATGTTAAAAGACACATTAAGTGCATTCAGTTTTATAGCAAACTTAAAAAGGTTTCTTAAATGGAGACTTTTAAAGACAATTTACCATATTAAATGATTCTTTAAACCCATATACTCTATAATATAGGCCAACAAATTTTTACATGTTATGATAGGTAAATACGTATTTGTAACAATAAAATAATAAAAAGTACATGGTTATTTCGGACTGTCAAAGTAGAAAAACACTGGCGCACCCAGCTTTATTGATAATGTTAACAAAAATAGGTCTAAATAACTCACGCGCCATAAAATTGCTGACTTTTGGGCGATTAAAAAATAAAAATAATAAAAAAATTTCAATCCGAAATATAGTAATTTGAAAGAAAAATAATTATATCTACAAATTTTAATGTTTTAATGTTAAAATAAATCGAATTTATGTCTTTAAGTCGCTTATTTATAATTTTTATGCAGAAATCAATATGGCCGAAATCCAAATAAAACTATTTGGTCTATCGACAGAGAATTGTTAAGATCAAATGGTTTTATTTTATACTTTTCCAAGAGCATATATTCTACATAAAAACAAGGTTGCCTTGGAATCAAAATCGTTTAGTTTTAATGCTGCTGTCAATAATGTCACTCGGTTTTAATGTGAATCTAACCTAAGATCGAGACGTCGTAGTGCTGTGTATGTTGTATTTTTCTTTTAAAATGACCAGTTCGTTTACATTTTAAGTACTTGCGACTTATTTCTTCCATACTAACTGTACTTCCACTTTTTACAACACTGTTTCGTTCTAAAACAAATGGCCGACTATTTTGGACATGAAAGAAGAGTTTTATTGTTTCTAACAAGAAGCATAGTTTAGTCTTTACGATAACCAAATTGTCTCAGTTAAGAGCGTTTGGTTTTAATATAGCCTACTAATTGCTTTTAAGAAAGCAAACTAAAAAAATAGTTTTAAAGCATATGTTTTACTGACATAATAGTTTTGGGGTCAAGTAGTTTTAATAATACGTTTTATTAGTCATATTAGGAGAATCTTTAAAACTGCAATAAAACTAAAAGGTAACAAACTAGAATCTAATAAAACCAAACAGTCCGGAAGTTCATCATAACACTGATTAGTTTTAAAGTGAACTGAGAATAAACCTAAATTAAAACTACAATAAGACAAATTATCTATTAAAATTAATTAGTCTTATTTGATACCCATATTAGATACTTTAAAACTAGTGAAAAATGCTTAACAGTTTTAAAGTTCTGGAAGTATATCTACAAGGTAATTTTAAAACCATTATCTTCTTATTTACCACAATAAAACCTTTATAAACCTTAAATAAAACTAAAGTGTTTTTATTGTGCTATTTGGGCACCTATGTTTTAAAAAAGCTAAATAAAACTTCGATCAGCGCAATGCAAGATATGGAATTGGAAACACGAAGAAGAGGGCTGATGTTCGGCAGTAGACTTACGAGGCTAGATGATTATAGGTAGTATATTATTATAACTTCAAATTTCACGATCATACATATCTCACAGATATGTCAGAATTAAGCAAGAAGACGTGTACACACATAGATTTAAAAGAAATTAAAGAAGGAGTCTCTCAACGAAGCGTATTGGGTCCGGTCCTCTACCTGTTATACACATATGACATACCTGAACTATGTTCCGATCATAGGCACATTCGATTCGATTTAGCTACTTCGATTCGAATAGTGGCAAGATTCAGGAACCCGAGAGAGACGGATTGGGAAGGCTATAGAGGCTCACTCGAGAAGTCTCTGAGGGAGGAATCGGCACCATAAGAGAGCACCATAAGAGATAGGGAAGATCTCGAGCTGGCAGTTGAAACGGTGAGCGGAGCTGTTCTGGCATCTTACCAGGAGAATTTTCCAGGGAGAGAAAAGAAAGGAAAGAAAAACACACCCTGGTGGAATGAACACTTACAAAAGCTTAGGGCAGATGTAAGAAGGCTATTCAACCAGGAGTGGTCCATATATAGAGAAAAACTGACGCAATATAATAAGGAGATCCGAAAAGCCAAAAGAGACTCGTGGCGAAAGTTCTGCGAGGAAGTCGAACAGGCTCCCGCATGCTCCAGAATCCACAAGGTCCTGGCTAAGGATGGTATTGTGAATCAGGTCGGCCTCTTGAAGAAAGAGGATGAAACGTATGTGGAAACCCCGGAGGAAAGCTTAATAATGCTCACCAAGGCACATTTCCCCGGCTCATCTATTGACAATAATCCTCCGGTAGAGGTAGCTTATCCCAGAAGGCCTACTAAGGCGGACTGGAAATTAGCTACCGACATCACGAGACCGGAAAAAGTCAGGTGGGCGATCAATAAATTTCAGCCATATAAATCACCTGGAATGGACGGGATCTATCCAGCCTTCCTACAGAAGGGACAGGATGTGATTATCCCGCATCTAACAAAGATCTTTAAAGCTAGTTTGGCATGGACTGCCAAACTGGCCAACTGCATGGTGAAGGGTGAAAGTCACATATATCCCCAAGGTTGGTAGGGTAATGGACCAGACCCCCAAGTCATACAGACCAATAAGTCTATCCCCTTTCCTAGCAAAAACGCTGGAAAGATTGATAGACAGGTATATTAGGGACGATGTGCTGATGGAAAAACCACTTAGCGATCGTCAATACGCATACCAGCCAGGAAAGTCAACTGACTTGGCACTGGATGATCTTAACAGACTGCTCTCAAAGTCGCTAGATGACAAAGAGATAGCGGTGGCGACGTTTCTGGACGTGGAGGGAGCGTTTAATAACGTCTCCTTCGAGTCTGTAACGGAAGCGCTTAAAAGGAGAGGAGTTCCTGCCTTCATATGCGAGTGGACAAAGGCGACCTTAGCAAACAGGATCATGGTGTCCTCGTTAGGTGAAACCACCATTGAAGCGAAGGCAGTAAGCGGCTGCCGACAAGGAGGAGTTCTATCCCCATTACTGTGGGCTACGCTTATGGACGACCTACTTAACACGCTGTCCAGGGAGGGTTTTTACTGTCTGGGATATGCGGACGACTTGGTAATTGTAGTTCGAGGACGCTTTACCAAAGTAATTTCAGAGAGACTTCAAGTCGCTCTGAGGATGGTGGACAGCTGGTGTGAGGAAGAAGGCCTGAAAGTTAACCCTCAAAAAACATCCGTTGTTCCGTTCACCAGGAAAAGAGCACTGCAAGGCTTACAGCCACTAGCGCTCAAGGGAGTAGAAATCCCATTCACAAGTCAGGCCAAGTACTTAGGGGTAATATTCGACCAGAGGCTGACATGGAATGCACACATTCAAAAAGTCACAGAGAAGGCCATTATGGCCCTGAACAGATGTAGACGAATGTGTGGTAAGAATTGGGGGTTAAATCCTAAAATGAAACTCTGGTTATACACAAGGGTTATAAGGCCCATGCTAACTTACGGTTCAGTGGCGTAATGGAACAAAACTCAACAGTCCGGGGCGATTCGATTGCTCAGTAGCACACAAAGACTTGCATGCTTGAGTGTTACAGGAGCCATGAGAACAGCCCCAACGGACGCGCTAGAAGTTCTACTAAACCTACCACCTCTACATATATACATACAGAGTGAAGCCAGATCAACAGTACATCGGTTGATCCAGGGCCAAGCTCCAATAAGTATGATGCAGGGAACTGATAACTTAAGGCTATACCAGGACATAAAGGCAGACCCCGTTCTAGGAATGCCTGTAGACCGAATGGTTATGAGGTATAGCTTTAACAAAAATTTTCAAGTCACAATACCAAAAAGAGAGGACTGGGAAACTGGTCCGCCGATAACGGCAAACTCAATATGGTATACGGACGGCTCCAAAACCGATATAGGTACAGGGGCTGGAATATATGGCTTAAAACCAAGGACGGAAGTCCAGGTATGTCTAAGGACATATGCGACCGTATTTCAAGCCGAAGTAGCTGCTATACAAAGGTGCGCTATGGAACTAATCAGTCGAAATCTAGATAACGACTCCATCGTTATCTATTCGGATAGTCAAGCGGCTCTGAAGGCTCTCAGTTCGGTACAGGTCGATTCATGGCTGGTATGGAACTGTTTGAGCGTCCTCTCTCAGGTGGGAAGTCGAAACAGATTGACACTTGCCTGGGTGCCGGGACATAAGGGTCATCGTGGCAACGAGAAGGCCGATGAATTGGCCCGAGAAGGCGCATCTACGCCACTGGTTGGTCCGGAACCCGTCTTTGGAATCGCAAATACGATAAAAAGAGCAGCTATACAAAAATGGGCGCACTAGAAGTCTCTTGAATGGTGGAACAACTCCCCAGGACAGAGGCAGGCCAAACAGTTCATCAAAGGACATTCGGCTAAATTTAAAACAGACTTACTTTCGCGCAGTCGAAGCACTGTCACAATGATAGTGGGTCTGCTGACTGGACACTGTAGACTTAATAGACACTTGAGTCTCATAGGCCTGACAGAAGAGGACACATGTCGGTTCTGTCTGGAAGAAGAGGAAACCGCTCTACACGTTCTGTGTCATTGCGAAGGTCTCGCACGAGTGCGGTTTCTAGAACTCGGTGAGGAAAAACCGGAAGCACCAGGCTACATGAAAAGGCCACTATCAAGGCTGTTAAGTCTCATTAAGAGGACTAAGCTAGATGAAGTGCTTTAAAAGAAAGGGGAAACACAATAGATCTACTAAGGTCGCAGTGTATCAGGCTCTATTGGCCGCCCCATTTTCTACATTCTACATTCTACATTCTACCTGAACTAGAAAATGATACTATAGCCACATTTGCAGATAATACTGCTATCCTGTCAGTAGGTGATACCAGCGAAGAAGCAGCAGAAAAATTACAGTTGTCAATAATTAAATCCATAATTGGACTAAGATATAAAAAAAATAAAACTAAATGAATCTAAATCAATTCACGTTAATTTTACAAACAGAAAAATCCAAAACATTCCAATTAAAGTAAATGATTCCCAAATACCATATGCGTCTTCTCCAAAATACTTGGTATTACACTTGATAGAAGACTTCAATGGAAATGGAAAGTCCATATTAAAAAAAGGGAAGAACTAGGTATACGTTACAAAAAAATGAATTGGCTGATGGAAAGAAACTTAGCATTGTCCATACATAACAAACAAGTTCTATAAAAACAAATACTGAGACCAGTATGAACGAATGGTTGCCAACTCTGGGACTGTGCGAATTCAAGTAATATGCAGATCATACAGGGATTCCAGAATAAAGTGTTAAGGAAAATCTGAAATATCGACCTCCATAAGGACCTTGAGATGAAAGATGTAGATAAAGTTTTCAAGACGATGGAGGTAGTCACGAACAATGCTCCATAGTTATATAAACATGAAAGCCATCCAGCCCCTCGATAATACTGGGCTAGAAAGAAGACTGAAACGAAGAAAACCATTCTAGTTAGTGTAAAGTGTAAAGTGTTAACTAGTGTAAAAGCTGTCATAGTGCTGCGTTGTGTGTTGGCTATAGTGCAGAATTGTTAGATAAAATAAGAGGAGACTATAGGGTTAAACTCTTAGAAGTGTATGATTTGATAATTTAAGTCAAAGAGGAATTGATAACTGGTCAACTGTAACCAGATTTTAGTAGTATAAAAACAGCTTAGGTGTTAAAAAAAATTTATGATGCTCATGTTAGATTTGCAATATACCAAGATCCCAAAATTTATCTAATCGTCCTCGTAATAATCAAGCAAGTATAAATAAAACAAGACTCTTGTAGATTTCTTGAAATACTTTTCAAATTAAAAAGTATTTTAACCAAGTATACTTCCACCTTCCACGGTCCAATCCATACAATAATAAGAAGACCGGAAGAACAATATACATTATTTATATTCTCGCAATTCACAAGAAACTATTTCACACATATTACTAACTACAGTAATAAATAGTAATGGACAATTAATTAGATAAAACAATAACATAATTTTTTAAATTAATTTATTGCTTTCAGTCAGTTTCAGTAGATGTTTTTTTTTTGTTTGAACTCACGGCCTGATTAAATATAATGCCGATGGTTATACGAGGAAATTGGTGTGAAAAACCATTGTTAATTTCTTCGTATATCTTTGCTACTCGAGTAAAATTGAATAAATCAGCTGATTAGAAACTTGGTCTGAAATTAACCCATTAACCGCTATTTTTTCAGTAGGTATCAGCAATAATTATAGTTAAATTATATTTTGTTTTTTTTTATTTAGCTTAAATACCTCGAAAATGGTACAGTTGATATCGTAAACAGACTATAGTGTAATTAGACCAGGGCATTTCTTCTTCTTCTTCTTCTTCATGTACCATCTCCTCTAAGAAGGTTGGCAACCATCACGGCAATTCGCACTTTCGATACCGCTGCTCTAAAGAGATCAGCAGAAGTGCAATTAAACCAAGCTCTCAAATTGTTTAACCAGAAGATGCGTCTTCTTCCGCGACTCCTTCTACCCTGTATTCTTCCTTGCATTATTAATTGTAACAAGTTATAACGCTCGCCCCTCATAACATGTCCCAGATATTGTAGTTTTCTGACTTTAACTGTATTTAAAACCTCTTTATCTTTTCCCATTCTTCTCAACACCTCGATGTTCGTGACTCTATCCACCCAACTTATTCTTAATATTCTTCTGTAGGCCCATAACTCGAAGGCTTCTAATCTGTCAGAAACATCCTTCTTTAATGTCCAAGCCTCCAACCCATAGAATAATACGGAGAACACGTAGCATCTCAGAAGTCTTATCTTTAAAGAAATTGTAATGTCCCTGCTACAGAGTACTTTTTTCAGTTTGTTGAAAGCATTTCTTGCCTGTCCTATTCTTGCTTTAATCTCTTCTGTGTACTCATTAGTTTCATTAATTATTGTACCCAAATATTTATATTTTTCAACCTTTTTAATTTGTTCTCTATGTATTGTTATGCTTTCTTGGCGCTGCTGAGCTTTTGTGATTACCATAAATTGTGTCTTTTTTGTGTTTAGGGACAATCCGTTTTCTTGGCTGACTTCTACCACTCTGTCAACCATTTGTTGTAAATCTTCAAGACATTCGGCTAATAAAATAGTGTCGTCGGCAAACCGTATATTATTGATTGGTCGGCCATTTACTTTTATTCCCGTGGTTAGGTCTTCTAGTGCTTCTTGGATTATTTCCTCTGAATACAAATTGAACAAAGTAGGAGACAGGACACAGCCCTGTCTGACGCCCCTCTCAACCTGTATTCCATTTGAAAAGGCGTTGTTCTCTTTTACCACAGCGATCTGATTATAATAGATAGCACTAATGATCCTGATGTCCCTCATATCTAAGTTTTTCTTTTCAAGTAATTCGATAAGGCGGTTATGTCTGACCTTATCGAAGGCTTTGTTGTAATCCAAGAAACACATATATACTGGCTGATTAACATCCGTGCACCTTTGCACAAGTACATTTACAGCGAACAGGGCTTCCCAGCAGGGCATTTAGCACAACATAAATCGATTTTTAAATACAGCACCTAGAGACTTACAACTTTTTGCACTATGTTCAGGATGGTGTCAGGAAAAAAGTATACAAAAAAAAAACGCTGGACGGAAGGGTCGCCTGAGCACTTTATCGTACCGATCTATTATCGTTATCGTACTAGATACTGGCATTCTCTAAAAATAGCAAAGTTACTCGTTATTTTGATATTTTAGAAACACCTTGTATACTTGAAAATATTTTATGGTTCTACGCATCATTAATTCCTGCATTTGAGAAAATGTTCGATGCCATATATCGGGAACACACTATAGATGTATAGATTATTGCATAAATCAATAGAATATTATAGTCATACTTTGATTTCAAATTAGTTCATTTTTTTGAGAAATGAATAGTTTGCAATATTTGCATTTAATTCTATTTCTATTACGCCAATCAATGCGCGAGATTAAGAACAAGATATTACCTCCGAATTCTATCCTACTGCATGGATTCTAATGAAATTTTGGGAGAAGCCCAATCTACTGATTCAAAGTCTATCCTATATACTATGGCGCTTTTATCATGGGGGCGGTTCCAACCACTTCTCGAGAGTGGAACATTTTTATTTTCAAATTACATGGAGAAAAAGGAAGATTTTTAAGAAAATTTAAAAATGCATTCTATAATTTGATCACATTTTTACAAAAACCATTCATTTTAAACCCGTTCAACTTTTTGAAAGTAGAAATAACACTATATTAAAAGGAAAAGATATTGCAGAAGAAAAACAACGCATTTAAATTCTGGTGCATGAGTGGTTAACTGTATGTACTTTTCATTTTTCCTTAAAGTACATTAGTCATGTATTTTTTTACACCATCTCTCGCTTAGTTTGAATGTAACCGGCATTTAATGGTGCTCGTTTTAAAGGCCTTTTCAAACACTAAAAAAGGCGTTGGTAGCATTATACACCTAAAACCTACCGTTCCTCTGTTATTTCAAGTTGAATACACCAATTTGAGCATGCACCAAAAAACAAACTCTTTCACCTACCATATCTCTTTTTGTATTATAAATAGAACATTTACGAAGGAACGAATCTCTTTGTTATTTATAATCTAAAAAATGTATTATATAGTGTTTTTAGTTCGATGCATAGTTTTTAAGGTATTCACAAAAAACCGTCCGAAAAGGTGTTATTTTTCAATGAAAATGGCCAATTTTTGCTTAGAAATAGGTTCTATAGCCACTTCCGTGCTTATTTTGACCAACAAATTTTCCACCACCTTGAAGGGGTGGGAACCGCCCCAAGATAAAAGCGCCATAATATATAGGGTAGATTTTGTTTCTGAGCTATTCCCTACTTACTGTGAAAATATCAAGTACATCGATGTAGTAGGATGGAATTCGGAGCCAAATACCCTCATTGACTGCCCTATAATAATGCTCTGCTATGATCGCGTGAGAGGACACACAAAAGATTATAGAAAAATTTCTATTTACTGTTCTATGTTCTATGTTCTATGTTCTACTTTTCGAGTTTTTGAGCTATAGCAACAAGTATTATGTCATTGGAAAGGCAATTTTGCATTCTTTCAAAATATGTAAAAATATATAGGGCGTATCTAAAAAAAAATAAGATTTTTTTTTCATTTCCGGTTCAACCGGAAGCCACATTTTGGATAGAATTTATTGTGATAATAGATAATAAAGTACCATATATGCCTGCAAAATTTCAAATTTTAGTTTTTATTACAAAGGAAGTTACGGGCACTCGAATATTTTTTTATAGAAAATTCATAACTCCCCTCCTATGGGGAGTTAAGAAATCTGACTAATGTCATTCAATTAACCGATAGGATATCAAAAATATATAAAAAAATAATGTGTGTGTACTTTGTACGCACGTAAGAAGTTATACTTCTATTATAATATAATTTCAACGAAATAAATATACCTACTTAACAGTTACAATACAAAAAATTAACAATAATTACCAAAAATGAACCAAAACTTAACAATGCCAAATATTAAAAAAAAAAAAGAAAAAAATATGAATCGTCCGGGATTTGAACCCGCAATCTGGCGATTTTTTGATCTCTGGTCCAATGCTCTACCAACAAGGCCATCAAGCCGCATGCTAGTTACCTTTCAGATATACATAATTACACATCACGGTTACGAGTGAAAAATAAAAATAGATGTTTTATTATTTACGCCCAAGGAAGACAAATCCAAAGACACAAAATTATAATAAAAAACCTTTTAAACCACCTTTTTCAAATTGCGCAAGTTGTATTATTAATATTAATGTTAATAAATGAAATATAAATATTTTGACGTTTCACAATTTGACAATTCACTTTTAACTGCAGTGCCTTAAAAATTTTAAAGCACTAGTGCCTTAAAGTAGCATTTTTAACGCTCTTATGGAGTCCTAAAAATTGCATTTTTAACACGTTTGTAGAAAAATATATTTAAAAACACTAATATATTCTTTCCACACCTTTTCTGGACTGATACATACATAAATTAAAACATTTTGAAGTATAACTTCAAAAATATAATATGAAAACTATTTAAAAAGGCAGTATAACTATTAACTAACCTTTGTTGTTTCTCTTCCCACAAATTTTAAAACGCAACAACCATACATAACCAAACCGTCAACCGTCCAAACCACAGCTGCGCTACAGCTGCCATATTGGATAATTTTTGACATGTCATTTGAACATCCAATCAGAACAAAGTTATAATGAGCATGCGCCGGGATCGTAGGTTTTAACATATAAAAATTCACCCTCATATCGCGCGTAAAGAAGTATAACTTCAAAAATAAACAAATTCCATTTTTGAGAAAATCTAGTTTAAAATTATGTCAAATTTTGACCCCTTAAATGTAGTCCAGTCCAACATTGTTTGATTTGCTTGTCTAGATAATTGCTAAGAAGAAATGCGTTCAATGTGCGTCCCCGTTTAGGATTTTGTCCTCTTCAGGGTTTGTCGTGAATGTATTGTGTGGCAGTAAAAGTAAACAGTCCGAAAGACACACTGGGGCAAGTGTCGTATCCTGGTGTTTTTCCTTGGTTATGCCGGACGGTGGTGTCCAGAAGGCTAAAAGTCAACAGAGAAGAAAGTTTTGATGGATTGTTGTTGGTTCCATAGACATTTACGTGTACTGTCCGTGCTTTGCTCTCGACCAGTCTCCCTAGAAACCATTGTACAACGACAGGCGAACCTGCGTCCCTCGTGGGCGGTCAGGAGGTGGCTTTTGAGCGTAGCGTGGACAGTGAGCGTTCGAGTGGAGAAAATAGTTGCGGCTATTTTCTTGGGACGAACAGGTATAATTGTGCAATGAAGTTGGAAAACCGCAAAAAACCAACTTCTCCCTGTTCGGGGTAGGGAAGAGGATATGTTATAGGTGGGTACGGAAGGCTAACGGAGTAGCCTCAAGGATGTTTTCGTACTCTGCCGGGAGTTCGTCAATGCATGTTTGCATTAGAGCAGACGGTAAATGAATCTTTTTGTGTTTGGGCGTTCGGCAGAGTACGTGGCCGGAAGATGAACAGGAACATTTGAGAGATTCTTGTGTGTCGGAGGGGGGGCCGTCGATTACTTTGATTGTGAAGTTCCTGTTCAGAGAGTTTATTCTCTCGGTGATTTTAGGGATGTTTGAGATGTTATGGATTTCGTTTGAGGGGTATCGCCAGTGCTCATAGTTGCATCTACGCAAGATTCTACGTTCTGCCCCCAACAACCTCTCTTGTTTTGATCTAGCACAAAGAGAGTAGATGCATGATTTGTACTCCATGACGGGTCGAATAAAGGTCTTGTAAGTGTGAATGAGAGTCTTCTTGTGTGTCTTGCCAATTTTTCCCGAGAGAGGGTTGAGAAGTCTGGCCCTGTTCCTTACCCTATCTAAAGTTGCCTTTAGATCTGCGTCTCAGTTGAGAGTCCTGGTGAACAGTACTCCCAAATAGTTCGCAGTCGGGCTAACAACAAGCCTTTCTCCCAACAGTCTCAGTGGATATTGGTCGTCTTCATTAATTATGATTCTATATGACACAGAAGGGGCGCGAAACACAATTGTTGTTGTTTTGTTCGCGTTCAGCGTGACTCTCCACTTACAACACCATTCGCCGACCCCGTCCAACAGAGTCTGGGCTCTTCTGAAGAGGAGTCTTGGGTTGTATCGAGAGGTTGTTGTGAGCAGAGTCGTGTCGTCTGCGTAGAGAAACAGCCGAGTACCTGGGATATTTTGGTTAGTGATGTCGCTGTTGTAGATGATGTACAACAGCGGTGCTAGGACTGAACCCTGGGGAACTCCAGCTTGTGGAGTGAAGGGGGTGGACTTTTGATCGCCTATTTTCACTCTGACAGTTCGGTTGTGGAGGTATGAGTGTACAATTTTGGTAAATTGTAATGGTAGCCCGATGTCCAGAAGTTTCCGAACAAGCCCGTCATGCCAGACCTGATCGAAAGCCTTCTGCACATCCAGGAATGTGGCTATGGCGAATGAACCATCGTTGATGGTTTGAGTAACTTTAGTAGTGAAATCTATTAATGCATGTTTAGTAGATCTACCTGACTGGAATCCGTATTGGAATTTTGGTATGATATTGTGGTTTTCGAGAAAGTCATTGAGCCTCTCTTTTAGGATTAGCTCAAGAACCTTACCCAGAGTGTTGATTAAAGAGATTGGTCTATAGGATTCCACGTCAGTTGGGGGTTTGCCTTTTTTCAAAAGCATGATGGTATTGGCCACTTTCCAAGGAGTAGGAAAGTGGCTGTTTTTGAGACATGCATTGAATATTTTAGTTAGAAGAGGGATGATACTCTCTGGAAGTTTTTTGAGGCACCTTCGGTTGATGCCATCAGGTCCGGGAGCGCTGTTTTTGCCTATTTGGCAAAAGCTCTCCGTTTCCCTGTTTGTGAGGGGGTCCATGATAGGATCATAGACTGGAATGTGGTGGTTGAGAGTAACATTTACTATGTATTCTGTGTTGAATTTAAATAAGCGATCAAAGTTCGGGTTGTCTGGAGTTTGAAAATTGTTTTGAAGCGAATTTCTGAATGCTTCAGCTTTCCCTTCTGGGGAATTGACTATGTAAAATTGACTATGTTTAAATGTAGGTAACCCATAACTTTTTCTGAAAAACGGCAATATTCTTCTTATAGCCCCATCTTTAGGCTATATAACGACTTTTTCAAATTAAACTTATCTTAAACAAGTTTTTAGATAGGTAGGGAAATGTGTCGGGTGGGCGGTCGGCCATGTTGGCCGCCATTTTGAATTTGGAAATGTCAAATTCCGTATTTCTATTTACTTATCTGTGAGCTAACTTTGAGTTAAATGTCATTCGTTTCGGTCAAAATTTGCAAAGATGGGCCCTAAATAACCCCCCTATTTCGGCCCCCCTTTGAGAGTTTTTTTAAAGATTAGTTTCTTGACAAAATTCTCTTAAACTTACTCATACCGAATTTCATCGAAATCGGTCCGGTAGTTTTTGCTGGGCGGTGGCGACATACGTACGTACATACGTATTACGTACATACGTATTACGTACATACTTCCGACATGTTTTTTTATTTGCTTTTTAGACTCAGGGGGACTCAAAACTTCGAAAAAAGTTAAATCTGAAAAAAAAAATGTTTTGCACGATCCTATAACTTTATCTATTATACTATACTACGTATGTAGTACGATAAAGTAATATCTATTATACTATACTACGTATGTAGTACGATAAAGTAAAAGGGGTGGCAATGCACAGTTACATTTTTAAGTGCATAAAATGCATCCAAAAGTTGGTTACTCGCGGGGTTTTGGGGTCGCTGAAGACGAATACGCCCTCAGAACCGACCAACGGAGCACCTGGTACCCAGGACTGCTAAATCACGTCATCTGAAGTTTGGTGGGTTTTTAGCACTAAATTGGGTAAGTAGATTCTTTTCTCGTCTCTACTATTAGTAGGTTTTTTCATGGGTAGATACAGTCACGAATATAGAGGTGATACGGAGAATTTGAAGAGAGAGGGAAATTGAAAACACAATACAAGAAAGGAAATTGCAATATCTCGGACATGTGATGAGAGGCGAAAGATATAACAGCTTGAGACTCATAATTCAAGGAAAAATAGAGGGTAAGAGAAGCGCAGGAAGGAGATGCGTTTCCTGGTTGAGGAACCTGAGAGAATGGTTTGGTTGCAGCTGAAGGCAACTGTTCAGAGCAGCTGCCCCGAAGATCAAAATAGCCATGATGAGTGCCAACCTTCGTTGCGGAGATGGCACTTACAGAAGAAGAATAAATTCTGTTTTCTAAACTAAAGGAAAAGAAAATTTTTTTCCTGTAGTTGGCTGTATACAATCATTCACAAAAATTGAAAAAAAATCCTTTGTAAAAGGTATAAAATTTTTATTAAAAATTCCTTTAAGGGCTACATCACAGAACTTTTTCGATTTTATTAAACATCATCATCAGTGTTAAAACAGGTTGGATGCCAGCTGAGCTACCAAAGAAATACTAGGGTAAAAACCCTTTAAATATTATATAGTTGCATTAAGGTGTATACTTAATTAAAACTCCATAGGATGGATATAGCTGAAACAGAATAATGCCCTTTGGTAAGGTATGGACCTTCCCAACTCGTGGGATGTAATTAGTTGCCATTAAATCATTGTAATGTAAACAACTCAATTTACATCCAATGTGTTGGGAAGGTTAATACCTTACCTAAGGGCATTATTCTGTTTCACCTATATCCATCCTATGGAGTTTTAATTAAGTATGCACCTTAATGCAACTATATAATATTTAAAGGGTTTTTATCCTATTATTTCTTTGGTGGCTCAGCTGGCATCTAACATGTTTTAACACTGATGATGATTTTTAATAAAATCGAAAACGATTTTATATGATGTAGCCCTTAAAGATATTTTTAATGAAAATTTTATACCTTTTACAAAGATTTTTTTTCAATTTTTTTAAGATAAATACTTATTTGTCAGCTGCCGTGTTAGAAACACGACTAATGATTTCATAATATAGGTATGGTAATGAAACACGACTAATACAAAACAATAAAAAACTGTTTTTATAAATTGCACGCTCATACCTACCCGAAATTCTCTATATAGTAATAATCTTGCCGCGATACTATCTCTTAAATTATTTCATTCTTCTGTGTTCTCGATATGCTTGTAAAATAACGGCTATAACAACAGGAAGGCGGCAAGTAGGTTTATTATTGAAAGTGACAGTAAAACATTGAGATCAAATGAAAGTACAAGTATTAAGAAGAGGAGACCGGAGCACGCGTTCATTATAACCGCTCTAGCAGTGACCGCAAGAAAGTCAATCATTGAACATTCTGATTCATGATCCGACAACCTTCTTTATAATATGAATACAGGTCCGGCGTTATTCATAATATAAATAATATTTATAGCAAGAAGTAATCGGTCAAGAAGCAATCGGCTACCGACAACAACTGTATGCCGAATTTTGCACGGAGTACCGAATATTCAAGTATCTGAACAACGAGTAGCAGACCAATACCGGGTAATAATCAGAAATAATCTTATCCCTGAGACTAGACGCGATGCCATCAAAAGCGAAGTCGAAAGGGAGATTAATAACCAAGAGCTAGTTGTGGATCAAGTCCCGATCAGATTCCCGAACCTGCCATACAAGAAACTCGACCTGAGAACACACATGAGAACAACAACGAGCCGCACGATAGTCTGTTAAACGAAATGACACGAGCCGTGAGTTCAGTGGAACAAACCCACTTAGCAGACCACCGCTACCAAGAATAAACTCTTGTAAGAAACTAGGTGCGCTGTTATAAATTATGAACACTGAAGTCCTACCCAATTATGTCGTAGAAGCTCAAACATTGGAGTATTTGCATATGTTGATCTACTGTGCAGCAACATCTATTGCTAATGTAATGCGCGTTAAGATTAGAACACGACGGGGTACTAACAACGGAAGGACTGGTGACAGAATTGCACCTTGGGAAAAACGGCTGCAAAGAAAAATTGAATCGTTGCGAAGGGATATTGGTCAAATAACGGAATCTATTCGAGGAACAACGAGTAGAAAATTAATTAGAAGAGCTGAAGAAATAATGCGAAATACTCCGAGACACTCACAGCATGATCCAGAAAACAACACAGCTGAGCATTGCCTGGTCACATTAAAACAAACACTCTCCGTTTATTCAGGCCGACTAAGGAGATATAAAGCCAGTAACAATCGAAAAGGCGACAACATACTCTTTGAGCATTCAGAGAAGGCGTTTTATAGGAAACTTAACTCCACTGTGGAAAATGAACATAAAGTATACCCAAGTCAAGAAGAAATTCATGAGTTTTGAGGAAACCAACTTTCAACGCCAGCTACTCATAACAACAATGCTAGATGGATTGAAGACACGACGAACAACTGTCAACATTACAATAATATTCCTTAGGAACCTTTCACCACTGAAGAAGTCTCGAATACTATCAAAGAGCTTCCCAACTGGAAATATCCTGGCCCGGACGGAGTCCAAAACTTCTGGCTAAAGAAGTTTTGGAGTGTTCATGAGCGATTGTCAATTTTAATTAATTATGTTATTTTTAATCCGCAGGAACTACCATCATTCCTTACTAAGGAAACCACTTATCTAATACCGAAGGATCAAAATAACACCCAAGATCCAACCAAGTACCGCCCAATTACTTGTCTAGCTACATTGTACAAATTGGTCACATCCTGTGTAGCTCGGCGTATCTACCAACACTATGCTCTAAACAATATCATAGAGCCTCAACAGAAAGGATGCGCTAAGGGTTTCATGGGCTGTAAAGAACAGCTTATTATTGACTCGGTCATTTCTAACCAGGCATATATCAAAAAACGAAATCTCTTTACTGATTTCATTGATTACAAGAAAGCGTTTGATTCAGTGCCGCATGCATGGCTTATCGATATATTGAAAATATATAAAGTCGATGATAATATAGTGACCTTTTTAAGGCATATAATGACTGAATGGAAGACAAAAATTCACATTCAAATACCGGGTGAAAACAATATCGAAACTGAAGATATCCCAATCAACCGGGGGCTTTTCCAGGGGGACTCTTTGAGTCCACTTTGGTTCTGCCTAGCAATGAACCCACTGTCTCAGCTACTTCGCAGTCAGCGAATTCCGCTGACTCATGCTTTAGCATCAAAAATAATAATACTGTTGTAGCGAAGCTTAATCATTTGTTGTATATGGATGATTTAAAATTAATGCCTTCAACTCAAAAACACTTAGATCAAATGCTAAAAACTGTACAAACCTTCTCTGATGATATTAGTATTAGTCCAGGGCGCATCTGTTTTGAGATGGACGTTGAGAGGTGACTCAAATTTTTTTGTAGAAATTACTTGAAAATAAATCAAATAATAATATTTGAGTTATCCTCCCTCTCAAAAAGGTCCGGAACATTGTTTAAATAATCAAAATGTCAAAAAATTAAAGAAAAATTCGATTTTTTTTCGTTTTTTGAATATAACTGTAAAAGTATTCATTTCCGAGAAAAGTTTTACTGACATAAAAGTTGCGTAATTAAATTTCCTATAATATAGAATTGGTAAAAAATTTTAAAAATAGTCACCCTTGTTGCAAAATAGCAATAATTGCGAAAAAACAATACAAAAACAAGTATTCGCATTTTATGTTTTTCAACCATTTGTGCTACACTTAGGACCTTCATATTTCACCCAAAAAAACTTTATGATACCGTAAAATAATACTGTAAATTTCATTAATATCGGTTCAATAGATTTTGCAAAATAAATTTTGCAATCCAGCTTTCGCAATAAAAATTCATTTTTTCAAAATGTTACAGGACTGAAAATAAAGCAGATAGCAAGTTAAATTTTTTTTTGCTTATAGAAGTGTACTGTACCTTTCATTTGCAGTTTGCAAAATTAAAATCGATTAATTACTACGGCGTCAGGAAATTTTTTAAATAAACATTAATTTTTAGTGCTACGCGCAGGACAGCGGTGTTCGCATCACACAAGTTAATTTCCACCAAAATTTCTTCTAATCTTTATCTAATATATTATTTTCTTACTCTATATTTTGTTGTATTTTAATATTTTAATTCCACAAAAATCAAACTAATTTTATTATTGTTTATGAAATATTGTTTAAACAATTGCATACGTTTAAAAATAATAAACTTTTATTCTCTAAGTTAAAATATATAAACAATAAAGTTTTTGCTAATATAATAGTATATTATTCAACGAGCATGTAATGATGGCTATTACTCACGATGATGAAGTCGTAATTCATCAGAGTGAGTAATAGCCATTACATTCGAGTAGAATACTATACTTTTTCTACGACCTTTTTTTATTTTAATTAGTAAAAAATGTAATTATCAACTACTCGAGATTTAAATTATAATAATTTACAAAAATACCTAAATGCTATTTACCCCTAGTACGTGGCTGACTACTTGGTTGCCTACTATTATCAAATTCCTATTTATTGTAAAAATACAACTGGAAATAGTCAATATAAGTTCTATTCGTTTCCGAAAAATTATAAGCTTAAATTTGTACCTACTGTCAGTGAATCTAATAAATAGGAAAGGCTCTTGTCGGTGGACGTATTTCATACTTATATATAGTTATAATGTATATTTACATTTAACTATATACTATATATAATATAATAATATAAATATACATAATATGTTATAACATATTTAACACAATATGACTTGAAAAACAAACACAATATTAGTTATAAATTCCAATTAACATAAACAAAATGCGCTAATGTCACTGTCACTAAATTAAATGATAAACGTCAAAATTTTTAGTAAACAAGATATAAACGTAAAAAATATACTGACATTGTTACAGTTAAAATTCCTTTTAAAATTTTTCGAAGTTAATTAGTGGTATAAATTACAATAATTATTGTATTAAATAAACAAGTTTAAGTAATTTTATTTGAAGTTTATATACGATTAATATTAAAAGTGGCATGCGCCACTTGAATCTAACTTCAGCCCGTGAGTAACTTCATTTACCAGTAATGGGTGCTATTATCTACGAAAAAATAGCGAATAATGAGCATATTATTAAACGGTCGTAGAAAAAAGTTTTATTTCAAAGGATAGAGTATGTGTTTTTATTTTGCAATAAACAAATTTATTTATTTATACCGAAATGTAATAAAAATTAAAATGTATCAATTATTATCAAAGGTCATTGGAATGCCCAATAATAGCAAACTATCCGCTGTCCTGCGCGTAGCACCAATAATGAATGTTTATTTAAAAAAATTCCTGACGCCGTGGTAGTTAATCGATTTTAATTTTACAAAATTGAAAATGAAAGGTACAGTACACTTCTATGCGCAAAAAAAATTTTAACTTGTTATCTGCTTTATTTTCAGTCCTGTAACATTTTGAAAAAATGAATTTTTTTGCGAAAGCTAGATTGCAAAATTTATTTTGCAAAATCTATTGAACCGATCTTAATGAACTTTACAGTATTATTTTATGGGGTATCATAACGTTTTTCTTGGTGAAATATGAAGGTCCTAAGTGTAGCACAAATGGTTGAAAAACGTAAAATGCGAATAATTGTTCTTTTATGTTTTTTTCGCAATTATTGCTATTTTGCAACAAGGGTGACTATTTTTTAAATTCTTAACCAATTCTATATTGTAGAAAATTTATTTAGGCAACTTTTATGTTAGTACAACTTTTCTCGGAAATGAATACTTTATAAGTTATAATCAAAAAACGAAGAAAAAAATCGAATTTTTCCTTCATTTTTTGACATTTTGATTATTTAAACAATGTTCCGGACCTTTTTGAGAGGGAGGATAACTCAAATATTATTATTTGATTTATTCTTAAGTAATTTCTGCAAAAAAATTTGAGTCACCTCTCAACGTCCAAATGTGCTAATATTTTTACAGATGAGCCCTGGTCTATATGCACTTCGGTCTAGACAAGTGCCGTATCTTAAATATAGTCAGAGGACAGGTTCAGCCCGGTGGTTTCGATATGCAAAATGGCGAGAACATCGAGGCCATGGGTGAAAATGACATGTATAAATATCTCGGTGTAAAGCAAGCGCGGAAAATTGACCATAAGCAAATGAACATCGAACTAACTAAAAATTTATTTAGGGCATTAAATACGTACGCTTTTCCGCGCTTAGCTACTCATTTGTTATTATCAAGTGATCAAAAACCGATATAGAAAGTCTTCAGCGGAAAGCAAGAACACTTCTCACAAAGGGACAAAACCGTCATCCTCGCATTGCAGTAGAGAGAACAACATTACCGCGGTATCTAGGAGGAAGAGGACTAATGGACATAGGTGAGCAATTGGATAAACAAGTGGCTAACTTAAGAACTTACTTTCAGGCACAGGCTGAATCATCTACTTTACATCGTGAAATCTGCGCAGTGGATGACTCAACGCCGCTTAAACTGAGGGAACAAGAAATGCGCATAAACCACCTATCTAAGGACGAAAAAATGCGCACCTGGATGGGTAAACCACTGCATGGACGGCATCTCAATGAGGTCAACCAAGAATATGTCGACAGTAGAGCGTCGAACTATTGGTTGGTATCAGGAAAGATGTTTCCCGAGACAGAAGGTTTCCTACTTGCCATTCAGGATCAGGTTATTCCAACTAGAAATTACCTGAAGTACATTGTAAAAGATCCTCAGGTCCAAAGCGACAAATGCCGATATGGATGTCAAGCCCAAGAATCCATCCAACATCTTACCGGGGGCTACCAGGCGTTTGTGTGAACTGATTATAAAGAACGCCACGACTCAGTAGGAAAGATTCTCCACCAAGAACTAGCTAGCAAACTTGGACTTCTCCAAACCAACCATCTTCCTTATTATCAATACGTCCCTGATAGAATGCTTGAAAACGGCAACTACAAGCTATACTGTGATCGCACTGTGCTCACAGACCAAACAGTGGCCCACAATAGACCGGATCTCATACTAGTTAATAAACTTACCAGGCAAACAACATTAATAGGCAATACCTAACAACAATAATCTGGGTGTTAAGCACAACGAAAAGATGGCCAAGTATAGAGATCTCGAAATACAAATAAGGAGACAATGGAGAAAGGAAAGTACCCAGACAATACATATTATTCTTTCTACTACTGGAGTCATTCCAAAGAACCTCATAGAAAACATCAAAAAGCTGGGTCTGAATGAACATCTTTATAAGACCATGCAGAAAGCTGTACTACTCGCGACGGCCAGATGCGTGCGAAAATTTTTGGGAGATACTCCGGCGTACCAAGTCACCTAGGGCTCGATAACACGGAAAGAGTCCCACCAGAGCTCAATCCCTAGGTATCTGGGATGAGTGAATTTTCCCCTTAGGGGGAGTGCAGGCCGTATGGCTAAATCTGGAAGTAGTACCTATATTATATCGTTTAAAAATGGTTTTATTCTCAATTAACCAGTTTGTATATCTTTCTTCTTCTTCTAATGCCGAGTTGTATAATCTGTGTATCATATTAATATACACGGATTATACGACATATGACAGAAGCTCGAAACAAATAACTGTGAATGAAAAGCCCTATTGTCTTCATCTATAAGTTGAATCAGCTTGATGTGATCTCTATCTGGCCCAGGGGCTCTGCCAGAATTTTAATATTGCTGGAGTTTCCTCACTCTCAATTTGTGTTGGTTACGGTCTTGTGTTCATGAAAAGATCTTCAATATACACCCACCGGCACAAAATTCCGCCACCCAAAATGTTTTATTAAGTTTGACAATTTACAACTAAAGGTTATATTTGCTAAAGGCGATGATAATGAACCACCAACACCTGAATTTACGACAAACGAAGAAATAAACATCGAGGAGAGAGAGGTACGGAAGCATTAAAAAAATTAAATAATAGAAAATCTCCAGGAGAGGACAGAATATCGAACGAACTCCTAAAGTACGGAGGACAAGATCTAACTAAACAACTATTAAAACTAATACAAAAAATAATAGAACAAATAATGGAGATCAAGCATCCTAATACCTCTCTACAAAAAAGAAGACAAATCAGACCCGGAGAATTACAGAGGGATTAACTTATTGAACACAACATTAAAATTAACAAAAAAAGTGATAACAAACAAATTGACTGAAATTAGAACATTAGCAGAAGAACAACAAGGTTTTAGATCGGGAAGGTTATGTACTGACGCTATATTTACTATATTTATAATGAGGCAAGTTCAAGAGAAATCGTTGGAATACAATAAACCGGCATATTTATGTTTGGTGGACCTTAAGAAAGCATTTGACAGGGTCACATTAAAGGACGTTATCCACTTGTTATACTCGAGAGAGGTACCTCTGGGAATAATAATTAAAACGATAGAAAACATCTACCAGAACAACACAATAAAAGTAAAAGTGGAAGATGAACTAATTGACCCAATTGAAGCCGGCAATGGGATAAGACAGATGGATTCCTTGAGTCCTTTATTGTTCAACCTGATCATGGACGCAATAATAAAAAAGTAAGAACTAAAAAAGGATGCCAAATGGGAGAAAAACAACTTAAAATAATCTGCTATGCGGACGATGCAATACTAATCTCTCAAAGTGAAAATGATTTACAACGTATGCTGCACCAAATTAAAATAATCGCCAGAAAATTTAACATGTTAATTTCCTCAAAAAAGACAAAATGCATGGTATAACAGCAGATCCAATAAGATGTAAATTGGAGCTGGAAGGTCAGATAATAGAACAAGTGATGGAGTTTAAATACCTATAGGTATCACACTATCTAGCTACGGAAGGCTCGAAACAAAAGTGGAAGATCAAGTGAATAGAGCAAACAGAGCCTCAGGTTGCCTGAATGTCACAATATGGAGAAATTAAAATATCGGAAAAGAGATGAAAGGCAGAATTTACAAAACAGTCATCAGACCAATAATGACATACGCGGCAGAAACACGACCCGACACAGAGAGGACAAAAAGATTGCTCAAAACAGCGGATATGAAAACCCTTCGAAAAATCGATGGTTAGACTCTATGGGACAGAGCTGGAAGTACAGATATACGACGGAGATGCAAGGTGGATAACATTAATAACTGGGTAAGAAACAGAAGAATAGAATGGAATGAAAACATAAACCGAATGACAAAAAATAGGGTAGTCAGGACAGCGAGAGACGGTTTCCCAATACGAAGACTATCAGGGAGAAGACCACGAAAACGTTGGAACGACAACTTACTAGAGGCACATTGAAAAAACAGATAGAGTCATGTCTATACAAAAAGAAGAAGAAGAAGAAGAATTTATAACTTTATTATTTGTACTCCGATTTTCAAGATTCTCGCATCAGTTTGTCGGTACATGTTTTATGTCATTTGTTATTATTCCGGTAACAAGAACTTTTTGCTTAGATGGCATTATACGGGGGTAAATGGAAGCGTTGTATTTTCTCCTAACTTTAAAAAATTTTGTGGAAAAAGTGGAGGGCATATTTTGTTACATACTCCTCTTGTATTATCCTGGAGGTATACCTCCAGATCTAAGATTTTGTTTTTTGAATTATCCAAATATAGTATGGTATAACTAGACCCAGACCCAGACATCCGAAGTGAAAGTTATCCTCCAACACCAAATTGTTCTATATGGTCCACACATAATGTTCAGAAAAAAGTCACACTATTTTGAGCGTCGGGTTTGGGGGGGGGGGGGGAGAAGGAAGAGAAATCGGTAAATTCGTAGTTTTTTAAGTTTTTCGTCAATATTTCGAAAACTATGCGGTGTAGCATGAACAACTTTCTTTACAAAAATATTCTAAAATTTGAAATAAAAAAAAGGTCCTATGCATAATCCTTCTAAAATGAACGGTTCCAAAGTTACGGAGGTAGTATAGTATAATTGGTCCAAAAAAGGCCTAATCCAGACATCCAAAGTAAAAGCTTTCCTCCAACACCCAATTGTTCTATATGGTCCACGTATTGTTCAGTAAAAAGTTACATCATTTTGAGCGTCCGGTTTGGGGGGGGGGAGGAAGAAGTCGGTAAATTAGTAGTTTTAAGTTTTAAGGTAAATTTAAGTTTTTCGTCAATATTTCTAAAACTATGTTTTAGCGTAAACAATGTTCTATAAAAAAATGTTCTACATAAAATTTAAAACAAAAAAGGTCCGATACATAATTGTTATAAAATCAACGGTTCCAGAGTTACGGAGGTTGTGGAGGTTTTCGATACTTTTTATATTTTTTGGGCAATTTATAATTGTATTACTGATGAAAGAAAATTTCTTTGGATTATGTTTTGTGAATAAAATTTGCTATTTCAGTGGCCGATGGTATGTTAGTGATAAGCCTTTGAAGAAACGTCAGCCTCACCACCCAAAATCATCACCAATTGCCCAAAAAATATGAAAAGTATCGAAAACCTCCACTTTGCACTCTTCGTAACTACGGAACCTTTGATTTTATAACAATTATCTATAGGACCTTTTTTGTTTTAAATTGTGTGTAGAACATTTTTGTATAAAACATTGTTTACGTTAAAGCATAGTTTTAGAAATATTGACGAAAAACTTAAAAAAACTACTAATTTACCGATTTCTCCCCCATCTCACCCCCCACCCCCCCCCCCCCCCCCCCCCCCCAAACCGGACGCTCAAAATGGTTTAACTTTTTACTGAACATAATGTGGACCATATAGAACAATTTGGTGTTGAAGGAAAACTTTTACTTGGGATGTCTGGGTTAGGCCTTTTTTTTGACCAATTATACTATACGACCTCTGTAACTTTGGAACCGTTCATTTTAGAACGGTTTTATGCATAGGACCTTTTTTAAGTCAAATTTAATGTAGGAATATTTTTGTATAGAAGGTTGTTCATGCTAAACCGCATAGTTTTAGAAATATTGACGAAAAACCTGAAAAACTACGAATTTACCGATTTCTCCCCCGTCTCCCCCCCCCTTTCAAACCCGACACTCAAAATGGTGTGACTTTTTTCTGAACATTATGTGGACCATATAGAACAATTTGGTGTTGAAGGATAACTTTCACTTTGGATGTCTGGGGTATGCCATTTTTTGGATCAATTGTATGATACTATATCTCTTTTATTAAAAACACTGCTTTGAACGTTTACTTAAGCTATTGACTGCCGGCAACGCACCTTTCACGTTCTTATGATTCATGTTATGGGTCTTATATTTCGCTGGCATATGGAGAATAACCTGTTATTGTGGGTGGCAGTCAAAAGGTTAATTCAAAATATCAAACGCACTAAAATTAACAACACAAAACAAAATTAACAACAAAACAAAACAATTTAATAGCAGGTACGTCCACCAGCAACGACTGCTCGCAATCTGTTTAGCATCCAATAAAGATGTGTTTTCCTTGCCTGGGGAATAGCCCGGTATTCCTCTACCAGGGCCATAACTGTACCAAATTTTCTGGAGGCCTAGGATGACGGCGAATAGCTTTTCTTAATTCATACCATAAATGCTCAATAGGATTGAGATCTGGGCTGCATGAGGGCCATTCTAATCTTATCAATCCAACCTATATTTAAAATATTTATGTTTATGAGTCAATCAATGTTTTTACGATATTTATCAATAAATTATTAATTTACACTGAGTAGAAAAGGAACATTTTTATAGGCATATCATGGTTTTATTAAAAGCCGAAAAATGACAGAATTTTAAACTGCAGAATAACTTTTCCAGGTAATTTGGAGTAGAAGCGATTGCTTGAGAGTGAAAAGATAGTGAACTTTTAAAAGGTTTGACATTGTTAACGTAAATTTTTAATGCCAGTGTAAGTAGCAGCGGATAATGGTCGTATTAATTATTAAATTATAGTCGGAATAAAGTCAATAATCTACATTGGCCAAATATAGACACAAAACAATGATTTTTGGGGTGGTAATTTTCTATTAGAATATGTATATAAAAATTTAATTCAAATGACAGTTAGGCGAGGCACGAAGCACTAATAAGCCCAAAACCTAGAAATTTTGTGCAGTAAGATAAATCGTCATGTAACTTTTTGCATTCGATTCCAGAGAGTGTCAGGAAATTTTGTGAACTAAATTGATTTCCTGGAGATGAAAATTGCATTTTGTGCATAAGAAAAATTGTTGCATAAGAAAAAGAGACCATCGCCGGCATAAAATTCGTGATCAGCGACCCGCGAAACCCCCGAGTAATGGTTATTGACTGATTTTGAATGATTATAACATAAAACTCCAGGCAACGAGTTCCACCCTGGGCACCAGGTACCTTGGAGACCATCGCCTTCATGAAATTCGTCTTCAGCGACTCACAAAACTTTCGAGTATAAAAATAGAACCCATTTCCGTCAATATTTCCCGAGTTCTAAATGTTTCATTTTCCATTTCTTCGAGATTCACTTTAAAAATGCCTTTTTCTTACAACCAACAGGCAATTTTTATTTCCCGGAGATCACTTTAGTTCACAAAATTTCCTGACACTCTCCCGAATCAAAGGCAAAAAGTTGTATGATGGTTCATCTTACTGCACAAAATTCCTAATAGGTGTAATGCTTCGTTGTCTTACCCAGTATTAAAAATTAAAGGAATTGAGCTGTCGTTCAGACCAACAAATTTTTTATACAGAGTGGGCCAAAGAAAAGAGTCCACCTCGATATTTGGAAGTATTTATTAGATTTTAAGGAAATGACGAAACAGGTCGATTTTTGATCTGTATATTTTTACGGTACATACATCTGTCATTTATTAACCCCCTCCCTTCCACTTCCCCCGCCCCTTATTTTTAAATAGGGAATAGGGGTTTTGTGTTAACGTATTTTAAAGGTTATTCAATTCTCTATTCATTTATATAAACATTAACATAGTTATTTATACAAGAAATTTTTTTTAAATTAAAATAATTGACACAAAAATAAGAATGTATGTAATTTATTTAATTCAAAATACATTCTACTGCTGTCACAAAACAGAAACATTTTTTTTGATAAATAAACATTGCTTTTTGCTTAATTTCAATGTTCAAGCTGCCACCCATATGTCTCTTGGTAGGTTGAATATTGAATTTAAGCAACAAACAATGTTTATTTATTAAATAAACTTTTTTTCTGTTTTCTGCCAGCAGTAGAATGTATTTTGAGTTAAATAAATTACATACACTCTTGTTTTTGTGTCAATTAATCTAATCCAAAATAATTTTTCTTGGGCACCCTGTATTAATAATTATATCAATGTTAATATTACTGAATAGAGAATTGAATAACCTTTCAAATGAGCTAGCACACGACCCATATTCACTGTTTAAAAATAAGGGCGGGGGATGTGGAGGGGAAGGGGTTGACAAATGACAGATGTATGTACCGTAAAAAGGTGTCTCCCTTAGATCAAAAATCGACCTTCTTCCTCATTTTCTTAAAATCTAATAAATATTGGCAAATATCGAGGTGGACTGTATTCTTTGGCCCCCTCTGTATAAACAAAAATAACCTGATTTAAAAAATGATGAGAAGAATATTTTCTACGGATCTACATCATATAGGCACGTAGGTGTTCAAACGTTATTTTAATTGACAATTAAATTAGTAAAATCGCTTGATTGATCGATTTGTGTTGCATAATTGGAAACGAATATAGGAACACATTTTTATAATTAAAATGAATTGATCTTATTTATTTTACACATGTAGAAATAGCTTCCGAAGATGTTAATGAACGTCTCTAAAAATAATCTTTATTATTAATTATCTATATTACAAATACCTCGAATAAATTATTTTTACACTGATAGATATGATATGTTCATTAAAAAAATAGAATAAAACAAAATTCAGTAATACTTAATTGGAGTGTTCCGAAACTGATCTCATGCAGTAGGTATCTTATTCCAATTAGGTGTATATTGGAAATAAATGACAATAGTTCAATAATTTTTTTTTTATTTTGTCTCCAGATGGATAGTAGTTTCATCTATTTACCTCTATCAATCTTCCCTACTCTGAAATTTGTCACTTCTTTTGATTTATTTTTAAATTATTATTTTTTTCCTTTGTTTTCCAGCATTATCTATCTATTTTCTTCAATTATTTCACCACTCATCTCCACATATTTGATTTTTTACTTGGCTTAAAAACCATTTGAGTATTATCCATCTATTTTCTTTTAATATTTCACCCTCATATCCACATATTTCGTTCTTACTTGATCCAAAAATTATTTGAATAAGATCCATCCATTCTCTTCTACTGTATCACCCCTTATCTCCATATATTTGGTTTTAATTTGGTCCAAAATCCATATTCCCTAGCTTATCCTTCGAAGTTTGCTATAATTTTAGAGAGTTATTTTTAATCTTATTAGGAATATTACATCATTACGAAAGAAGGATGTATTATAGAATTTACTACAATAATGGAAGAGGAAAGCGGTAATAAGATAACAATGCGATGTATTATATCGTTGATTATAAAAGTAAAAGAGTACGGGAATAGAGGGTTTATGTTAATAGAGTGTTTACTGGTAGATCAGGAAGAATTATCGAATGAGATAAACTGAATACGTCTAGACCATCTCAAGGTAACTAAAGTAATAGGCTAGGGGGTAGATACTTCTCTGCAATCCCGGCAGGGGTTAGGTCTATGGTCTATCTCAGGAATAGCACACTTACTCACGCGAGCTAATGGATTTCCCCAGCCTCCCATCCCCGGGGAAACCATGTCCAAACCTGAACCATTGTCATATCCACATTTTCCTCCATCCACATCCAAACCAACTGGCCAACACGCACTAGCCAAGTAAGGCGCTTTCATGGCTCAATGCCCAAAAGTTATTTTCCGAAAGACGAAACTACTGAACGGCCCTCAGTCTCCGGTGGCTACAAAACCCCCAACCAAAGTAGCGGTTGAAACAGGGTTGGAGCAGAGGGTTCTAAGAATTCCCAAAAAAAAATCAGGCTACCACCAAGAGCGACAAATACATGTTACTTTAAACACTGTGATAACTCTTATATTGGACCATAAGATGATGAAACTGGAGGAAGAGCTGAAAATAATTTAGGGGGGACATGATAGTCCTCAGCGACCTTAGAGGAGAAGCCCAAATTATGAAAAAGAAATAAGCGAGGACAAAGACTACCTACGCTACGTCTTACATAAGAAAAATGTATCTATCCATGATGAACTCTTCTTTCGGTAAAAAACATCAACGTAAATGTGTCATATAGCAGTGTCACAAATTAGATAGATTTTATCATAACGAACAGAAAAGAAATACTCAAAGACATCAAAGTGCTCAACAAATTTTCGATAGGCCTTAGATTAATCTTAGACCACAGCTTAATCCTAGCAAAAATACGATTAGATATTAAATTGGAAAGAAATAAGATGATCTTAAAAATACGAAGGAAGAAATGGATTTCCCCAAAAAACAACCTATATGAAGATACACTAACCAGACATATATAAGACTTAAAAAATGGAATAGAACATATTAAAGGACGAAATAATGGCATAACAGAGGTACTAAAAGAAATCGGAGGTCGGACTAAAGATAAAAATGAGCATAATATGCTCATTATATTATTCTCATTATATTATAATGACTAATCTTGTGTTAAATCTTAATGTTGCTTTTGATGGAAGGTATTTAGCCAGACTGATTCGTATAAGTACTTGAAGAACAAGAAATTCGGTTGAGCAGAGATAACTGGGCATGTGAGCTCCTGCATAGCATAGGATTAGCCTGGACAGAATAATACATTTTTTTATTGACCTAGAAACGTAGACAGCAAAACAAACTGATATCGAAAAATTAACCTTTGTTGGCGTTTGGGATGTGCTGCCAGAGTAAAACTCTTCTTCTAGTTCCATGACCGTTATACATCGTTGGATATCATGTTGGCTACCATATTCGCTATCCTGATTTTCTTGACAGCAACTCTGAATATTGATATAGTCGATTTTCCATACCATTGCCTTATATTTTTCAGCCATGATGTTCTTCTTCTATCAGGACCACGTTTACCTTGGACCTTTCCCTGAAAGATCAGATGTAAAAGATTATATTTTTTAGGATGTCTCATAATGTTATCGAAGTTATACATCTGAATAATCATATTTTAATCATAATACATCATATTTTTAAGGTGACTCATATTGTTGCCAAAGTATTCCAGCTTGCGTCTCTTTATTATATTGACCAGTTGTGTTGTTTGGTTCAGCCGTCTAAGGACTTCCTCATTTCTAACTCTGTCGACCCATCTTATTTTAAGTAGTCGTCCGTATACCCACATCTAAAAGGCGTTTAAGCATAGCCTCAGTTAGAGTCCACGCTTCTACCCCATACATTAGGACAGGAAAATACAGAGAAATATACAGAGTAAAATACATAGAATAATATACGTGGATATTATAACGAATATGGAGGAATATACGGAAAGAGCAAAGCATTTTATGTGATTAAAATTCTTATCCTATCAGGAAGGATAAACCCAAGCAGACGTAGAAAGACAATGATTTGGTCCACCTCATTAGAACTATTTAGAAATGCGGCTAATAGGATTAAGAATAAAGAAGAAGAAAAAGGATTTCTTATACGCGTATACCAACTGTTTGCTAAATTGTGATTTATTGGATTGGATTTATTAGATTCTGTGATAATTCAGTTAATGCATATGAATGAAAATGATTAGCATTGATCATAAATAAACACAGCTGATATAAAAAATTAATTAATCAGTAGATATTCTTTATAATTATATAAAATGGTGAAAATGTGAAAGATTCCACTCGTTCCAATTTACACTGCGTATAGCAGATGCTATATTTACCATTTAGGTAAAAATACTTTCTTTTGAATTAATTTTGGATTTTTTACACAATTTTTTGACAATTTTGAAATATTTGCGTAACTCATTTTAAAGTTAAATTAAGTCGACTATGTGCTTCTTTAGTTTCCTGTACTTGTTACGCATTAAAAAATTTGTCTGGTTAACAACACGAGCGCAAGGGATCAAAAAGACACTGTAAACATGTTTTTATCTTGACTTTTTTATATGAATCTATATCCTTTTGTTTTATCCTGACTGAAAATACTGTAATATGATACTGTTGCGACAGTTCCGTAAAATTTATATTACATAGAAAAAGTCTCTGGCGAGAAAGAAGAAGTATTCAAAATCTAGAATGTTCGAGATGTCATGAAAAAATCCCAATATGTCTCGTAAGGTCTGGAAATGTATATCAACACAGGAAGTGGATAGTTCAAGTAACAATAGTAATGGAGTTTTTTTAACAATTGTGTCATTCAGTTAAATATCTATCAGTACTTTAATATTGACGAAAAGATTGCTGGTGTGAGCACATACTATTCATGTATGTTAGGAAATAAAGGTCTTCTACTCGCAATCCTTTAAATTGGTTTTATTACATTGAAAGTAAAAAAGGGCGACCGATTTCGCTGTTTACACATTATAGAGCATCGTCAGGTCCATAAGAAACTAAGGATATCAGTACAAATGTTTGTATAGTTTAATTAAAAGAAGACTGTAAGTGTTAACTAACGGTGATGTATTTTTGTTCAAAAGCTCAGCCTCTTCCTTCCAGTCACCAATTTGCTATATGTATAAAAACAAACAAAATACAGCAAAAACGTACGCAAACATAGACATGCATAGGATAGCCTAGTGGATGTCACTAACTTTTAAGATATAGTGAAATAATGGGTCTTAAATGCAGATCTTTCCTTTCAGGATGACAGAGAACAATACCTACCAGTTGCTCTGCATTCCATTCGTTCATTATTATGTGCTGCAAGTATATGTACCTACATTCCATTAAAGAATGTTCGTGCACATACGTCGATCTCCAAATGGGAATAGAAAATAGAATACACTCATGGTAAGCAGAATCAGGGAATATCTTGATGAAAAGGCTCGGTCGGAAAATAAGTATCAGCCTATCGTAGAAGAAGTGGAGGTAATAGAGCCAAAACCTGAGTACCTACTCTATTGTTAAACTGAAAGACGGACGGGAGACAACAGTGTCTAATCTTCATCTCGCTCCAATTATACGAGGTGAAAGAGAAATACTAAATATACCAGGACAAAAATCAGTATTGGTAGAAGATTCACATAAATTACATTGGAGCTTCAATGATTTCTCATCCAATCATACAATCTCGTAAAACATCTAGTCCCAGGCAAATAAGTATATATCTCATCCTCTCCCCTCCTCTGCATTGCTTAGGTACTTCTTGAAGAACCCCCAATGTATTCTCCGCGAAGCTGGTCGCCTCTTTCAGAAGCCTCTAGAAGTCCTGAAAGAGTTCGTCATTTACTACAGCATTTGGAAGACTGTAGGGTTGGAGAATGATGTGATTTATATTAACCTCCTTGGTATTGCATTGGCTGTAGACTTTGAATATTATAGAAAACTTTATCCTGTCAGGTTTGCCAGCGTTTAACATAAGTCAGTGTCACTACCAAATTATTCTCCTACTGTTTTTGTATGGATTATGTTCAATTTTATGTTAATCAAAACCTTATCATATTGCAGGTTTTTGCTTTCTTATTTCATGGCAGGGGAGCCCAAGCGGGAATTTTTGCATTTACTCGAGCGCGTCAGATTATCAGATGGGGAGAAACCATCTGTACATTTACCCTGTAAATGTACCTCTACCATATATTGGTTCTTAATACAGGTGAGTTCGTTAAGGGGGTTCAAAAAAAATCTATCCTTAGAAAAACCCGAAATCGTCAGATTAAGATAAGGTAAGTTAAGTACATGCAAAAGAGTCTATATTTCAAAAATCTGACGATTTGAGCGGGACGTAAGGAAATGGGTGAGTGGGGAGATGGGAAAAACAGATTACACCTTAGCAAAATCCTACAGGCCTATAAGTCTGACATCATTCATGTTAAAAACCATGGAAAAAATCTTGAACGAACACATCAAGAAAAACAATTTAAATGAAAATCCACTGCACCAACGGCAATGGGCGTATCAGGCAGGGAAATCAGGTGAAGCCGCCCTGCACAATCTAGTGTCGGAACTCGAAAGGAGTCTGCATCAGAAAGAAGTCGCCCTTGCTGCATTTTTAGATATAGAAGGTGCATTTGATAATACCTCAATCGAGTCTATACAAAGCGCATTGGTGAGGAAGAAAATCAACAACACAACATGCAAGTGGATTATTCAGATGCTTCAGAGCAGAATAATATCCACAGATACGCATGAAGATACCATAAATCTGAGGGCAACTAAGGGATGCCCTCAAGGCGGTGTATTGTCACCGTCATTATGGAACATAGTTGTCGATGATCTGATTCATGGGCTAAGCGCCCAAGGAATCTGGGTCCAGGGTTTCGCAGATGATATCGTGATAGTAACTAGGGGAAAATTTCCCAGCACTGTTGCGTATCAGATGCGATATGCCCTTCACTACATAGAGAACTGGTGTCTGAAAGAGAACCTCTCCGTGAACCTTTCTAAAACTAAACTGGTAGCCTTTACAAATAAGAGGAAGCTTACTGGACTGAGTGAGCTGAAATTATTTGGAGAGGTACTGGAAAGAACCAATGAGGTTAAGTATCTAGGGGTAACCCTGGATTCGAAACTCAATTGGAATACTCATATTACCAATATAACCAATAGGGCTAAGCGACTCTTCTGGAACTGCAGACGAGTTGTAGGTAAAACCAGGGGATTGAAACCAAAGGTGATATGTTGGTTGTACACATCAGTGATACGACCGACAGTTACTTATGGGTCAGTACTGTGGTGGAGAAAGACGGCTTTGCAATCTTGTGTGACCACTCTCACCACCCTACAAAGACAAGCGCTTCTAAATATAACAGGAGGCTTGAATAGTACAGGAACGGCTTCATTAGAGGCTATCACAGATCTCCCTCCGCTGGAATTATATATTTCGGCGGTAGCCTTTATGACCATCCTGAGGCTCAAAGCAAACAATACTTGGAGGCCAAATTATGTATTGAATAGCCACACAAACATTACTGGGACTATACTTGAGGAATACATCTTTATGATGAACTTAGATATGATGACACCAGAACTAATCTTCACTGAGAAGATTAACACAATTATGCCATCTAGAGAACAAAAAGTCCCAAACATTAATGGAGACTTAATATGGTTCACTGATGGATCTAAAACTGCCCATGGTACTGGATCAGGAGTCTTTGGGCAAACATGTAACTATAATAAATCTTACAGCCTAGGTCAACATACAACGGTGTTCCAGGCTGAAGTTTTTGCTTTGGTGGCCTGCATTGATGAAATAATTGATGAGGACCCTAAAGCTAAGAGAATCAACATTTACACAGATAGCCAATCGGCTATTCTGGCTGTAAAGAACCCTCTCACCAAATCAAAACTGGTGAGAAACTGCAAAGATCTCCTCAATAACCTGGCAAAAGACAACAAAGTGTCTTTAATATGGGTGCCGGGTCATGAAGGCGTGCATGGGAACGAACGAGCAGATATGTTAGCGAAACAAGGCTCGAGAAAAACTTTTGAAGGCCCAGAACCTTTCTGTGGCATCACTAAAGATGCTATGAAAAACGAGGTTCAGAAATGGCTGATAAAGAATCATCAAAATAAATGAAGAACCACTCAAGGGCAAATCCAGACTAAAAAAATAATCAAGAATATTGATAAAAAACTCTCGAACAGTTTGATGAACCTCAATAAACGAGAGATCAAAACGGTCACTGAAATGGTGACTGGACATTGTCGTTTAAGAAATCACCTATACAAACTAGGTAAGGTGAATGAACCATGGTGCAGAAAGTGCGAAATGGAAGAAGAAACTGCCATACACATACTATGCTATTGCAGTGTGCTAGGTGATGTAAGGCAGAACTTCACTGGTCAAATGAGGTTTGAACCAGAAGAGATCTTGAAACTACCAATAAGAAAACTGTTGGCCTTCGTTGAGGCCACAGGACTTATTAAAGTTTAAGGAGAAGAACAGGGTTTGGTACAAAGGTCTTATGACCAAGTGCCAGAGACTAACGAGTCTCGCCTGAGTTAAGAAGAAGAAGAAGAATGGGTGAGTCACAAAGTTTCGCAAAAAAGCGATTATTTCGCGAAATGAACGTCAGATCGAAAAACTAAAAAATACGTGTTTAATATTTTTCAAAAATCTATCTAATGATACCAAACACGACCCCCAGGGAGAGGGATGGGAGGTAAATTTAAAATTTTAAATACGAACCCCGCGGTATCTCGCAAAATGAACATCATATCGAAAAACTGCAAAATATACGTATTTAATATTTTTGAAAAATCTATTAAATTGCACCAAACAGGAACCCCGCAGAGCTGGGGTGGGGGTTACTTTAAAATCTTAAATAGTAGCCCGCAATTTTTATTGCAGATTTGAATTATTTACGTAAAAATAAGCAACTTTTATTGGAGACATTTTTTCGAACTATGGATAGATGGCGCTATAATCGGAAAAACGATTGTTGGAAATGGAAAATTAAATTAAAAAATGGAAAGTCCCCCACTTTATGGAAAACTTTACTTAACTCTTTTTGGTTTTAGGACCTACTCTTCACAACCCAATCAGTCCCTATATTTAACGCTCGAGTAACTGAAAATGTTCATACTTTCCTACCCTACTGTCACTAACATATGCAAATCATTTTAATGCGCGCCTCTGAAGACAACATTAACCTATTTATCGACCTAATTAACTAACTGTTCCCAATAAATTTAGCAACCAATTCCACTTGTTATAAAAATCTCCTTACTTTTCTTTGAAAATAAAGCCACAAGAGTGGTCATCTGTTAAATACCGTCTATATAACGCAACTACTAATTTTGTGTAATATAATCCAAACATAACAAGTTTTTTCTTAGATGTACCAGATACCAATCAAACAAATCATCTCAAAAAAGTTGATTAAAATTCTTGTACAAACAAATAGTTACATAACACTTTCTATACCAACGCCACTTCCTCATAACTTTCCTAAATACTCCCTTGCAGGTACGACAATGCAAAATTTCGCTATAACGTTATTAATTCATCATCACACAGAGCAGAAGCAGCCAGAAGTCCGTGAAAGTAGTCTATAATTTAAACTACACGCCGGCAGAGACATTTAGGTGAACTTGGTTCATTGTCAAGCAACGATTTGCTAATTAATACAAGTGTGCTTCAAATAGTTACATCTAGTGGAAAAAATTGTTATAATTTATGTCTATAATTGAAAGCGGTGTATCAATAATAGTCCAAGTAATGAAGCTTGAAATAGGACAAAACCTCGCAATTTTTACAGAATGGATCGATTTGTTTGAAAATTTGAGAATAAGTAGTGGATAGTCCAAGGATCAACCACCAGGATCAACCAGAATAGTACAAGGCAACCACCCGAGATTAGGTGGTTGCCAACCCATCTCGGGGGTGGAAATTTTTATTATATTTTGACTGCAAGAGGTGGTAGGTCTGGATCCCGCGTATGAAAAAAAAGTTGATTAATAGCAAGCTGAAAATTTGTTTATAACTTAAGGGTGTCTAGTTGGACAAACTTTGATATATGGGAACACTGGAACAGTGGAAGTTTTAATTGTGGAACAGGTTAAAAATTTGGAACAGTCAGAACACGAAAACGGCACATGTATTTTGTCCGACAGAACAGACTTAAACTCTCCGAACAGAGATTAAACTCTCATGCAAAAATCAGACTGCTATTTATCACCAAATGGGCGTTTTAATGAGTGGAACATGTAGAATATGTCAAACGACAAAAATTATGACAGGTGATAAATGGCAGTCTGATCACCACCCTAATTAAAATTTGTCATTGACCTGATTTGGTTTTCTTGATTTATGTATTTTTAACAGGTTCTAGAAGTTTGATCCGCTTAGAATGATTAGTTTAAAAAAATGGAGTTAAAAGCGAATAACGAGTTTTTGTAGTTTGGTAAAAAATGTCTTTTTCTTCAGAATAGAAAGAGTAGCATTAAAGATAAGAAAAAATATGTCAATATAAAATTGTAGCTTATTCAATTCCCAAGAACTAAGTTTGCAAAAAAATTTTTACAGCAAAAATTGAGTGAGCTATTGACAATTAAAACTTGTAATATCATGCAAAAACCACCTTTACCAACCCTTTCAATGCCACCTCTTTTTGTGACTGAGAATTTTAAAAGGATTTAATATTAATAGCCTTAAAGATCTTGTATTAATAAGAGATACGAAAAAATGTTTAAATATGAAATTGTAGGTAATTTATTTCCCAAGAACTTGGTTTGATAAAATCTGTTCTAGAGCAAAAATTGAGTGAATCATAAATGAGTATACCATCGAAAACCATTGATTTTTTAGATATTAAACTAACACTTTTGATAGCGAATAAATCAAAAACTCGTAATTTTATCAAAAAAATGTATAGATTATTTTTTGCTTAGAATGAATGTTTTTATTAACTTTTGCGGTCAAAATATAATAAAAAATTTCCACCCCCGAGATGGGGTGGCAACCACTCTCATGGTACAAGTGCTTGTCGGCATCATATAGATTTTGATTCATGGACTACCCACTACTTATTCTCAAATTTTCAAGCAAATTGATCCATTCTGTAAAAGGTGAAAAGCTTTGGTTCTGCTTTGGTTCTGCGAGGTGAAAAGCTTTGGTTCCTGGACTATAATGGAAGTGTCAACAATTTATTACAAACGGATTCATATTTTATATTTTATTTAGAAATAATACACGGGATGTGCTAAATATTATCTATCTTCTTCTTCCTCGGATTTTTCGCTTTTCAGAAGTCTCTGTTCGCTTACTCTTCTTCGCCACTCATTTCTGCCCATCGTGAGACTGTAGAGATTGTAGTCACCCTGACTCTTTCCTTAATTAAGTCGTTCTTCATCCTGTTCTTTCTAGTCTTACCCAACATCACCGTAACATTTTCATTTTAGCTACCTCCATCGTCTTTTTGTTTAAAATCTTCTTTATATGCCATACTTCCATGCCGTACACCACCGCAAGCCTCACCACACTCTCATTATGATATGTCTCCTTTCAGTTCATCCGCGATCTTTCAACCACAGAGCACCATGCTCAGTTGTTCCAGTTAAACCAACCAACATTTATGCTGAGGGCAATTTCTCGATCTCGTGTCCCATTTTTCATTATCTGGGAGCCAAGATATATTTAAGTTTTCCTACTCGCTTTAGTTTTTCTCCAAGTACCTAATTCGATGTCTCCATCTATTCCTGTTACTCCCAACCACATATACTTGATCTTAAACCTACTAACCATAAGCCCTCCCTCTTCAATAGTCTTTCTCCTACCCTTCAACATTATCTGTCAGTTCATCCATAATCCATAATTAACTAGGTCTCAGGACAGTGAAGAGCCTTGCTGCAAACCAACTTACAGTGGAACCTCGATAACTCGGATTAATCGGGACCGCGGCCGATCCGGGTTATCAAAAATCCGGGTTAGCCGGAGAGTATGGTAAAAATTAATAAAATACGGTATACTTACAGATAAGCTCAGATATAATTGAAATATCATGAAATATATATGCACAGTACCTACACATCTAAATTACTAAAAACACGCAAACACAAACCTAAGCAAACGGAAGCGAACAATACAAGACTGTACTACACACAATATATTCACAATCGGAACGATGTGAAAACTAAGACCATTGTTTAAAAACGAATTTTTTAAATAGTCTTCTAGTCTTTTTTAAACAATGCTAAGACAGTTTGAAATAAACAAAGGAATACTACAGGTGCCTGTTGTTTCCGATAATCCGAAACAATGACCGTCGGCGTCGCTCTGCGGCCGTGTGCCATGCGTCATTTTTAATATCGTATAGTTCAAATTACACAAATACATATTATCTCTCAAATATTATATTACATACATTTTAATTGTTGAAATGTTTGTCTGATGAAAATCGGTCCGAGTTAGCCGGACTTCCGGGTTATCGGGGGCGGAATTATCGGGGTTCCACTGTACTTATTTCATGGCGAGTTCATTATCTGTTTTATTGTGAATATCTGGACATAGCGGCCGGGTCTAAATCCGCATTGATAATCTCAACGATTTCTTCTGTCTATGTTTTGGTTCTTTCTAGCAGGATGTTGGCAAGTACTTTCTAGGTGGTATTTAGGAGCGTTATTCCCCGGTAGTTAATTGCTTTTTGTTTCGTTTTTTTTTGTGGATGGGTACAATAAAATAATCCCTTCTTTCCATTTATCTGGCATTGTTTCTTCTCGGCAAATGCCTTGAATTAGCTTATACATATGTATATACATAAATATATACGCTTCTTCTCCGTGTTTTAAGCACTCTGCTGCAGGTACATCATTGCTACCTGGAGCTTTATTATTTTTAAGTTTTTTAATTGCCTGGGTTACTTCTTCTATGTCGGGTATTGGTCTTCTATTTTAGCTGTAGGCACTTCTATGTTTGATGTATTTATTCTAGATTTTTGTCGTTTAATAGTTGATAGTGGATACTTGGTACCCGGCCTTGATTTCTTAAACAGAACTGTTTTACTTGGCTGTTCTTCCGATTTTCTCATATATCTCTGTTCCTGGTACTATTTTTTCCCTTTTCATTATTTTTTTGCCTCTGTTCTTGTCTATTTATCATGCATGTTCCTTCTAGCCATGTTTCTCTGTTTTATGAATTTCAGACAATCGTCATCGAATCATTATTTTGTTAGTCTCTTTGTGTCTTAGTATTTTATCTGATATGCGTTTGAAAGCTTATTATATATTTTTCCAGGCAGTGTCTATGTTATGATCCTTCGTCTGTGTTAGCGCTATTTGTATACCCTTTTGAACTTTCTGCTCCGTCTCATTATCCCGCAGAACTCTGGTATTCCAAATTTTGTTGACATATTCTTGTGGTTTTTTTGGAACGCTATTCTTGTTCTTACCCTCGTTTTTACCAGAAAATGATTCTGTCTCCATCCGGCCCTCTAAGGTTGCTATTCCTCCTGGCATCTAACAGAAAATGATCGATCTGATTTCTTGTGACGCCGTCGTTGAAGACCCACTTTTCTTTGTGTATTTTCTTGTATTCGAAAATTGTTGATTTTATTGTTGGTTGTGAGATGCTGCAAAGTCTACTAACTTACGTACCATTGTTCTGAAGCTATTTCTTTGTGGCATTTATGTAATTCATTATTCTAAATGGAGAATAGGCCACAATTTAACTTAAATTAATTAAAAAAAAATGTATTATGGGGTTACCACTTTAAATAGTGTGCTAGTTTCAAACTACTCAGCAGAATGTAAGTATTCCCACATGTTTTTTCTTTCTAACAGTCACAATTTTAACTTTTTTGCTTTAATCTAACGTGGAAATACTTCATTATAGGCACTGAAGATGTTCTGAATTGGAACGAAAACGTTTTGCAATCCATTTGGATGACATTTTAGATAGTTTTTAATACACGATTTTATACCAGAATACAATTTGAAGTTTTAACTTCTGTATGAGTTTTTTAAATTAATTTTATTTTACTTACTATTATCGTTACTGATATCATGGGGACTGTGGTTACCTATTGCTGGTCTATATGCTTCCGTTCCAATCTTTGCCTTAAAACCTCCCAAGATGATATGATTGATCCTGTTTGGGAAGATTATTTGTCAGTTCCTCTAGTTTCTCAAAGAAATTGTCTTTTACTTGCACTTACTTTTCCTCTGACGGTGCATGGCCAGCAATTAGGGACTAGTTATGCAGTTGTTCTTTAGTCAGATATAATAGAGACCTTTTGTTAACGGTTTTGAAGGTTATGATTGACCCCATAAAACTTTCCTTGACTTTGAAGCAAGTGCCTAATTGGTGCTCATGTTCTTTTTCGAAAAATACTACAGATTAGGACTCCCGGTCGATATAAGATTAGCGCGTTCCAGAATCCTAGATTCATTGTCCATTGTCATTGCTTTTGTGTCTTAAAAGATCCGCCCTCTCGTTATGACCGATCATATTACCCTTATGCACCTAATAGTGAATATAAAATTCTTAATTTTATGTCAAAAAATCCGCAATAACTAACTCTTAAAACCTATTAAATTTCATTTGCATATTTCAACTGGTTTTAAAGCAAAAAATAAATCATCAGTTTGTAAGAAAAAATTCAACATCCCGTATCACGGAAACGAAACATTTGCGGACATACATTTATAAAGCCTACTGTTATTATTTTTTCGTGCATAATTACCCCTTAAGGGTTTCAAGATTGCGGCTGTAATTTTGAATATTTTTTCGAGATATTTGGCACACGTATTCGTAATATAATAAAGAATGGCGGTACAGAGTCCAATATGAAAAATATATTAATATGTGGAAATTACTCTGTAAATAAATACAATATTAAAAAAACGAACCTGTACCGCCATTAAGAAGAACAAAAAAATACACTTTCTACAAATAAACTTTTTTATCCGATGCCTAGATTTTGTGTCATTTTGGAACTACTAAAATTTTTTATTTCATTAGTAGTTCCAAAATGACAGGCTCGTTTTTTTAATACTGTATTTAATTACAGAGTAATTTCCACATATTAATATATTTTTTAAATTGGTCTGTGTATCGCCATTCTTTATTATATTACGAATAAGTGTGCCAAATATCTCGAAAAAATATTCAAAATTACAGCCGCAATCTTGGAACGCGTTTTCGCTACCTGTTGATCGCTACTGTTTCCTTTTAAAGTTTGTTCCACTTATTTAAAAACACCGTGTATTGATGAAGAACATGTCTAGTTGTTAAAGTATCTAACCTTTTTATTATCCAACATAAACGAATGAATCAAAAAACAGAATGTTAAGAAAACCTGAGGCTATAGTTGGGTTTTAATTTCAGTATTTTATAAATGCTAGAATATTCCACAGGGTGATGCGAACTTTGAGAAAAAAAAACAGTTTGATTTGTACACCCGGTACATAATGAAAATTTACCAGTTTAGCAACAATATTATTACAGTGGTATTGCTAAAGAATCAGGCTATAACACGATAACACGTTCAAACAATCACTTAAATCGGCCAACAGGTTTAGGAAATATGAGACATCGAAAATGACCAAATTTTTAAGTGGGCCGATTTCTATGCACGTAAGTTAAAAAACAGTGTTTGTAGTATGGTATAACTAGACCCAAACCCAGATATCCAAAGTGAAAATTATCCTCCAACACCAAATTGTTCTATATAGTCCACATACTGTTCAGAAAAAAGTCACACCATTTTGAACGTTGGGTTTGGGGGGGGGAGAGGGGGGAGAAATCGGTAAATTCGTAGTTTTTTACGTTTTTCGTCAATATTTCTAAAACTATGCGGTTTAGCATGAAGAATCTTCTATACAAAAATGTTCTACATTAAATTTGAAATAAAAAAAGTCCTATGTATAATCCTTCTAAAATGAATGGTTCAAAAGTTACGGAGGTAGTATAGTATAATTGGTCCAAAAAAAGGCCTAACCCAGACATCCGAAGTGAAAGTTTTCCTTCAACACCAAATTGTTCTATATGTTACACATATTGTTCAGTAAAAAGTTACACAATTTTGAGCATCCGATTTGGGGGGGAGATGGGGAAAAAGTCGGTAAATTAGCAGTTTTTTAGGGTTTTCGTCAATATTTCTAAAACTATGCTTTAGCGTAAACAATGTTCTACACAAAAATGTTCTACGTGAAATTTAAAACAAAAAAGGTCCTATACATAATTGTTATAAAATCAACGGTTACAGAGTCACGGAGGGTAAAAATTTGAGGTTTTCGATACTTTTTATATTCTTTGGACAATTTATAGAAATTTTCTTTAACAGGTTTGTGTTTTGTGAATAAAATTTGCTATTTCAGTGGCCGATGATATGTTAGTGATAAGCCCTTGAAGAAACGTCAACCTCACCACCCAAAATCATCATCAATTGCCCAGATGATATAAAAATATCGAAAACCTCCACTTTTCACCCTCCGCAACTCTGGAACCGTTGATTTTATAATAATTATGTATAGGGCCTTTTTTGTTTTAAATTTTATGTAGAACATTTTTGTATATACCATTGTTTACGCTAAAGCATAGTTTTAGAAATATTGACGAAAAACGTAAGAAAACTACTAATTTACCGACTTCTCCCCCATCTCCCCTCCCCCAAACCGGACGCTCAAAATAGTGTAACTTTTTTTTTGAACGATAGGTGAATCATATAGAACAATTTGGCGTTGAAGAAAAACTTTTACTTTAGATGTCTGGGTTAGGCCTTTTTTGGACCAATTATACTATACTACCTCCGTAACTTTGGAACCGTTCATTTTAGAAGGATTATGCATATGCATAATACCTTTTTTATTGAAAATTTAATGTAGAACATTTTTGTATAGAAGATTGTTCATGCTAAACCGCATAGTTTTAGAAATATTGACGAAAAACCTAAAAAATTACGAATTTACCGATTTTTTCCTCCTCTGCCCCCCAAACCCGACGCTCAAAATGGCGTGACTTTGTTCTGAACATTATGTGGACCATATAGAACAATTTGGTGTTGGAGGATAACTTTCACTTTGGATGTCTGGGTTATGCCATTATTTGGATCAATTATATCATACTATTGATAATATTTTTTGTTTGCCAACAGGGATATGATGTAGAACGGAACTAACTTCATTTAGACAAGACATTATTTATAAATTAAGTTTGATATAATGGTAGTACTATTAATTTATATAGTTATTGAATCAACGATGTACAAAGTTAATTATGCTGCTAGTGCTAGGTATTAGTGCATCGTGAATTTTATTAAAACTGTTTATTATATTGACCATTAAAGTTTCCGTTACTGCTTTATCGTATAAACAATACAAGATCAAATCTCCAGCTGTGAAAGTTATTATAATAATGAAAGGGTGATGAAGACCGTAATCATTAGACTATAACTGAAATGTAGAATTGAAGTAGGATTTAAGGATCGTCATGTTAAGTGGAACATAACAAAGTTGATACCTGATTGTTTGTTATGCCCTTATATGTATTGCAAGGTATTAGATCGTCTTGAAAGATATTAATTTGTTTTATCGTAATCTTACATTAATGTAATGTAATTGAAGTGAGTAAAGATATGTTTTCGACTGCAGGATTAGAAAGCCACATTTGTACCTACATATACCTAAAAAATATAAGAGTTTGTTAATATATTGTATTTTGAGCTTTGGAAGCACTGAGTGATTTATGAAATTTAGGAATTTTAAAATTGGGTTAATAGGGGAGTGCATTTAGATTTTCACTTCGGAAAAAATCAAACAAGATAGAACTTTTTGTAATTTGATTAAGAAATGTTTAATAAACAACATATCAAAAAGTTCTACTCGAGAAGTGGGTGCTTCATTTTTTATAAACAAATGACATGCGAAATTAGATGTTTTTTTAAGTAACTTCGAAAATATAAACTTTAGAAAAAAACTGACTAGACCATTGAAAAATTCAGAAAATTTTACAAAAAAAACCTTATATAAAGATTTTTCTAAAATTAAATCTGTAGCTTCTATAATTTTTTATTTATAACGCTAAAGTCACCCTTCTCACAAACATTGGCGCACTGTAAACTAGGGTTCGGAGAAGTGCACGATTGAGTTATTTTAATGTAATTCTTTAACTAATGGATCAAATGAAATTTTACAAATTGGACATGAAAGAAGAATAATTAAGCTATCTTATGGTTATAATAAAAAGAAATAAAATATATGGGCATAAGTACGGTGTGGGCGGAAAATGAGACTTACATGAATTTTGTTTAAAAACGATTTAAAAATGTGTAACTAATACAATTTTTCTTATAAAACTCTCAACTTAGCACAACTTACCTTTCAAACATCTTACTAAACGATGTTTCATTCAAAAAAAATCTAAAAAATGTAATTCAAATGATATGACGTCTCAAAAAATGTAATTTTTGAAAACTTTGTAGTTTTTCAGAATTACCACCATTTTAAGACAGTATTACTCAAATTTGAACAGATTTATTACAATTCTATAGGTGCTTTTTTAAAGCTTAGGATGTAATCTTTAAAATTCACTAAATTATTTTACTTTAGAGATGAAGTAAACTATTTCTTTTTAAGAAAATTAAGAAAGATAACAAAAATGTAATACAAAAACCGAAAATTACCGGGTAAAAAATGGTTATACAAAGTGATCAAAACTTTTTTCTGTAAAACTTACCTAAAATAAATTCAATAATAGGCTTCAACAATAATAAATGTTAAAAAAAAATTTTTTAGCTCTTATACAGTATGTCTGCGTAACTTGGAACTTATTAATAACTTTTTTATTATCAGTTTTACGAAAAAAAGTTATTCCTTATAAAATACTTTGCAACGTATATAATCTAAGATGCAACCATCAAATATCAAATTTCATTAATTTTATAGGAGGTATGTCAAAAAATATTAATTTCACCCAAGAGTAAAGTACCTTCATTTTTCACAATATCGAAAATTGTTATTACAGAAAGTTATTTCTAATTAAAAAATATGTTTCAGTGTTCAATTACATCCTTTTAATTAAAATATTGTGAATAATAAAGGCACTTCACTCTTAAGAAAAATTCATATTTTTTATATACCTCGTATAAAATTGAAAAAGTTTAATATCTGAGATTTTAGACCAGGTAGAGCATTTTATGAAGGATAACTTTTTTCGTAAAATTGATAATAAAATAGTTATCATACCTACTTTTAATAAAATAATGATTGGTGTCCGTAATTTGAGAAAAAATTGAATTTATTTGTTTCTATTAGAATGATGTATATTAAAACACAGTTTTTAATTTCAAACAACTTTTTCTAGCATTTTTTGATATTCTGGAATACACAGGTACTTTACTCTTTAACGGAATTCATATTTTTGACATAACTCGTATAAAATTGATAAAATTTGATAGCTGATGGTTGAGTTTTGAGTATCCAAAGCATTTTATGAAGAATAACTTTTTTTCGTAAAATTGATAATAAAAAAGTTTTCCATGTGGTTCCTAGCTACGCAAACATACTGTATCAGAGCTTCTATATAATCATTTTCAAATTGTACCTAATGCCGTATTCGGATTCAGCATATCCAAAAACAAAATAGAAACATATATTATCAAAGTAAAATGATGAATTCAACGATATTTTTAAAATTATTTATACAAAACAATTGTTATTGTTTAAACAATTAATAAACAATTAGCGGCCAAATCTGCGAGAAAAACTTTTTACTTTAACATGTATGTAAACTAACAAAAAAAGTTTTAGAAAAATATAAGCTTGTTTGAATTATTCCGAAACAATGCATGTTTTAGTTCTAATTGCACTCCCCTATAAATCAAAAATATTGAATTAGGTCGTAAAATATAGTCCAGTCACCCGAGATTTAATATTGAAAAACGAGACGAACAAACTGAATTTTGCTGAATGTCAATTTATGAACCCCTAAAAAGATGCAAAAAAAGTTTGTCACGCCTACCCTCGGGTTTCCTATAAAACCCCGCTTGTATGGGGCAAAACGAAAAATATTCAAAGATGAAATAGTTTTCAATCCTAATAGCAATATTAATAATATTCTATCTATAAGCGAGGTTCCTGCAGCCTCTGCCGCTTCTCGCATTTCGACCGCCATCGTTGTCTGTCCATCCATTCGTCTTTTTTGATGGCTCTATCTTTCATGATGTGCCGTACATTTACTTCCCAGGCAACTGAAGGTCTTCCCCTTCTTCTTCTTTGGTGTGGTATGTAATTTAAAGCTTTCTTTGGCCATCTATCTTCATTCATTGGTTTCACGTGACCATACCACACTAGTTGTCTAGTTTCAATTCTATCTACACTGGAATATACAGTATGTGTCCTCCTAATATCTTCATTCCTGATGTGATCTTTTTTAGATATACCACACGCTCTCCTTAGATAATCCATTTCTACTACTTCTATTCTTTTCCTATCTTTTTTTGTCATCTGCCAAACTTCTGCCCCATAAGTCATAATAGGCTCTACCAAGGTACGATAGATTGTCAATTTCGTTTCTTGTCTTATATCTTTAGACCACAGTAGAGAGCTCAGAATGTTTACCGCTTTTTTGCCCTGCTGCGTTCTCTTTTCGATGTCTCTTTTGGTAGTGCCTTCTTTAGATATTATAGATCATTCATTACATCTGTTCGTGGTTCTAATTTCTAACTTTGGATCTTCTTCATCATCCCCTATTTTAAGATACTCTGTCTTTGACATATTCATATTGAGGCCCCATTTTTCATATTCTTTCTTTAGTTTTCTAAACATGTAGTCCATGTCTTCCTCAATAATATTTAAAAATATTAAAATATTACTAAAAGATTTTTAAGTTGCAAACTTATTTGTCCATTTCCTTGGTAACACCTCCATGGCTTCTAAAATTTGCAAGCCAGATGGATGCTGAAGCGAAGAAGACAAGAGGAAATTCAAAAAACTTACAATTCACGACCCCGTCTGTTCTTTGAGTAACTAGGTCCATTTTCTGTTGGAATTTACCAGCTGAACAGACGGGGTCGTGAATTGTAAGTTTTTTGAATTCCCTCTTGTTTTCTTCGCTTCAGCATCCATCTGGCTTGCAAATTTTAGAAGCCATGGAGGTGTTACCAAGGAAATGGACCAATAAATTTTCAATTTAAAAATCTTTTAGTAATATTAATAATATTTTTAAATATTATTAATATTGCTATTAGGAACGAAAACTATTTCATCTTTCAATTGCCAGATGACGCTAGTCACCTAGTCCATTCACGTCAGTTGCGGTGTGGGGGATAAACTCTCGTTGTTGGTCAATTGGAGTATGGAGTAGCCGGCCTACGTTCTCTCCGATGAGACTTCAACAAGAGTCGAAAATCGTCGATTCAAGGGACTGGACTGCGCTCCGTATTCTAATTGAAAAATAAGATTGTTTTGCCTTCGCATTGCAAGTGAATAAAAATGGAACTTTTATTTTATTTTGAAAAATATTTATTTACCAAGAATCTGTACTCTATAGAAAAAAATATTTTAAACAAGAAATGTAGCTGAGATAATTTTGAATAAAAGTATTTATTAGCACTTTTTATGTAGTATAACTTACTAATAACTCCCCCATCGATACCTCTAATTTATATACAATGAAGCAGTACCTTATGGTAGTACGTGGGTGAATCAAATATGAACAGACCATTCCGTCCCTCGTCCCTGCTAAGCATAAACTGGTGAATAATATGTCTAAATTAGTCATGTGGTGGAAGGTTATAGTCTAATGTATAACTGTGCACTACAGCCTGCTTTCTAATGACGTGCAGTCAGTTACTGTTACGACGAACATGAAAGTAGTGCCATGTTCGGTTGCACAACGCATTGTTACCAAATTTCTTGCAAAAGAAAATGTTGGTCCTGCTGAAATTTGGCGAAGCCTAAAAAAACAATATGGGGAATCAACACTGTCCAGTACACAAGTGAAATTTTGGCATAAACAAGTTCGTGAAAGACGAGATGCCGTGCAAAACAAAAGTCATCAACGACATCAAAAATTGTCCGATAAAGGCGAAAACTCATTGTCTACAAGCAAAGTTTTAGCGACTTTTTTTGGGGTTATCGTGGCGTTTTGTTGCTGGATTTTCTTCATGAGAGACGAACCATTAATGCCGCTTATTACTGTAGTCTTTTGGATCGTGTTCGAGCTGCCTATAGGTGCAAAAAATGACGATGTTTTATACGAGATGTGTTCCTCTTGCATGACAACGCCTGACCACTTACAGCTGCCCTAACACAAGAAAATATGGCGGAAATGCATTGGACTCTGGTTGAACATCCTGCATACAGTCCTGATTTTTCACCATGTGATTACCGCATGTTCGGTCCATTAAAAGATGCACAAGGCGGAGCGCTTTTTGATGATGATAATAAAGTGGAGCAATTCGTGAGCAATTGGTTAGATACCCTTCCTCATTCTCTTTATGAAAGTAGAATGCAGAAACTGCAGGAACAGAAGGAAGGAATGTATATAGAAAAATGAGTCACTGGACGGGTTTCCCCTATGTTACTCTATGACAAACATATTGCTAATATATTTTTTTGTAGACAGCTTAGAATAAATAATAAAAGCTCTAAAAATATTCTTATTCCTCATCATTCCGTTGTACAATATATTTCTGAAAAAGAATTTTTAAGGCACAATTCATTCGTTTATTCACCTCAAACACAATTCTGTTAAATATATACCAATACTTTTTTATGATCAAGAAGAATCTATAATTATATGTACTTATCGTGATCCAGATTACTGGAGCGGCACTAACTATGGTATTCTCTATGATAGTAGTGCATATTATTATCATTATCTAGCTGTAAATTTCGAACATAATTTACCAATATTAAGTTTGGCACGTTTCAGAGAAAGTTCGCGAAATATTAATGGGTTTATTTTAACCAGAGCATAAATTAGCAAAATAAATGACTTTCTTAATTTTTTTGTAGCACCACAAAAAATAATCTAGTAAATTTTAACCCATAATAGATATGATTAAGAGATACATACTGATAAATTTATGCAACAAGTGCAAAAAATTGTAATTTTTTTCAGAGTGGAAAAGTTGTCATTACAAACAGTCGTGCGCGTTTATTATACCAGGTGCACAAAAAGAAGTGGGACAGTGGGACAAAGAACAAAGAATTGGAAAACAAATGTCTAATATTTTTTCAAAATCTATCGAATGACACCAAAGATGACTCCCATTTTCACCCACACGGTTTGGAACAGGAGGGGGCAACTTTAAAAAACTTTAAAAAGTTTGTTAATAGACCCTCTTCAGACTTCTGATCTTTATGTATTTGTTTTCTGTGATTACAGCGCCATCTATCCTGAATCGAAAAAAAAATCGGGTAGAACTTTAGTTTAGTTTTTCACGTAGAATCCGAATGTAAAATAAAAAAAAGAGATTTTCTATTTAAGATTTTAAATATTCCCATCACCATACCTGGAGGGGGGGGGGTCGTGTTTAGTCTCATTTTTGGAGATATTTTTGAAAAGTGTTAAATACGTGTGTTTTTTTTTTTTTGATTTCATCAATGAAGGCCACCAAAACAAAAGCTCAGCCCAGAACAGAGTTGTATATTGACTGGCTGTAAGATTTATTAAAATTACGTAGATGACTGTCCAAATACTGCTGATCCAGTACCATGGGTAGCTTTAGATCTATCTGTAAACCATAGTCCTCTTTCTCATATTTAGGACTTTTTATTCTCTAGATACTTAGTATAATTATATTAATTTCTCAATGAAAGATTAGCTCTAAAAAAAAAGTCTATGAAAAGTCATAATAAAGATGGATTCCTCAATTATAGTGCCATTAGTTGGTGGGTGGTTATTCAGTACATAATTTGGCATCCAAATATAAATTTGCTTTAAATCTCGGCTGGTCAGAAAGGATGCCGCCGAAATATAGAACTCCAGCGGAGGGAAACCTGTGATAGCTTTTAAAGAGACTGTTCGTCTACTATTCAAAGATCCTGTTGCCTAGTAGTACTTAGCGTGGTCAAAGAAGTCACTACAAGATTACACAACCGCCTTTTTTCACCAAAGTACTGAACCTAGGTAACTGTCGGTCGTATCACTGATGTGTATATTTAAAAGGTTACCTTTGGTTTCAACCCCCAGGTTTTACCTACAAGTAGTCTGTAGAAGAGTCGGGATCCAGAGTCAACTAGAGAGAGATGTTCCATATTACATATGTAATAGACCATAAGACCGTTTCCATTTCAGTATCCTATTTTAATTTTAAGGTAGAGAATGTTCCATTCTTATAGCATCATTATTGAAAGGTAGAACATTTTGTCCAATTTCCATTAGCTTTTGGACCATTACTTCTAAATTATTACCTATTTGAACTTTGAGTTTTTTTGTGTAGAATTTGTAAATATTTCAGTGGTATGATTTTATCCTTTTACGTAGTCTACAGCGTCTTTATAAATATATTTATGTAACAAATAAACAGGTGTTTTAGATATTTTGAGAGTTACTGTTAGGTTTCTCGGATAGAGAGTCGTACAGAGATGAGAACGTAATAACACTTTAAATGAGCTAGATTATCTTAAATTCTTGCTAATTTTGCTTTTATTTGTCCCCCTATCAATTCAGTTTATCATCTTTCTTTATTCTTCTTCTTCATGTGCCTCATTCTATAAGAACATTGGCGATCATCAGGACCCATTTTACTCTATCTGCAGCGGTTCTGAAGAGTTTTATTGTTGTTTTTCCACTCCAAAGTTTTAAATTTTTCATTCAGGACGTGCGTCGTGAGGTTCCCGGCCCCCTTTTTCCTTCCACTTTCCCTTGTATAACCAATCACATCAACTCATATGTTTCATTTCTTAGTATCTTACCAAAGTAGCTAATTTTTCTTTCCTCCATATAGTCCTGTCGCCAGGGGGGTACAACGGCCTTCTTAATTCAGATGGACTTACCCAAGTTTTTTTTTATGTATCTTGACCCGTAGAACACGAATTTTTTGGGTAACAGTTGATCCGGATGTCGATAAGATTGTTATAAACAAAGAAGTTGAGGAATTACATAACAGCGATTTCTCGCAAAACAAAACATTTTTTTGTATTTTTTGGGTCATTCTAACCAAAAAATGTTCCTACAAGTTTTTTCGTATGATGCATAGTTTTCGAGATAAACGCGGTTGAACTTTCAAAAAATCGAAAAATTGCAATTTTTGAACCCGAATAACGTTTGAATAAAAAATAAAATAGCAATTCTGCTTACCGCCTTTAAAAGTTTAAGTCAAAATATATCTGTTTTGAATATTTGCATTGCTAAAAATTTATTTTTGAATTGTTAAAAAAAAGCTATAAACACATAGTGTTTCCCGTGCCTCATACATGCGTTTTAATGCATGCTACTTAGAAATAGCCCCGCTTGCACTTTTACCTTCTCTACGTACTCGTTCGATTTTAAATGAGAAATCATTGAAACATCACTCAAGCACTAGTTGTTTATAGCTTTGTTTTAACAATAAAATAATACATTTTTAGCAATACAAATAATTCAAACCGATATAATTTGACTTGAACTTTCAAATGCGGTAAGCAGAATTGCTATTTTATATTTTAATCAAAAGTTTTTCGGATTCAAAAATTCCAATTTTTCGTTTTTTTTGAAAGTTCAACCGCGTTTATCTCGAAAACTATGCATCCTACGAAAAAATTTGTAGGAACATTTTTTGGTTAGAGTAGCCCAAAAAATACAAAAAAATGTTTTGTTTTGCGAGAAATCGCTGTTATGTGATTCCTCAACTTCTTGGTTTATAACAATCTTATCGACATCCGGATCAACTGTTACCCAAAAAATTCGTGTTCTACAGGTCAAAATATATAAAAAAAACTTGGGTAAGTCCATCTGAATACAGGAGGCCGTTGTACCCCGCCTGGCGACAGGACTAATAGTGTTAATTTTTTTTCATATTTCCTAATATCCCCATGTTTGTTACGTGATATGTCCATGATATTTTTCATGTTATTCGATAACACTACATCTCAAAACTGGCAAGTCTTTTTTTAGTTGCGTCCGTAATTGTCCAGGCTTCAACTCTATATAAAAGAAAAAAAAAAAAAAAAAAAAAAAAAAAAAAAAAATCAATGGGAAAATCCCAATAGTTGGCTGTATACCATAGTTTAAAAAACCAATACAGAAGTAAAAACTTCGAGATGTATTCTGGTATAAAATCGTTTATTTAAAAACTATAAAATGTCATCGATTGCAGAACGTTTTCGTTCTAAACAGAACATCTTCAGTGCATCCTGCCGAGTATTTTGAAACTAGCACACCGTAAATAGTGTTAACATCATCATATATGGTTTACATAATGTAATATGTTAAAATGTTATGACTACAAGTCGATGTTAATGGATAAAGTGCAACACATGCTAAAAGGGTGCCATGGTTCCCTGCTCGAAGATACTAGGTACTTGCCAATTCAATGGGCACAGACCAACTGCAGTTGGTCTGTGCCCATTGAATTTGTTCTGTTTAGAACGAAAACGTTCTGCAATCGATGACATTTTATAGTTTTTAAATAAACGATTTTATACCAGAATACATCTCGAAGTTTTTACTTCTGTATTGGTTTTCTATATAAAAGAACAGGGAATGCGTAGCATTTCAATATTCTAATTCTAATTTCTATATTAGTTTCCATTGTATAATACTGATTTCATCTTATTGAAAGCGCTGGTCATATCAATGCGTATTTCAAGGCTGCGGCCTCATTGTTCATTTAGCTCTCATCCCAAATAATTGTATCTGGAAAGGAAAATATCCTCCGTATCCACGGAGAGAGAAAAGGGGGAAATTTCCTCTCTAACAAGGTCCAAAATGAAAGGAAAACATTGTTGAAACCTAAAAATATATTAGCTTACATGAAACTTAAACCACAGGCAGACAAATTTAACCCAATAAGCACGCTAGTTAGGAAAATTAAGGGGAAGTTAATGCATATATGTTATTATTTATGTCTTATATCATCATCATCATCATCCAACCAATTTACGTCCGCTGCTGGACATAGGTCTCCCCCAATTGTTTCCACACTTCACGGTTTTGTGCTGATTTTTGCCAGTTTTTACTAATCCGCCTGATATCATCTGATGTTAACACTATTTACGGTGTGCTAGTTTCAAAATACTCGGCAGGATGCACTGAAGATGTTCTGTTTAGAACGAAAACGTTCTGCAATCGATGACATTTTATAGTTTTTAAATAAACGATTTTATACCAGAATACATCTCGAAGTTTTTACTTCTGTATTGGTTTTCTATATAAAAGAACAGGGAATGCGTAGCATTTCAATATTCTAATTCTAATTTCTATATTAGTTTTCCATTATATAATACTGATTTCATCTTATTGAAAGCGCTGGTCATATCAATGCGTATTTCAAGGCTGCGGCCTCATTGTTCATTTAGCTCTCATCCCAAATAATTGTATCTGGAAAGGAAAATATCCTCCGTATCCACGGAGAGAGAAAAGGGGGAAATTTCCTCTCTAACAAGGTCCAAAATGAAAGGAAAACATTGTTGAAACCTAAAAATATATTAGCTTACATGAAACTTAAACCACAGGCAGACAAATTTAACCCAATAAGCACGCTAGTTAGGAAAATTAAGGGGAAGTTAATGCATATATGTTATTATTTATGTCTTATATCATCATCATCATCATCCAACCAATTTACGTCCGCTGCTGGACATAGGTCTCCCCCAATTGTTTCCACACTTCACGGTTTTGTGCTGATTTTTGCCAGTTTTTACTAATCCGCCTGATATCATCTGTCCATCGTGTAGGCGGCCTTCCTCTACTTCGTTTATCTTCTCTTGGTCTCCACTCCATCAGCCTTCGTGCCCATCTTGAATCTTTCAGCCTGGCGACGTGTCCTGCCCAGTTCCATTTGAGCCTGGTGATACGTTCTACAACATCTGCGATACCGGTTGTTTGTCTGAGATCTTCATTTCTTATTTTATCCCGTAGAGTTACGCCCAGCATGGATCTTTCCATGCGCCTTTGAGCAACCCGCATTTTCGACGCTGTTGCCTTGGTTAGAGTCAGTGTCTCTGCTCCATATGTCATTACCGGTAGCACACATTGGTCAAACACTTTTCTTTTTAAACCGATCGGTATACTGCTCCTAAATATGTCTCTCAGAGCTCCGTAGGCTGCCCAAGCAAGAGTTAATCTTCTTTTTATTTCGCATGTTTGGTTATCTCTGCCAATTCTAATTTCATGACCCAAGTAAATGTACTTTTCCACTAGTTCTACTTCTTGTTCGCGTATAATCAGCTGTCCGCTAGGAATCAGATTAGTCATAAATTTAGTTTTAGAAAAGTTCATTTTCAGGCCTATTTTCCAGCAGATAGCGTCTAACTCATTTAGCATTTTCTTTACTTCTCCTAGGTCATCAGTTATAAGGACTATGTCATCTGCAAAACGAAGATGATTTAACTTTTCTCCATCTATTTTGATCCCTTTATTGTCCCAGTTGAGCATCTTAAAGGCATATTCCAGAACAGTTATGAATAGTTTTGGCGAGAGTGTGTCGCCTTGTCTTACGCCGCGTTCTATGCTTATTTGTTTGGTTTTATCATGTAACTTAACACTCACTGTTGCCTCTTTATAAATATTATAGATGAGTGTACTGTAACGGTAGTCAATGCGGCATTCATTTAGAGCTTCTAAAATGCTATCCAGCTCTATCGTGTCAAAGGCTTTATGAAAATCCACGAATGCTAGGACAAGGGGTTTATTATATTCTATTGACTTCTCAATTAGTAACTTGACTGCCTGCAGATGGTCGTTTGTCCCAAAGTTTGATCGAAATCCAGCTTGTTCTTTTGGCTGGTAAAAATCTAGCTTCTTTTCCACTCTTGATGTCACTACTTTTGTAAAGAGTTTGTATAAGTGGTTTAGCAGGCTAATGGGTCTATAATGTTCTAAGTCTGTCTTATCTCCCTTCTTATGCAAAAGTATTGTTACTGCGTTTTTCCATTTTTCAGGTATCGACTTTTGATGAAGGCATAAGTTGAAGAGATTTTTTATTTTACCTATAAGAATGTGGCCTCCGTTTTTAATGGCCTCTATTACGACTCCATCTTCACCTGGTGCTTTTCCATTTTTCATTTTTCTCAGTGCTTGATGGATTTCGCTAGTGGTTATCTCTGGTAGTATTTCGGAGCCTTGGTTTATTATTTTCTTTGAAACCGCTTCCCTCAGATTATTTTGATTCAGCCTTTGGCTCCTATATAGTTCCAAATAAAATTCTTCTACGATATTTAGTAAATCTTCTTTGTTTGATGTTATTTCGCTGTTTTTATTTTTTAATTTATGTATTTCGCATTTTCCGTTGGTCAATTTCCTTCGTAAAACTTTCAAACTTTCATTTTCTTCTATGGTTTTCTGGATGCTTTGAGTTTTATACTTCCTTAGATCTTTTCTGATTTCCTTTGACACTTTCTTGTTGATGTCTCTTAACGCACTTTTTTCAGTATTTTCGCTTCCTCTCATTTTACTTCGCGTTTTGATTAGTTCTCTAGTTTCTGGGCTTATTTTTTCATCTCTCTTCTTTTTTGGGCAGTTTTTTCGTTGACTTTCTTCAATGGTTCTAATTATGTTTTCATTTAAGTTATTTATACTTTCATCTGTATTTCTTTCCAAAGCAGCGTTTATACGGTGTTGGTATTTATCAATATTTAATGGGGGAGTCCAGGCTTGCAAGGTTTTCTTTTTTATCAAACGATTTCGTTCTTTTTTGAGGTCTATTTTTATTGTGGCTCTTACCATTCGATGGTCACTTCCTGTAGTAAATTTATTTAGGACGCTCACGTCTGTGATAATCTGTTTTTTTGTCTTATGTAGTTTGGGTTTATCTTTTTTATGTCTTTTGGTTGATATTTTATTGGAAGCTCCCTCCTTAGGTAAATTTCCTCTCCCAAGGCAAATGTCTAGATCCGCCACTGCTCTAAAGCTTTTCCTTTAACATATATTGTTTCGTCTTCAATCTTGTTCTTAATAACAATCATGATTTTTGTTTTTTTTTGTGTTCAGAGCCATTCCATACCTCTTGCAGTACTGCGTAGTGCGATCAACCAAATTTCTTTCATCATCCAGCCTCAAAAGTCCACTCCTGAACATAGGCCTCCTCCCCTCGTTTCCAACCCCATCTATCCTGCGCCGCTCTCATCAAGATTTTATTTACCTTTCTTAAGTCGTCAGTCCATCTTGTAGGTGGTCGACCGACGCTTCTCTTGTCTTCTCTTGGCCTCCATTCCGATATCCTTTTCGTCCATCGCCCATCTGTCATTCTGGCTATGTGTCCTGCCCATCTCCACTTCAACCTGGCTATCCTCTCGATGACGTCAGTTACCTTTGTTCTTCTCCTGATTTCTTCGTTTCTGATTTTGTCTCGCAGCGTTATTCCTAACATTGACCGCTTCATTCTTCTCTGCGTGACTCTTAGTTTAGTAGCCAAGGCTTTAGTTAAGGTAAGTGTTTCTGATCCGTACGTCAAGACTGGGAGGACGCACTGATCAAATACCTTTCTCTTTAGGCATCTGGGCAACTCACTTTTAAAAGTTTCTCTCAGTTTTCCAAATGCTGCCCAACCAAGATCTATTCTTCTCTTCAGTTCATGAGTCTGGTTATCCCTGGCAATCGTAATTTCATGTCCCAGGTATTTATATCTATCTACGAGTTCTATTTCCTTCCCACCAATACTGATGTTCTGATTGGGTACCAAAGTTGTCATTATTTTTGTTTTCGAGATGTTTATATTTAAACCTACATTTTCTGTAGCCACAACGAGTTCTTGTACCATCTCTCTTGCCATACTTAGATCCTCAGCTACTATGACTATATCATCGGCGAAACGTAATTTGTTTAGGTATTCTCCATCTATTTTTATTCCCTTTGTCATCCAATCCAAACTCTTGAAATCATTATTAACTATTTAGATGGGAAATAAGCCACAATTAAATTACTCATAAATATTGGCGATATCATTTTAAAGTCTTCTACTTTAAAATGTATAATATACGTCTGAATTGCCAATATAAATGAGTCAGATTAAATAAATTATTAGAAGAATTTTTTTACTTAGCAACAACATTTTTGTTTAATTTAGTAGTATTTTGTATTTTGACAACGAAACCCGATTTGGGCTTCGAAACGTTAAAAAAACTATTTTTTCAATTTAATTGTGGCTTATTTTCCATCTAAATAGTAAATACTAAAAATACAAATTACAGTCTTTTCCAAATCATAAAAATGCCACAAGGAAATAGCTTCAGAACAACATCTTGAAAGCATATTCTAAGACCCTATTAAAAAGTTTAGGTGACACTGGGTCTCCTTGTCTAACCCCCCGTTCTATTTTTATGCGATTACGGTAAGTATGTAATTTGACAGTGGTTGTTGCCTGTAAGTATATTTTGTGTAATAATTTTGTATACCTATAATCTAGCCTGCATTCTTTAAGCGCCTGTAATATTTTGCTAACCAAATTTCTTTATTATTAAATAAATAAATTTTATGCCCATCAATTACAAATTGGGCACCCAGTTTATTTTATTACATAAAAGCCGGTTTTTTATAATTTTTACTTACCTATATTTGTGTTAATGGTTGTCTACAAAGCCCAATGCAATCCTGTTGCGTCGAATAATCGCATATCCCACATTAATTTTTGTGTGGCGAGTGTCATCAGGAGTGGCAAAAAGAGGCGTAGGTGACCATGCCATGTGTCGAACTAATTCCTCTTATCTTTGGTCGTCAGTCACGAGAGAGAAATATCGTGGACCGGCTCCAGCCGATTGGTTAGTACTAATTGCTTAGTGCTAATTAGATGTTCGTGACGCGATGTGATAACGAATCCAGTCGTTGTGACTGCCAGACGGCAATTTAACTGATGAAGATGTCTGTTTATACCAAAACATTGATAAAGATATTTATAAAATATACAATTTGATACCGTTAGATATTACACGCAGTTGAATTACTAATAGTGGATAGTTCCGTTTTCATTATTATTTTTTTCGTATTTGTCTTGTTTGTGTTTTAACAGAACTGCAGTTCATTTATTAATTGTTTAGACCTACTTCTCCACGTATTCATTGGTTTTTCAACAACTGATTTACCGAATATTTTATTGAATCTTGTCATCAACTACTACTTGTACTATTGTACTATTGTCTATTTTTGTTAGACAACTATGTTATGTTAAACTGCTCTGTTATCTTTTCCTCTCTTCTTTACAATAATAAATTGTTGTAAGGTCATCTTCTATGTCATCCAGTTCTTTCTAGGAAGTTTCTCTCTTTTGTTTTCTATATGTTCTATTCTAACAAAGCTTGCTATCACTTTGGTTTATTAAAGAATGTCTATGGTGTAGGAGCACAATTCGTCAATATCTCGTGTTTGAATAACAGATTGTTATGACGTCATTTTGGCTTCCCATCGTCTCACTGTGAGAGATTCGAGCTGAATACCAAATCAAAGACGGAAGGCCAACAACGCACGGTCTCCTAGGTAATGGTTTTCCACTCAAGTGGTTAGCATATTAAGACGCCATCTACTTTGATGTCCGTTAACGAAAATAATTTAGAAAAAGATAAAGGCAGGTTTTGTTTCTATTTGATTCAGAGTTGGACCACCATCTCCATATAGCTATTTCAGCATCTATGCATCCTCAGTGAAGCTATGCAGCTCTGAAAAAAAACTCTAAAAAAACTATGCAACTCTGAAACAAAAATCAACAATCCTTCCTATTTAAGGGAAAACATCGCGATGCAATGAATCCACCTTTTGAGACGTAAAACAGCGACATCTCTCGTAATACGAGGAAGACGAAAAGCCCTAGATACAAAGTTTACTACTTTTATACAATTAGAATAATTGAAATAAAAATATAATAAACAATATTTTAAATCCAAGACTTTTCGTTAAGAAACTGCTTTCTGGCTGCATCCTGTATCTCCGGCTTTTACAATATACATATAAAAAAACCTAAATTATATACAAATAAGTTAATAAAGTTTTAATTTATTTTAGTTTAAGTTTTAGTACACTCTGGGAAAAAATTAACGGGCCACCTTAAAAATACGTCATTTTTGATGTCTTATTTCTCCTAAGGGTGTAAACCTAGGTGGTGTTAAGATATCTAACTTGCGTTTCGCAGACGACACTACACTTCTAGCCTCTACTCCAGAAGAAATTATTGAATTATTAAAAAAACTCGAGGAAGAAAGTGCTAAATTTGGACTCATGGTTAACTACAACAAAACCAAAATCATGGTTATTGATCGCCAACAACAGTTTCCTGAAACCCAAACTATTGCGGGATGCGAGGTAGTCTCATCTATGATATATCTTGGAGCTCTAGTTAACAACACAGGCAGTTGTGAACCCGAAATTAGAAGACGCATTCAACTAGCAAGAGCAGCAATGAGTGAACTAAACGGGGTCTGGCGTGATCGTCACATTACTATGACAAACAAAAAGAGACTCGTTTCAACTCTGGTCTTTTCCATATTTTACTATGCATGCGAGACATGGACAGTCAAAGAATCAGATAGACGACGTATAGACGCCTTTGAAATGTGGACATGGAGACGCCTGCTTCGAATTCCATGGACGGCTCGCCGTACAAATGTCTCGGTTCTGGATGAAATTAAACCGGATCAGCGTCTCTCCAGTACCGTTTACTCTAGAATTTTAAAGTTCTTTGGTCATATCCATCGGAGTGATCACAAAATGGAGCGGTTGGTGGTCCAAGGAAGGCCTCAGACTCAACGCCAACGCGGTAGATCTCCACAGCGATGGGCGAACATTACTAAAAAGCTTCTCAACAAACAGTATACTGAGGCAATACATGTAACTGATGACCGCGACCAGTGGAGAAATATTATCAATCAAACTGTCCGAGCTGCTGAAGCCCAATTATGAACCACAACACATCTACTAAGATGTTAATGACTATGATGATGATGATTTCTCCTAAACCTGTTGTCCGATTTAAGTGATTTTTTAATATGTTATAGCCTTATTCCTTGACAATATCGTTAAAATAATATTGTTGCTAAACAGGTAGATTTTCATTGTATATCGGGTGTACGAATCAAACTGTGTTTTTTTCTTAAAGTTTGCATCACCCTGTGGAATATTCTAGCATTTGTAGAATACTGAAATTAAAACCTTACTATAGCCTCATGCTTTCTCAACATTTTGTTTTTTGATTGATTCGCTTATGTTGGATAATAAAAAAGTTAGGTGCTTTAACAACTAGACATGTTTTTTATCAATACAGGGTGTTTTTAAAAAATTTTGGAAAATTTTAAGAATTAATTTTGCATGAAAAACAATGACAGTTTGCTTTATAAACTTATGTCTGCAAATGCTTCGTTTCCGAGATAGGGGGTGTTGAAATTTTTTTGACAAACTGACGATTTATTTATTACTTTAAAACCGGTTGAGGTATGCAAATGCAATTTAGTGGGTTTTATGATGTAGTTATTGCATATTTTTTGACATACAATTAAGAATTTAATTTTCACCATTGGCGCACATACGGGTGATATGATGGCTCATATTACCCGTATGGGCGCCAATGGTGAATATTAAATGCTTAATTGTATGCCAAAAAATGTGCAATAACTACATCTTAAAACCCACCAAATTTCATGTGCATGTCTCAACGGGTTTTAAAGGAATAAATATAAACTCACCTACAAAATTAACCGCCCACCTAATATTTCTTTCAATTTGCAGAAATTGTTAACCTTGGACCACATTTTATGAAAGATACGGTGAAAACTACCTCCGCGGAAGAGAAATAATAATTTTTTTGAAAAAAGTCGTTTGTTACAGCAAAAATTAAATGAAAAAAATCTTCGAAAAAAATTCAAATTAATAATATTTTGGAAATAAAAGTCTAATTGAAAAAAGAAAAATTGGGTATCAATAATGAGTGTTGCCACCTCTAGCCCTTAGGACTTCTTGGAGCCGGTTTGGCAATCCATTCATGATATCCTGGATATTAGATTGGGGGATATTTTGCCACTCCTCTACCGCAGCTGTCTTCAGCTCTTCAAGGGATGCAGGGGCTGGTACTCTCGCTCTTACCCGTCTTTTGAGGTTGTCCCAGATATGCTCAATTGGTTTAAGATCGGGACTGTGTGCTGGCCATGGTAGAACTTGAATCCCGACTTCAGTAAGGTACTCACGGGTAGATCTTGCTGTATGGCAACGTGCATTGTCATGCATTAGTCTGAAGTTATCACCAATGAATGGTGCAAAAGGCATGACATGGTCTTGGAGAATTTCTTGCACGTATAATTGGGCATTGACACTACCTCTACCGAACACAACAAGATCAGTACGCGCTTCGTAAGAAATACCTCCCCAAATCATTATTGACCCTCCTCGGTAAGCCACTGTTTCGGTTATAGCGCATGGAGAAAACCTTTCATTTTGACTCCTATAGACACGTTGGCGTCCATCTGGACCTTTTAGGGCTATTCTGCTCTCATCTGAGAACAGTATATTCTTCCATTCCGCCATAGTCCAGTTAGCATATTCTCGCGCAAAATGAAGTCTAGCCCTACGGTGTTGTGGGAGCAGTTATGGTGCACGAGCTGGACAGAAAGCCCTCAAGTTTATTTCTGACAGTCTTCTTCTAATCGTTTGTCTACTCACACTAACGTTTCTCATGTCAAAAAGAGACCTACTAGCTTCAGGAGCGCTGCAAAAGCGAATTCTCAATACTGTGGTGGCAATGAAGCGGTCATCTCGAACTGAAGTGCATCGTTGTCGGCCTTGACCTGGCCTGCGGTTGTACGATCCTGTCTCCCAAAATCGTCTGATGGCATTTTGTACCGTAGTTCTGGATAAATCGAGCGTACGGGCGATATGACGTTGACTGTAACCAGCATCAACTAAAGCCACTGCCCTAGCAGCATCTGTTGGAGCGAGTGGCATTTTTAAAATCACAAACAATAAATAAGCACTAAAATTTTAACTTAAACAATATTCGCTCACAATGATATGAAATTAGAGGAATTGTTCAAGAATTGTTTTTAATACGGAAACAGATTTGCAACAATGTCGTACAACGACTATATGTAAAAATCTTTCAATGACACAAATTTAGGAAACAAACTGTCACAGATAATGTAAACCAAACAATAATAAAGGTGGCGGGGTTAATTTTGCTGGTGAGTTAAATCGTCTGTATTAATGAAAAACATGGCTAGTTGTTAAACTACCTAACTTTTTTATTATCCAACATAAGCGAATGAATCAAAAAACAAAATGCTGAGAAAACATGGGGCTATAGTCAGGTTTTAATTTCAATATTTTATAAATGCTAGAATATTCCACAGGGTGATGCAAACTTTAAGAAAAAAACACTGTTTAATTGGTACACCCGGTATACAATGAAAATTTACCTGTTTAGCAACAATATTATTACAAAGATATTGTCAAGGAATTTGGATATAACATATTAAAAAAATCACTTAAATCGGACAACAGGTTTAGGAGATATAAGACATCAAAAATGACCCATTTTTAAGGTGGCCCGTTAATTTTGGCCCAGAGTGTAGATTTTAACTAAACATGTAATATATTTCCTACATAAAAAGTGGCAACCCTGTAACAGCTGTGTTTACTGTGTTAAACATCAAATACTAAATTTCACCAGATTTCCATAAATGTTTTTCGTTTGACTATTATATTGCCGAAACTTCCCGAAACGTTGTCGATACGTGAATAGAATGCCAACAAAAGTTACTATCGCCTTCGAGTATAGATAGCTACAGTAGACAGCTAGCTACGTGTAGACATCTACACTGCACGGAATCTAGGCCCAGTTCTTTCTAGGAAGTTTCTCTCTTTTGTTTTTCTATATGTTCTATTCTAGCAAAACTTGCTACCGCTTTGATTTATTAAAGCTAGTATATGGCGTAAGAGCACAATTCGTCAATATCTCGTGTTTGAATATTGATAATCAAATCAACAGATTGTTATAACATCATTTTGGCTTCCCATGGTCTCACGAGAGACCCGAGCTGAATACCAAATCAAAGACAGAAGGCCAACGACGGTCTCCTAGGTAATGGTTTTCCACTCAAGTGGTTAGCATACTAAGACGCCATCTACTTTGATATCCGTTAACGAAAATAATTTAATAATCTCGTCCTGTCCTTTGAGCTATACAAAATCAGCAAAAATATACATCTTTTAGCAGAAGCTTTAATTTGATCTAAATCATTTAAAAGGTTGGTGCATTCAATGACAAATCGCAATAAATCTAGAGAAGTTACAGGCAGTCATGTTACTCCAGGCTGTGGGTGAAAAATAGGTCGATTTCAGGATATAATTCAGGAATTTTTGAAATCTATCAGGTGTTGTAAAGGACGATGCCAGGAATAACTTCTACTAAAATGTGACCAAAAATATTGTGAGCTTTTTTTGTTATTGCGATTTTCATTTGTTAAATTTGCAATTTTTAAAGATTTTTAATTTTGCAGCTTAGGATATTGATTCTAGGGAAAAACTTTTTAATATAAAGTTGTAGTAAATTAGAAAACCTACAATTTGAGCTATGGTAAGTTTAATTTCGTTTATTGGTTATTGCAAAACAGCCTGCGAAAGTCCAAAATGGCCGTTTTTTACAATTGCGTTATTTATTGTAAAAATAATTTTTTTTATTTTTTAAAGCTTTAAAATGAAGATCTTTCAATTCCAAACATAAAACAAAATTGTAAGGCCGGGTTAACGAATTTGTTGCTTAGATATTATAAATTGTTTATCCCAAGAGGTCAAATGTCGAAGGCTATAACTTTTTGAAAAAAAATCGTAGAGACTTGGTGAAACATCCAATCTCCTTCTAAAGAGTTATGTTTTTATATTCTGATGTAAATAAATCGTTGAAACATTTTTAAACTTCTAATTTTTGGGTTTGAAAATAAGGGGGCAAATTTCGTTATAAACATTTACAGCTGAAGCGGCCCTGTACATCCCATGAGTTTTTAACTTACAGATTATTGTTTCTAAAGACAAAACGAAGATTTATAAAAAAATAAAAAATTTCTAAGACCAACTGAAGCCGAGCTAAATGTTGGGCTTGAAAAGAAGGGGGCAAATTTTGTTATAAACATTTAGAGCTGAAGCAGCCCTGTACATCCTATGAGTTTCTAACTTACAGAATATTGCTGCTGAAGACGAAACGAAGATTTATAAAAAAAAATAGAAATTTTCTACAACCAACTGAAGCCGAGATAATTGTTTCTTTTTTCTTAAATCGTAGTGCCTTTATTTATAACAATTAAGAAATTATTTTACGGTCATTGACTAAAGAAAGACTTATATTATCTTAAATTAAAAATTATTATAAAATATAGTTACATTTAATTATTAAAAATTATTTTTAAAATCGGAGCTTTTGCGAGCGTCCGAATTTTGCAAATCGCCCGGCTCGCTTCAAATCCGCGCGCTCGGGAAATTTTTACGTTACTTGTATTAAATTTTGACCGAAAACAATTTAATAATATTACCATTATAATATACAGTCTATTTACCACTGTATTTGTTTTTCTTGATCAACTTTTATATGTGAAATCTCATTTCTGAAGAAATAATATTACAAAAATGATACATATTATATTATGAAATTAATAACTATATTTTTAATTTTTTCGTTGTTATATAAATATAATAATAATAATGTTACTTCTTATTATACAATATAAAACTTTTTCTTCTTGTAGTGACTATCCGTTTTGGATGTTGGCGACCATCATGGCAATCTGTACTTGCACACTAAATCGGTACTGCTGCTCTAAAAAGATATGTAGTTGTTGTGTTGAACGACGTAAGTAAATTTTCTAGCAAGGTAATCCTTCGCCTTCCTGGTTTTCAGTTTCCAAATGGGGTTTGCCAAATTGCCATGATGGTCGTCAACATCCAAAACGGATAGTCACTACAAGAAGAAAAAGTTTTATATTGTATAATAAAAAGTAACATTATTATTATTATATTGATATAACAATGAAAAAATTAAAAATATAGTTATATATTTCATATATATGTATGTATCATTTTTGTAATATTATTTCTTCAGAAAAGTTTATCAAGAAAAACAAATACAGTGGTTAATATACTGTATATTATAATGGTAATATTATTAAATTGTTTTCGGTCAAAATTTAATACAAGGTAAAAATTTTCCGAGCGCGCGGATTTGAAGCGAGCCGGGCGATTTGCAAAATTCGGCCGCTCGCAAAAGCACCGATTTTAAAAATAATTTTTAATAATTAAATGTAATTTAAGTTATAATAATTTTTATTTTAAGATAATATAAGTCTTTCTTTAGTCAATGACTGTAAAATAATTTGCAAATTTAACAAATGAAAATCGCAATTAAAAAAAAGCTCACAATATTTTTGGTCACATTTTAGTATAAGTTATTGCTGGCATCGTCCTTTACAACACTTGATAGGTTTCAAAAATTCCTGAATTATATCACGTTTTTTCACCCACAGCCTGGAGTATATTCTACAAAATATTCGGAAGTGCAGGCCGCCAAGCGGGGACGTTCAACAAACAGATAGAATGGTCCGACCAATCCAAATATTTAGGAGCGCTATTGGATAAAATAATGACATATACTCCACAAAGATGTGAAAACCGCAAAGCGATAAGTCGGGACTATAGAATAAATGGTCTAATATCCTCGATTTCTTTCATTAGAGATAATCTTTCACAATCTTACTTTGGCAACATAGGCCGAGAATTGTCGTACAGAAGAATAACATCATGTGAGAGCTACCCTGGACGATTTTTTTTATTGCCCGATGGAACTTGTTTAAAGTTTGGGATTATGGAACTAGTGGTAGTAGAAGGAAAAGTAGAAGGCAGAATGAAAACTCTGGTGGAAAAAAACCCTACATTAAGCAGTCTAACTGGCAAATGATCTCAGGCAATGGAGAGAGCAAGCAAATTTAGAGTGTAATCACGCCCTACAAGGCCTTAAGGTATGAAGAGTTTAACTGATCTGAACAATAAAATTCCATTTGATATATCATATTAGTAATATCATATTAGTATATCACGAAATAGTAATAGCCTAAGAGCTAGTGAACCCTCTGACTAACGGTCGTCCTGTAAGGCTAGAAATTTTTCTAGTGATAATTCATAGCACACCAAGGCTAAAAACCATGACCTGGCAGGCCTCAGCGGTGCACGTGTATCTACCAGGTGAATCGAAAAGTGCAAATTTAGGGGGTAAAATAAACTTCCTCCTGTAAGGTTTAAATTTAAGTATGTGTTTGAGTAAGTCATTTAGAAGAAATGTGTACAATGACAGGCGATTCTGAAGAGCATAAGACCTTGCCAGGCGAGGGCAAAGATTAGGGGTTTTTCCTAAAATTATTCTTTTTGCATCGAACAATTTTTTTTAGGTTTTTTGAATCATTCCAAACAGAAAAGGTCTTTAGTGATTTTTCTCTTAAGTTAACAGTTTTTGTTATATAAGCGATTGAAAATTTTGAAAATTGCGAAATCGGCCATTTTTAACTCTAAGGGCCGGTTGTTCGAACGCTAATCAAAACTTATCATTATCAAATGTTTAATTACAATTATATTTTATTAAGCGTACTTCTGACAGATGTGGCATTTTGAGGTTATATTGACTGATTTATTTTATTATTTTGGTTTTAATTTAAAATAAAACATAAGTAAACTCTTTCTGATGTTAATTTCTTGTTTTTACTTACAAATCAATAATAATAATAAGCAATTTTTAATAATTTAAGAGCTGCGGCTATATTTTAATTACTGTTTTACCTACAATCAATAACTGATTAGTGTTTTACATGTATTTTGCATGTCGCGATTTGATTCCTATCAAGAAAATTGATTACAATAAATGATTGATTATAATCAACTTCTTGATTAGCGTTCGAACAACCGGCCCTTAATCGGACATTTATCTAAAAATTTTAAAGTTACCAAGGTAGGTAGATATTCTTTAAACATTGATTGATGAAATCCTAAAGAGTTTTTTGCAATACAATATCGGAAACGCCTTTGTTTTTTAATTGCTAATCAAGCGGCCGCGACACTGTAGTATAAGTGAGGACGTTTGAGTTGGCATAAATTCATTATCTCGAGAATGGGCAAATTTCCAGAAAAATCCTCAAACAGGTCGATTTTTATTTTTAAATTAGGACTTTTGGCATATATATAATACTAGTGACGTCATCCATCTGAGCGTGATAACGTAATCGATGATTTTTTTAAATGAGAGTAGGGGTTGTGTAATAGCTCATTTCAAAGGTTATTTAATTCTCTATTCACTAATATAAACATTAGCATAATTATTTATACAGGGTGTACAAAAATTTTTTTTTACTAAATTAACTTTGATTAAATTTGACAAATAGAAGAAAAAATTTTTTTGTACACCCTGTATAAATAATTATGTTAATATTTATCTTAGTGAATAGAGAATTAAAAAACCTTTCAAATGAGCTATCACACAACCCCTACTCTCATTTAAAAAAATCATCGATTACGTCATCACGCTCAGATTGATGACGTCACTAGTATTATATATATGCCAAAAAGTCCTAATTTAAAAATAAAAATCGACCTATCTGAGGATTTCTCTTGAAATTTGCCCATTTTCGAGATAATGAATTTATGCCAACTCAAACGTCCTCACTTATACTACAGTGTCGGACCCGCTTGATTAGCAATTAAAAAACAAAGGCGTTTCCGATATTGTATTGCAAAAAACTCTTTGGGATTTCATCAATCAATGTTTAAAGAATATCTTCTTACCTTGGTAACTTTGAAATTTTTAGATAAATGTCCGATTTAGGGTTAAAAATGGCCGATTTCGCAATTTTCAAAATTTTCAATCGCTTATATAACACAAACTATTAACTTAAGAGAACAATCACTAAAGACCTTTTCTCTTTGGAATGATTCAAAAAACCTAAAAAAAATTTGTTCGATGCAAAAAGAATAATCTTAGGAAAATCCCCTAATCTTTCCCCTCGCCTGGCAAGGTCTTATGCTCTTCAGAATCGCCTGTCATTGTACACATTTCTTCTAAATGACTTACTCAAACACATGCTTAAATTTACACCTTACAGGAGAAAGTTTATTTTACCCCCTAAATTTGCACTTTTCGATTCACCTGGTAGATACACGTGCACCGCTGAGGCCTGCCAGGTCATGGTTTTTTGCCTTGGTGTGCTATGAATTATCACTAGAAAAATTTCTAGCCTTACAGGACGACCGTTAGTCGGAGGGTTCACTAGCTCTTAGACTATAATTTAAGAACCTTTTTACCTAGCACACAGTTCAAAAATCAAAAAATATTGTTCGAAAGCTATTTTCTTGTGAAATTTAAATATTATTTACTGTGTTTAATTAGGAATTAGCAACAATTTAAACTGAAAATACGTTTATTTGAACATTCAGATTTGCAGTTCTGCAATCGTTCTCAATTCTAACTTTTATTCGAGATTGATTTTTCAAGTGATTGTAAATAATGATTAACCCTTCTTAATATAAAGCCATTAAAACGTCAAAGTTTTGGATGCCTTTGCCAGATTCTACTTCCGTGTTCCCATACCTTAAAATTTAAATATCCGCCCTCTTCTTATTCCTTTAATTCTATTATCCCCGTTCCTTAAACACCCCTCAATGGCTCATAAAGCAATAAATAAATAATAATCCTTAATTTTCACAAGAGACCTCCTCCTCGATACAATTTCACTAATAGCCAAAAATTTCCATATTTAAATGGGACAATTTAGAGAACGTAAGCTGGTGTCGCGTCTTGCGTCTGAGACATCACGAAAGAATCTTTCTTCTACGCTCGTTGAGATAACGACGCCGACCTGGACGCTGCGTTGGGTTTGAGCGTCTCGTCGCTTAGGATCGCTTACCTTGAGTGGAATGTACTTAATAATGTCTACCTTAATTATATATGATATTGAAGGTGATTTTTTGATCTTTTTTGAAAAACTGCCATAGTGTAGGAAACAGAGGGTGAACCTCGCAAAATGGACACAAGTCCGGTTTTATTTTTTTCTGGTATATCAAGAAATGGTTATTATGAGACTAACTTTTTCTATTTCGCCCAGGAATCCTTTTCATCCCTTTAAAGGGGTAATTTATAGTTTTTGCGAAACGTAGCCCTTCCTGTACGTTTTGCAAAAAATTTACTTAATAGTAAAATGAAGAGGACTATATTTCCTACTATTTATTTTCTTACAGCATGTGTCTATCACCCACCGTTTAGCGGGAGTGGCGCCCCAAAATTGACAAATTTTTAAAAAAGGTGTTTTAAAAAAATATATTTTTCCCTAACTGTAATGAAAATTAAAAAGAAACCCTACGGAAATTAATCACAAATAAGTGGCTGATTTTTTGGTATAGGTTTCATTTAAATGCAATTGCAAATTTTTAAATTACAGGTTGTTACATTTTAAAAAACCCCTTTTTATACCATCTGAACCGCCTATGCTAGGGTAAAAACTTCTAGAGATTATCCATGTACTGGTGTTATTTACAAATTTGTATAATGCACCCCCATATTTTTTTCGGAACCACCCCAAAAAAAGGAGAATTAATAAAAAAAATAATCAAAAATTGATTTTGGGCCACCACTGTGGCTTTAGAGTGCAAAGAAAATAAAATATGCATAGGTTATAATATGTAGCAGACAGTGTGTTCTTTTATTTTCCATAAATACGTTATCAATAAAATGAATAGGTGACGAAAAAAAATGAAAAACTGGAATCTGTCAAAGCATTTTTGAGGTTTACGGCGCCACTGTGCCGTAACGGTTGCTTATACGAAAAAAATGCATAATACCTTATTTGTAGAGAAAATAATGGTCTTTAATTCTTTATAAGTTTTGTTTTAAGAAATACATAAGCAGTGAGAAAATCGTAAAAACATGCTCTTCAAGGGATATGGGCAGTTTCTGCAGTTTATTTTTAAGGATAGGGGTAGTTTCCTCAGGGATGTTGCAATAATCATATATATTTATGAAAAACCCTATTGATGGAGCATATGTCCATATGGGCCAAAAAGCAAAAAAAAAATTTTCAACCCTTTCTTTATTAATTAATTTTTGGCTACAGGGATTGCATCAAGAAATCGCTTTTGGTGTCCATGCATGGGTAATAAGAACGTGCACAAAATGATATTTGAAGCATTTTAATAAAGGGCATGGTGTATGAAGGATTCCAAGAAAATCACTTTCTTTATTAATTCTCCTTTTTTTGGGGTGGTTCCGAAAAAAATGGGAGTGCATTATAGAAATTTGTAAATAACACCAGTACCTGGATAATCGCTGAAAGTTTTTTTACTTTAAAGTTTTTACGCCTTTTAGTTTAAAAGGGTTTTTTAAATGTAACACCCTGTAATTAAAAAATGGGTCATTGCCCTTAAATGAAACCTATACCAAAAAATCAGACACTTATTTGTGATTAATTTCCTCGGAGTTTCTTCTTAATTTTTATTACAGTTAGGGAAAAACATTTTATTTAAAACATCTTTTTTAAAAATTTGTCATTTTTGGGGCGCCACCCCCGCTAAACGGTGGGTGATAGACATATGCTGTCGCAAAATAAATCGTAAAAAATATAGTCCTCCTCATTTTACTATTAATAAATTTTTTGTAAAAGGTACAGCAAGGGCTACGTTTCGCAAAAACCACAAATTATCCCCTTTAAAGGGATGAAAAGTGGGGTTCGGGGGCGAAATTTTTTAAGAAAACGTTAGTCTTATATGAGCACCCCTTGATATACCAAAAAAAAAAATAAAACCGGACTTGTGTCCATTTTGCGAAGTTCAAACTCTGTTTCCTACACTACCAGTTTTTCGAACATTCAGAATTTCAAACATTCGAAAATAACTTTTTGCAAAAAATTATTAATAGAAAATGAAAATTTTCAGTTAGTCCAGAAAGCCACTGCGCATCCGCTAGGAAAACTATTCTGATTCGGATTTTTTGCACAATCTTACTCAAAAAGGACTCCTTTTAACAAATTTGCATGAAAAATTGCGAAATCGCCCATTTTTAACCCTCAAAAACTATGTGAAAAACTGAAAATTTGAATGTTGCCAAGGTAGGTAGATATTCTTTAAACATCGATTGATGAAATCCCGAAGAGTTTTTTGCAATACAATATTTAAAACTCCTTTGTTTTTTAATTGCTAATCAAGCGTGCGCGACACTATTTTCCACCGCCAGTATGGTGCAAATGAAAGGAATAAATTCGTTATTTCGTAAACCGGCGACTTTAAGGAAAAATCCCGAAACTGGTCGATTTTATTTTTAAGTTATGATATTGTGGCATATATGTTATACTAGTGACGTCATCCGTCGGGGCGTGATGACGTAATCGATGATTTTTTTAAATAAGAATAGGGGTCGTGTGATAGCTCATTTGCAAGGTTCTTCAATTCTCTATTCAGTAATGTAAACATTTACATAATTATTTATACACGGTGTCCTTCTACTTCTTTTTTTGTCAAATAATTTAATTTAATAAAAAAATTTTGGACACCCTGTATAAATAATTGTGTAAATGTTTATATTACTGAATAGATAATTGAAGAACCTTTCAAATAAGCTAGCACACGACCCCTATCCTTATTTAAAAAAATCATCGATTACGTCATCACGTCCAGATGGATGACGTCACTAGTATACCATGTATGCCACAATATCATAACTTAAAAATAAAAATCGACCTGTTCCGGGATTTTCCCTTAAAGTCGCCGGTTTACGAAATAACGAATTTATTCCTTTCATTTGCACCATACTGTCGCGTCGGTGGAAAATAGTGTCGCGCACGCTTGATTAGCAATTAAAAAACAAAGGAGTTTTGAATATTGTATTGCAAAATACTCTTCGGGATTTCATCAATCGATGTTTAAAGAATATCTACCTACCTTGGTAGCATTCAAATTTTCAGTTTTTCACATAGTTTTTGAGGGTTAAAAATGGCCAATTTCGCAATTTTTCAATTTTTAATCGCTTTTTTGTCAAAAACTATCATTTTTAGAGAAAAGTCACTAAAGACCTTTTCTGTTTGGAATGATCCAAAAAACCTAAAAAAAACTTTTTTCCATGCAAAAAAAATAATTTTAGGAAAAAAACAAAAAAAACGTTTAAAACATTTTTGACCACCTTTTGGTCCTGGCAACATGCAAATTTGTTAAAAGGAGTCCTTTTTGAGTAAGATTGTGCAAAAAATCCCAATTAGAATATTTTTCCTAGCGGATGCGCAGTGGCTTTCTGGACTAAGTGATTATTGATAAATCGTAACTTATAGTCCATTCGATAACGGTAAAATATTGCAAAACCTTTAAATTTTAAAGAACCGCTTGGATTGACATGAAATTTGGCATACACACAGCTAACAAGTCAAAGAAAAAAAGTGATATTGTGCCGATATGTGCTTTTGCCCTGGGGGTGGTTTTCACCCCCTCTTGGGGGTTAAAAAATATTCATCCAAACAAAGTCAGGAAATGGGTAAACTGTCTAATTTAAAGTAACTTTTGTTCTATAGAGTTTTTTCACTAAGTCAATACTTTTCGAGTTATTTGGCAGTGAATATGTTCATTTTTTCAACAAAATAACCACGCTTTTAGACGGTTTTTCGCAAATAACTCAAATTGTAAGTATTTTGTCGATAAAGCATTCTTAGCAAAAATATAGCCTATAAAAATTTTTAAAAAACAGTGAATATATCACGTTTTTTTATTTAGTAGAAGCAGAGTTATAGCTAATGAAATATAGGTTCATATTCGTCAAATTCCAAGTGGAATAATTTAACGTGAAATAACCAAAAATGAAGCACATTTCGGGGAAAACTCATTTAAACTTATTTAAAGTGTTTAAAAAAAGCTTCATTTTTGTTTTATAAAAAAAATTTCTAGCATCAAAATTAAACAAGTTACGCTCAAAATAAAGTTAGTCCCTTTTGGTTTTGGTAAAAAAATCGAGAAAATCACCCCCTAATTAGTATCTTAAATGAACTTAATCGTAACGACTTCACAAGTTTCTTGACTCGTGTATATATTGTTTATATGATCTGTAAGGTTCATCGGTTCAAAGTCCTTATTATTGAAACGGCTGTAGTTAAAAGGGGTTGAACGAGTCACTGATCACGAATGTATGCAAATTTAGAAACACCAAATTTTGATCAATTTTTGTCTAACAGAAAAACAAAAAAATACATGATATTCAGAAAAGCAAATCTGACTATTTTTGTATTTCGAGCTTTTGGTATCTCTAACAATTTTTAAGTTATTTTGAAAAAAAGCATATTTTTCAAAATTTAAATTTTTAAAAATTTTACTTTGAAACCAAATTTTTTCAAAAATAAACACTTTGAATCAATGAAACTTACAAATCATATAAACACAATATAAGTAAATAAAATAATTTATGGAGCGGCAACGATTAATTTCATTTAAGTTGCTAATTAGGGGGTGGTCTTCCCGATTTTTTTTTGCAAAAACAAAAGGGACCATTATTTTGAGCGTAACTTGCTTAAATTTAATGCTAGAAACTTTTCGTAAAAACAGAAATAAAGCTTTTTTTAAACACTTTAAAAAAGTTAAAATCAGTTTTCCCCAAAAACACGCATGTGTATTACACATACAGTGCGCTGGAATAAGTGTTACCCCCTTATTTACTTATTTATTTTTAGCACATAAGCACAACGCTCGGACAGGTCGATTTTTAAAATAATCATAGTATATTATAGCATCAATGTTTCGAACTTTACGCAATCCCTCTTCAGGTGATACGCACAACTTTGATTATTTTAAATGCGAAAGTATATCATCATGTTTTTGTCAAACGTGACACCACGTTTAAAATTTTTGAAATACTGATTACAAAAATGTATAATACTTTTTTCCTTGTTAAAGGCGTAGGCGCAAAATTTCGTTCGAATTATTTTTAAACGCATTTATTTTTTTCGAATCCTGAGAAAACTAATAAATATTTTTGAAAAATTGAAACGCATAATGAAAGATTACATTATTACCGAGAGCTGAAAGTCCATTAGAATAAACAAAAAGTTTCTATTGAATGATATGTTTGAAATTAAAATCAGACTAAATTGTCTCTTTCTTTCACCACTGTGACTTATTAAAATAATCATTATAGAAGTTCTCAGGAATTTTTGACCCTCGATAATACTGTAGTATTTCATTCTGCATTTTAGTGTAGGAAACAGAGGTTGAACCTTGCAAAATGGACACAAGTCCGGTTTTATTTTTTTTCTGGCATACCAAGGGGTGCTTATTATAAGACTAACTTTTTCTGAAAAAATTTCGCCCCGGAACCCCCCTTTTCACCCCTTTAAAGGGGGTAATTTATGGTTTTTGCAGAACGTAGCCCTTCCTGTACCTTTTACAAAAAATTTCTTTTATAGAAATATGAAGAGGACTATATTTTCTACGATTTATTTCCAACAGCATCTCTCTATCATCCACCGTTTAGCAAGGGTGGCGCCCCAAATTTGACAAGTTTTTAAAAAAGATGTTTTTAGAAAAAATATATTTTTCGCTAACTGTAACGGAAATTAAAAAGAAATGCTACGGAGATTATTCACAAATATATGATTGATTTTTTCGTATAGGTTTCACTTAAGGGTAATTGCCCTTTTTTTAATTACAGGGTGTTACATTTTAAAAAACCCCTTTTTATACCATCTGAACCGTTTATGCTAGAGTAAAAAGACTTTCAGCGATTACCCATGTACTGGTGTTATTTACAAATTTGTATAATGCACCCCCATTTTTTCCCCGGAACCACCCAAAAAAGAAGAAGAATTAATAAATAAAGTGATTTTCTTGGAATCCTTAACACACAATGCCCTTCATTAATATGCTTCATATATCATTTTGTGCAAGTTATTATTACCCATGCATGGACACTAAACGCGATTTCCTAGTGCAACCCTTGTAGCCAAAAACAATAAATAAAATGGGGGGTTAAAATTTTTTTTTTGTTTTTTGCTTTTTGATCCATATGGGCATATGCTTCATCAATAGTGTTTTTCAAAAATATATATGGTTATTGCAACATCCCTGCGCAAACCACCCCTATCCTTGAAAATATACTGCAGAAACTACCCCTATACCTTATCCAGCATGTTTTTACGATTTTCTCATTACCTATTCATTTTTTTTAAACAAAACTTATACAAGGTTAAAGACCACTATTTACTCTAAAAATTAGGTCCTATTCATTTTTTTCGTTTAAGCAACCGTTACGGCACAGTGGCGCCGTAAACCTCATATATGCTTTGACGGGCTCCAGTTTTTGTTTATTTTTTCGTCATCTGTTTGTTTTATTGATAAAGTACTTATGTAAAATAAAACAACACAGTGTAACCTACAAATCATGACCTATGCACATTTTACATTCTTTGCTCCCCAAAGCTACAGTGGTGGCCCAAAATAAATTTTTTCATATTTTCGCCACCTACACGCATTTTATTGCGTTAATGCTACCTTAATAGCACAATATTCACCCCTAAGTGGTCGCTAAGCAGTGGCGTATCCAGGGAGGGGTGATGGGGGCGATCACCCCCACCCCTCTCAAACCAAGTGATATTATATTTGAAGATTATAAAAATATTAATTTATTTTTATAGAAATACTTATATACTATTAATATTATTTTTATAAGAATGACTTTTTATGCTTTAGCGACAGTGGCGGATCCAGCATCGTTAAGAGGGGGGTGCCAATTGGTTAAATTTCTATAAAAATAAATGAATATTTTTATAATCTTTGAATATAATATGACTTGGTTTGAGAGGGGGGGGGGAGATGTTCACCCCCATCACCCCTCCCTGGATCCGCCACTGCGTAGCGTCCACCTAAGGGTAAATATTGTGCTGTTAAGGTAGCATTAATGCAATAAAATGCATGTAGGTGGCGAAAATATGCAAAAATTTATTTTGGGCCACCACTGTGGCTTTGGGGAGCAAAGAATGTAAAATGTCCATAAGTCATAATTTGTAGGTTACACTGTGTTGTTTTATTTTGCATAAGTACTTTATCAATAAAACGAACAGATGACGAAAAAAAAAACAAAAACTGGAGCCCGCCAAAGCATATATGAGGTTTACGGCGCCACTGTGCCGTAACCGTTGCTTATACGAAAAAATGAATGGGACATAATTTTTGGAGTAAATAGTGGTCTTTAACCTTGTATAAGTTTTGTTAAAAATAATACATAGGTAATGAGAAAATCGTAAAAACATGCTCGCCAAGGGATAGGGGTAGTTTCTGCAGTACATTTTCAAGGATAGGGGTGGTTTTCGCAGAGATGTTGCAATAACCATATACATTTTTCAAAGCACTATTGATGAAGCATATGCCCATATGGATCAAAAAGCAAAAAACAAAAAAAAATTTTCAACCCCCCCATTTTATTTATTTTTTTTGCTTAAGGGGTTGCACTAGGGGGGAAATTGCTTTTGGTGTCCATGCATGGGTAATAATAACGTCCACAAAATGATGTATGAAGCATATTAATAAAGGGCATTGTGTGTGAAGGATTCCAAGAAAATCAATTTATTTATTAATTCTTCTTTTTTTTGGGTGGTTCCGGGGAAAAAATGGGGGTGCATTATACAAATTTGTAAATAGCACCAGTACATGGATAATCGCTGAAAGTATTTTTACTCTAGCATAAACGGTTCAGATGGTATAAAAAGAGGTTTTTTAAAATGTAACACCCTGTAATTAAAAAAAGGGCAATTATTCTTAAGTAAAACCTATACCAAAAAATCAGTCAATTATTTGTGAATAATTGCCGCATGATTTCTTCTTAATTTCCGTTACAGTTAGGGAAAAATATATATTTTTTAAAAACATTTTTTTTAAAAACTTGTCAACTTTAGGGCGCCACCCCCGCTAAACGGTGGATGATGGAGAGATGGTGTTGGAAATATATCGTAGAAAATATAGTCCTCTTCATATTTCTATAAAAGAAATTTTTTGTAAAAGTTACAGGAAGGGCTACGTTCCGCAAAAACCACAAATTACCCCTTTTAAAGGGGTGAAAAGGGAGGTTCCGGGGCGAAATTTTTTCAGAAAAAGTTAGTCTTATAATAAACACCCCTTGATATACCAGAAAAAAAATAAAACCGGACTTGTGTCCATTTTGCAAGGTTCAACCTTTGTTTCCTACACTATTTAAATGTTTCAAAAATACTTATTAGTTTTCTCAGGATTCGAAAAAAATAAATGCGTTTAAAAATAATCCGAACTACATTTTGCGTCTACGCTCTTAAAAAGGATTAAAGTATTATACATTTTTGTGATCAGTATTTCAATATTTATTTATGATATAAGTGTTAAAAGTACACGTTTAAGGCACGTATGTGAAAGTTTGCAGAATGAGCGAAGCGAGCTCTGCAATTCACTTGAGTGCCTTAAAAATGTACTTTTTAACACGCACTTCATACAATATTTTTTCTACAAACGTAATTACAGGACAATATCTACAAAAACTTTTACTTGAACTTGACTGACATTCCATTTTTATATTGTTTTGACATTACATCAAAATTGCCTATACGGTCAATACGAACTGCAGTGCCATAAAAATTTTAAAGCACTAGTGCCTTAAAATAGCATTTTTAACGCTTTTATGGAGTGCAAAAAACTACATTTTTAACACGGTTGTAGAAAAAAGCTTCTAAATGAGGTGTCATATGATATACTTTTCCATTTAAAAAAATCAAAGTTGTGCCTATCACCTGAAGAGGGATCGCGTAAAGTAAAATGGTTTAAAATTGATATTAAGATATTAAATCATCTTCGATTTAGAAGGAAATATAACACCTAGTTAAAATAAGTTAATAAACTCAACCTTAAAAATAATTTAAGATAAAAAATGTAAATCGATATCAAACACGGCAGATTATGACAGCAAAAGATTTTACGAAAAAAAGTTATCCTTCATGAAAAGTTCTGCATGGTCAAGAAACTAAGATACAACTATAATTTATCAAACTTTATCAATTTTATACGAGGTTTGTAAAAAAATATGAGTTTTGTTCAAGAGTAAAGTACCTTCATAGTTCACAATATTTCAATTAAAAAGATGCAATAATTGTACACTCATATATGTTTTTTAATTCTGAAACACTTTTTATAAAAAATTTTCAAAACTGTGCAAAATTAAGGTACTCTTGAGCAAAATTCATATTATTTTTTGACATATCCCTTATAAAATTGATAAAATGTGAAATAATATAATTGAATCTTATTTTGTAGAACGGGCAAAACATTTTATAAAAAATAACTTTTTTTGTAAAACTAATAATATCGGAGTTATCATAAATAAAAATGATGTTGGGTAGCTGTAATTTGAGAAAAAATTTCATTATTTTTAAGTCCAAACAAATTTTCGTAACAACATTTTTCAATCTTGTAAAATAAACTTACGTGCATAGAAATCGGCCCACTTAAAAATTTGGTCATCTTTGATGTCTAATATTTCCTAAACCTGTTGGCCGATTTAAGTAATTTTTTGAACATGTCATAGCCTGATTCTTTAACAATACCACTGTAATAATATTGTTTCTAAACAGGTAATTTTTATTGTATACCGGGTGTACCAATCAAACTGTGTTTTTTTTTTCAAAGTTCGCATCACCCTGTGCAATATTCTAGCATTTATAAAATACTTAAATTAAAACTCAACTATAGCCTCAGGTTTTCTTAACATTCTGTTCTTTGATTCATTTGCTTATGTTGGATAATAAAAAAGTTAGGTACTTTAACAACAACTAGACATGTTCTTCATCAATACACGGTGTTTCTAAATAAGTACGACGAACTTTAAGGGGTAATTCTGTATGAAAAATAATGAAAGTTGGATTTATAAACGTATGTCCACAAATGTTTCGTTTCCGAGATACGGGATGTTGAAGTTTTTCTTACAAACTGACGATTTATTTATTGCTTTAAAACCAGTTGAGATATGCAAATGAAATTTGGTGAGTTTTAAGAGAGAGTCAATGCGGATTTTTTGACATAAAACTAAGAATTTTATATTCACTATTAGCGTGCATACGGATAATATGATCGGTCTTATTACACGTATGCGCGCTAATGGTGAATATTAAATTCTTAATTGTATGTCAAAAAGTGTGCAATCACTACGTCTTAAAACCCACCAAATTTCATTTGCATATCTTAACTGGTTTTAAAGCAATAAATAAATCGTCAGTTTGTAAGAAAAAATTCAACATCCCGTATCTCGTAAACGAAACATTTGCGGACATACGTTTATGATGCAAATGGTCATTATTTTTTCATGCAGAATTACCCCTTAAAGTTTGTCGCACTTATTTAGAAACACCGTGTATTGATGAAGAACATGTCTAGTTGTTACAGTACCTAACTTTTTTACTGTCCAACATAAACGAATGAATCAAAAAACAGAATGTTAACAAAACCTGAGGCTATAGTTGGGTTTTAATTTCAGTATTTTATAAATGCTAGAATATTCCACAGGGTGATGCGAACTTTGAGAAAAAACACAGTTTGATTGGTACACCCGGTATACAATGAAAATGTACCTCTTTAGCAACAATATTATTACAGTGGTATTGTTAAAGAATCAGTCTATAACATGTTCAAAAAATCAACCAACAACAAATCGGCCAACAGGTTTAGGAAAAATTAGACATCAAAAATGAACAAATTTTTAAGTGGGCCGATTTCTATGCACGTAAGTTTATATAGATAATAAAAGGTACCTATGTACTTTACTCTTGAGATAAATTCATATTTTCTGACATCCCATGTATAATATTGATAAAACGTGATATCAGATAATTGCATCTTAGGTTTTAGACCATGCAGAACTTTTTACGAAGAATAAATTTTTTTCGTAAAACCAATAATAAAAATGGTTCCATTTGGTTCCAACTTACAGGGACATACTGTATATACTCGTACATTAGAAGTTATTCATTTGTTTTTAATTTTTAGTCATATCCAAATATATTATTCATTTTAATTTTCAAAACATATCTAAATTTTATGATATAATAATAAATCCACTTAAGTAAATACTTGATTAGTTTTACTTACATGACTGAAACAGTATAGACATTTACTCAATAATAATCAAAAATTTACAAATCATACACCAATACAGTTAATTTCTGGAGCGAAATAGAATAGAATATGTAACTAATATGCTGCATACAAAACCTGCTCTAATTCAGGCGCCCCCATGACTGAATTAGTATAGCTTTTATAATTTCGCTCTCGGGACAGCATCTCTCTTCCACAAGAATCTATTACAATACTCAACTCTCTACAGCTCCCGATCTATAGTCTATAGTTGGATGAAAATCAACTGAAAAGATATATTTCCCAGAATACTGACTTTTCTATTTATGAGGTAATATTTCTCCATACGTAATTTTTATTTTTATAGGAAACTAATTTTATTCGCAGTAATAGATACTCATGGGTTTAAAATGAAAGTGGTTGTCGACAAAATATTTATGTTTTTGTCCACTGGTCAGTTAACTGATCCCTTACAATTAGATACATCTCTCTGTTTGCAACTGAAACTTGACGCAGGCCTCAAAAGGTGTGCTGCGGCTTGTAGGTACAATATATAAATATTCATCGAAAAGTGAGATGGCAGCGGGGTATGGGGTTAGAAAGGGTCGAGGGCGGTGCCCTATAGAACGCATGCAACCTGCACATTAATTACGACTGTCAGGACCCCTGAAGGGCTAATGTCGGGCCCCCTACACACAACTCGACGGACTCAGAGACTTCCAACGAAAGGAAATTACTAAAAAATGGGTGGCCCGCGAGTAGATACAAAATACGTATAAGTCTTCATTTTCTAAACTTAAATTTTTTCTTGTGGTCCAATTTGATTCCGTGTGTATCACCTTTTTCAAAAGTTTAATAAACTTAAAATAGTATTTTTATCCTTATAAAATGCGTTTCTTCTTGATATTTGATTTTATTAACCAATTATTTTACTGATTAGCTGTTACATTTCTTTTTAAATTAAAGCTTTTTTATGAAGCCAAAACTTATATTCTGTAACGTAGAAGAATATTAGACCTTATTTTCTTGCAGATTTTTCAACTATTGTTGTGTTTCGCAATACATTAATTTTTACTGTTTGGTATTATGTTTTTACAGTTTACTATTCTTAAGTCACGTATGTCTTTTTCTACTTGGTCCCTCTATGTACTTCGTGATCTTCCTCTAGTTCTCTCTCCCTATCTCTCTCTTATCATCTCTATATTATGAAATGAAATGGACCTCGAAAACTATAGGTCAACCAGTCTTCTAAACCACCTGTATACATTATTTGCTCGAATAATTACTGCCAGAATTGAGAACAAACTAGAAACATGCCAACGAAGAGAATAGGCAAATTTTGTTTTTGTTACTTTGTTAAAAGATCTAAGAAGAATTTTGTGTGACTTAAGAACCTATTCATGTGTATGGACGTAAAATAACATTCTAGAAAGTACATTGCGTAAGGATTTCATTTTGATGGGCAATATTTATTTAAGCGTGTGAAAATGTATGTACATAAATACTTTGGAATGATAAGTAAAATTATTTTATTCCTTATAAATTGCTCATATCTTATTACCTTCGTAATTATGTCTCATTAACTATTTAAATTAGTAATAGTAGTACTATAAAAGCAAAAATATGGTATAAATCAACAACCTACTCGTAGTATGATCAATCAACCGTCACTTAAATTAAAGTCGTAATGTTCATCATCCTTAGTTAATATAAAAAAATTAATAGAGTTGTCAAGTTTATAATCCGCACAAAGTTATAATCTTTAATGTGAAATGAAAGTATGCTTAGTATTAATATTTTGATTAACTGATTAAATGAGCTATGTACATTATAGTAAATAAAAATGGGTCTTTTTTTTCTTGCAAAGTTTCTTTCGTATCTTTGGTTAAGATGGTGGGACTTAAATTGTCGGTATATTATTTTACAGATAATATATTATAAAATGTAGTCATTAAGTTCCACATACAGTGTGTCAATTTGAAAATATACTATCCTCTTTAATTTGGTCCCTATCTTCTTATTCTTAAAATGACTTCTCCATTACTGAAGGTTGGCTATAACTACGGCAAATTGCTCTCTATCTTGAGATGTTCTTAGTATCGAATGTGTGTCCATGCCTGTCCAGTCTCTTACATTCTTCAGCCAGGAACATTTTCTCCTCCCTGGACCTCCTCTTCCTTCCACTTTCCCTTTCATTATGAGTCGTAAAAATGTTGTTTCTTTCTCCTCTGTACATATGTCCTAAATACCTCGTTTTTCTGTTTTTTACAATATTTAGGTGTTCTCTCTCAGTCCCCATTCTTCTCAGCACCTCATTGTTGATCACGTGCTCTGTCCAAGAGATCTTCAGCATCCTTCGAAAAACGGTACCGGGTGTCCCAATAAGAATGGCTCTCGGCCATATCTCAGGAACGGTTTATAGTAGAGCTTTGAAATAAAAAATTTTATAACAAAAGTTGCCTCAGGAAAAGCCTGGAAATTATTTTCATAATTGTGGGTCCACCGCTAGAGGGCGTAATTGAATATCAAAAATAAAAAAATCTAAATTTTACAAAATTTTCCTAATGCAGGGGCACTGGAAATCCGATTATTGTATTCTTCATAAAATTCTGCGCATATTTGATTTAACAAGTTTAACTCTACCTTTGCAAATAGGAGGTGGGGGTGAGTGGGAACCTTGTTATGAAAAAATGGCTGTAAGTCCGGTTCTGCTAAATCAAATTTTAAAAACTGGGTCTTGTTGAAGACAGATCTTTTTCTTCAATGTAAGCGTGATAATTTTGAACCATCCTAATAAGTAATAAGCCAGCTGGGAGGCGTTATTTAATTTTTTTCAGAAATCTAGTTTTCTTTGGAAAATATTAAATACAAGTATGCATTTTTAATCATACTTTATAAAATTAGCTTAAATTAGCAATAGAATAGCGAAAACCGCATGTCGATACCTTTTGTCTATCTCAAGATATCTCGAGAAACGTGTAAATTTTATACATAACTGTTACTATCACCGGTAAACTAAGTTAATGAAAAGTAGTGTGCTGTGGAAAAAAACAAAATAACATTTTCCAGATGTCAACGTATAAAAATATAATTAATTAAAACAACAATATAAAGAGAAACAATACTATTAAAATTAAATTAACACAGAACAAAAAGAACTACTTAGTGACGACCTAAATATTCAAATTGTTGCCCATCATACACTACTCTAGAATACATTATCCAGAGAATACTAAACGCCATTCAAAGCATATCGAGAGCAGAAACGAGAGCAGAAATTGAGACTGCTGTTCAATCTATTCTTGAAAGAGTAAATGTTTGCAACGAAAATAATGGGCAAAAATTTGAACGTTTATATCATCACTAAATAGTTGTTTTTATTTCTTTGTAATAGGGCTTTTCAACGCTTCTCATTTGTTTCGAGCCTCTGTCATATGCCGTATAATCCGTGTATAATATTAATATACGAGATATGAACGAGGCTCGAAACAAATGAGAAGCGTTGAAAAGACCTAATATACGTTGACAGCTGGAAAATGTTTCTTTGTTGTTTCCATAGCACACTACTTTTAATGAATTATTTTGTTTACCGGTGACAGTAACAGTTATGTTTTTAAATTTACACGTTTTGTAAGATATCTCGAGATAGAAAAAAGGTATTAACATGCGGTTTTCGCTATTCTGTTGCTAATTTTGTCTTATTTTGTAATATGGTATTAAAAATGCATGTTTGTATTTAATATTTTCCAAGGAACACTAGATTTCTGAAAAAAATTAAATAACGCCTTCTAGCTGGCATATTACTCAGTAAGTTGGTTCGAAATCATAACTTTTACATTGATGAAAAAGATATGTCTTCAACAAGACCAAGTTTGCAAAATTTGATTAAGCAGAACCGGACTCACAGCCAGTTTTTCATAACAAGGTTCCCACTCACCCCCACCTATTATTTCCAAAGGTAGACCTAAACTTGTCATCAAATATGCGTAGAATTTTATGAAGAATACGACGATCGGATTTCCAGTGCCCCTCCATTAGGAAAATTTTGTAAAATTTAGATTTTTTAATTTTTGATATTCAATTACGCCCTCTAGCGGTGGTCCCACAATTATGAAAATAATTTCCAGGCTTTTCCTGAGGCAACTTTTGTTATACAATTTTTTATTTCAAAGCTCTACTATAAACGGTTCCTGAGATATGGCCGAGAGCCATTCTTATTGGGACACCCGGTACAGTGGAACCTCGATAACTCGGATTAATCGGGACCGCGGCCGATCCGGGTTATCTAAAATACGGGTTAGCCGGAGAATATGGTAAAAATTAACAAAATACGGTATACCTACAGATAAACTCCTTTATAATTGAAATAACATGAAATGTATGCACAGTACACATCTAAATTACGTACAGTTGTATAGAGTATAGAGTATTGTTCATATCTTGGTAAAAAATTCTATTTAAAACTCTATAAAAATTATATTTTTCTTCTAATCCGCAACTGTAGATATGTATACCGACACCATAATATATGATGCTGCAATTGTTTTTAAAGATTCGCCTTTATCAATCCTACCTAATGATTCTAGTTTCTTTTCCATTGTCACTACAACATTTTTACGTTTTTTTGCCATTACGTAGACAAAAAAACACGCAAACACAAACTTATCTGAAGCACGATTACAGAACGGAAGCGAACAATACGACTGTAATACTACACAATAGGGTCACAATCAGAACGATGTTATGTTATTTAAGAACAGTGGAGACTAAGTCCATTGTCTAAAATAGATTTTTTAAATAGTCTTTTAGTCTTTTTTAAACAATGCTAAGACAGTTTGAAATAAATAAAGGAATGCAGGTGCCTGTTGTTTCCGATAATCCGAGCCAATGCACGTCGCTCTGCCGCCGTGTGCCATGAGTTATTTTTACTATCGTATAGTTCAAATTACACAAATACACATTATCTCTCAAATATTATATTATATACATTTTCATTGTTGAAATGTTTGTCTGATGAAAATCGATCCGGGTTAGCCGGACTTCCGGGTTATCGGGGGTCGACTTATTGGGGTTTTACTGTAATTTAGAGAGTCCATGTTTCCACTCCGTATAGCAATATGGAATAAATGAATGTTTTTACAAGTTGGTATCGGATATCCAAAAATAAGGTAGAGTTTCTTAGGAATTTTTTCATTCTTTGAAAAGCGGACCTAGCATATTATATACGAGTACGTATTTAGACCTCGTGGTCTAGACCGTTTGTTATTCAGCAGCAACCAAGATACTGGAATCTTTGTACGGGTTCTATCTGCTTATTATAGATACAAATATTAATGTCGACATTTAGTGTACGTGTAACAGCCATTACTTTTGTTTTATTTGTGTTTATATTCAGCCCCAAGCTATCTCCTTCTCTGGTTATGACATTCAAAAGTCGTTGCAAACCGTCAGTACTTTCCGCAAGAATAACGGCGTCGTCTGCGTAACTTAAATTGTTTACGTATTCTCCGTTGATTTTTATTCCTTCTTCAATATTTTCGAGGGCATTTTGAAAGACCTTTTCGGATTATGTTGTAACATTAATGGTAATAAATAACAACGCCTCGACGGTGGGCGCCATTTTGTAACATTAACACGTCGAATGCCAGTGAAACATTGATGGAAAATAAAACTTGACAAGATGTTGATATGTCATATAAAGATGTGACGTGTTACAAAAATTGGAGAACAAGTCCACGGTTGATCAGAATCGGAAGAGATATGGGGTGGTTCTTAACAAGATGTTATTAAAATGCTCTTATTAGCTTAGAAATAAAAATAATAGGAAAACAAAGTAAGAATGTCAAATAAAAAGAAATAAAATATTGGGCGCCACTGGTTACCTTATGGCAGTGGTCGGCAAAGTGCGGCTCCGGAGTCACATGTGGCTCTTTGGCTCCTTAGGTGCGGTTCTGGCACAAATATCCAAGGAAAGCGCAATAATATTTTCATTTAAAAAAAAATTGGTAGGAAAAACATTACCTACATCTTATTCTGATAAATTAGCTTTTATCAAACTTACAAACTTTTACATTTGTCAAAATTCCTCTTAATGCTAAGATAACGAAGTTGAAATTTTTTCCTTTTAACATTTGCATTAATAGCTTTGAAATATGTATTTAAGAACAAGGGGGTATGGCGCTCTAAATTCGAAAGTCTTCGTGTTGAATTGGAAATATTGGAGAAGAAAAAAATGTTCACAACACAACTGGTCTGCTTTGAATGACCTGGAGAAGGAAGACATGATTATTTTCAACGATTGTAATAGTATTCCTGATTCTTATGATCAGCTGAAAAAGATCACGTTTGCTGTTCTTTCCCTTTTTGGTTCTACATATCAACATTAAAAAAAAAAGATTTTGCGCCAAAATTTTTGTAAAAAATACAGTATTGTAGGAAATAAAAGCTAAGGCTACGGCTCCACGGGCTGGAAATTGACGCTAGCAGTAGCTGCAAAACGCACTTAAGGTTCCACGGAACGGAATAGGAATAGCCGAACTGAACCGACTACGCACAAGTCCTGTAGTCGGTACAGTTCGGCTATTCCTATTTCGTTCTGCGGAACCTTAAGTTCGTTTTGCAGCTACTGCTAGCGTCAATTTCCAGCCCGTGGAGCCGTAGCCTTACAAAACGAAAGAAAATAGAAGTTTCTACGATGATTAGAAACGAAAATATCGCCAAGAAACGAAAAAACACGTTTTAATTTTTTGGGGGTTATGGATGGGGCTAGGTAGTAGGGCTCTAGTTTTATTTCGTGTAATAGAAGTTTGCTGAACAACCCGATTTGGCTCCCAATTTTTTTTAAATTGTTGTAATGTTCATATTTGTCTCTTTGGCGAAAAAGTTTGCCGACCATTGCCTTATGGGAACCAAAAATATACAAAAATAGAAATATTAAAAGAAAGATAGCTAGATCAAAAAATTAAACAACAAAAAAACATAGTGAATGTAAAATATATAAAATACTTTTACGTGAAAACAAATATAGCGTGACTTACCTTGTTGTACTTTACTCAGCTAAATCTTTGTTGGACTTAGTACGAAACAAGAGAGAAGAAAAAGAGAAATAATAAGATTGTATTTAGCAAATAAAACATTATTTATTAAGACAAAAAGAAATTATATTATTTGTGATCTCTTACGGTGTACAAATAGATATCGTGATTACCAAAAAAAGAAAATAACAAGTTTACCAAAAAAATACTTTGTTTATCAGTCCTGAATCTTCTTAGTTGTTCTTAATTACAAGGCACAAATTCACTCACTATATCACTATAGTCACTTTAATTATGAAGAGATACAATAAAAGTACATCAGGTTACTTCCCATGGTTCATAAAAAAAATTCCATAGTTCATAGAAAAATTCATAGTTCATAGAAAAATTCAGCATTGATTGTATTTCTCAAAAACAAATTAGCACTACTAGAACAAAATATTGAAGAAACTTGAAACTATTGAAGTATATTAAACTGTACCAACAAAAAAATACTAGAATCGAAGCAAACTTCATGGTTTAACTAGGGTGTTGAAGCCAGTAACACAAAAAGAAAACTGCGTAACTTCTGCTTGCATATAAGGAAAGATTAATATACCGACATTTGTACAAAAACAGCGGATCGCGGTAACCTGCGGCTTGCTTAGGCCATACTGGGACAAACACTAGCTCAAACACAAAAACTTCTGCAATAAAATTGCACAAAATTAACTGGAACTTCAACACAAACTGGTAACTCAGTGTCGCTACAAGGCAGCGGACCCTCCGAGGCCTCTACTTCTTGACTTGTCGACAGCTCTAACGAAAACTGAATGTCACGATCTCCCCAAACTACAACCTTCTTAAAATTCAACGCCCTTTCTAAAGATCATGCAATCCTCCCATTGGCAATTGTCGACCCAATTCCGACTTAAATTCACTCCATCAATCAAAGTCTTGGCCAATAGAAAATTGCAATTTCATTCTCCATCAAACCTCTAATTCGACGCCATGCATGTTTCGTAGCCAATAAGAAAATACTCATTATCTGTAAGCAGTTTCCTCTAGGTTCCCATGGAAAGCCTGATTCTCACATCGTCAGCAATACTGCACGTGTGAACCTATTGGATTAACACAAACAACTCAGAGGCACTTATCTACATTCCAACTCAAGTGGACAGAATTCAGTCTCAAAAAAACATTAAACTCTTTTGATATTTAGCCGAAGACAAACAAATGCTCTACTTATTAAAGAATTATGACCAAAATCCCTTTGACGGCATTAGATAAAATAAGCCTAACAAGGTCCCTCAGACGAAAACAGGTATGATATTCACGCTAAAAATCCCGAGAACGTAAAATCGACAAAATACATAATATTTAACATCGAGAGAAACGAAAGAGAATCAGGTGATCCAATTCCACACACTCACAGTACAATTTACGAAACGGATTCAGCATACAGGGTGGAACAAAAATAATACTAGGGGCGTACTTACGGTCTTAAAATAAAAAATTAAGGGGTGATATATCAATGACCTTCGCACCCGTTACAATGTATTAAATAATAGTGGAGAAAGTATCAGGCCTGATGAACTCCTCTTTTCTGCTGTTAGACGAATGAATATTTTGATTGACGCCATTTGATTCAAATATAGGTTTTTAATAAGGGGCACATTGTTATAGTCTATACCATGTTGCGTTAGGGTTTCTATGCGTTCTATGAATGTGTCTTACTCGAACAAACGCTTTTTCATAGCCGTCCAAACAGAGTAACACGTCTTTTCTCTGATCTCGGCAATTTTGTAGTAATATCTGGAGGCCAAAATGCCTCCCTCGTACCAAGCCCCACAAGAAATCCAAGTTTATTGTCGCTCAGGTTTCTCTCACATTCTCTGTATATACGTTGATGTACAATTTTGAGTAAAATTTCCAGAAAATGCCTCATTAGGCTAATTATTAATCTGAACTGTGGGCATCTATTTGCTTTTGGTAGGGGAGCAAAGTATGCTAAATATGCAGTCACTCGAGCGCTTTAGGGACCTATTGGGTTTTGAAGAGTAGGTCCTAAAACCAAAAAAAGTTAAGTAAAGTTTTCCATTTTAGTGGGCGCTTGCCATTTTTTAATTTAATTTTCCATTTCCAACAATCGTTTTTTCCGATTATAGCGCCATCTATCCATAATTAGAAAAAATGTTTCAAATAAAAGTTGCTTATTTTTACGTAAGGAATCGAAATCTGCAATAAAAAATGGGGCTCCTATTTAAGATTTTAAAGTAACCCCCCACCCCACCTCCGTGGGGGGTCGTGTTTGGTGCCATTCGATAGATTTTTCAAAAATATTGAGTAAGTTTTTTTTACAGTTTTTCGATCTGATGTTCATTTCGCGAAATATCGCGGGATTCGTACTTAAAATATTAAATTTACCCCCCACCTCTCTCCGGGGAAGTCGTGTTTGGTATCATTCGATAGATTTTTAAAATATATTAAGCAAATATTTTTTAGTTTTTCGATCTGTCATTTATTTCGCGAAATATTCGCTTTTTTCTTGTGAAACTTTGGGACTCACCCATTTCCTTACGCCCGGCTCAAATCGTCAGATTTTTGAAATATACACTCTTTTGCATGTACTTAACGTACCTTATCTTAATCTGACAATTTCGAGTTTTTTTAAGGATAGATTTTTTTCGGGCCCCCTTTAACGAACTCCCCTGTGTTAAGAACCAATATATGGTAGAGGTACATCTGCAGGATACCAGGTTTCTCCCATATGATAATCTGACGCGCTCGAGTAACTGCAAAAATCCCCGCTAGGGCTCCCCTACTTATTATTTTTTTGGTATATGTATAAATGTCGATTAAAGCCAGTCTTCTGGGAAGATTCCAGTGGTATATATTTTGTTAAATAATAGTGTTAAGGTCTGAAGATTTTCTTCATCGATAAGTTTTATCATCTCTACATATTATATCTCACCTGGACCTGAGTTCTTTCGTGGCTTTGCCGTATTGATTGTTTTTGTAACTTCCGATGTTAATATATCAAGTGTTGTTTCTTGTACTACATATTATTCATTTGTGGCTCTGTTCTCTCGTCATCAACCAGATCTTAGATGTATTTTTTCCACATATTACCTACATTTTCTAGGCTAGATATTATTTTGGTCTCTATAGAAAATCTAAAAATATGCAAAAACACGTCAAATTTATTTGTGAGGGGGACATTTTGTAGACCAGTTTTTAACTAAATTACATCAATCCTCTAACGGGGGAGGACAAAACCCCCAAAATCTTTAATGGAAAGGGAGGTTGAGTGATATCTCATTTTAAAGGTCTTGCAACTACCTTTTCAATGGTACCGCATACATTATATTTCTTTTCAGTATTTTTGAAAAATCAAATAAAACCGTAAAGATATTAGGTCTGAGTTCAGAACTCCAAAATTTTTTTTGTGAGTATTGAACTCCAAATTGATTTTTTTTTGTATTGTAGTAATTTGAGTAAGTATATTTTGAAGTATTTTTAGAAAAATTAAGTAAAACTGTAGTGACATTAAGTGTCGAGTTCAGAACTCCAAAATAATTTTTTTGAAATATTGAAATGGTTGCTGATGTGAACACATATTATTTATGTAGGGTTGCTTTTTCTCATGAGCATTTTTCAGTGCGTCACAGTTTTTCGATTTCTTTCTAACGCATTAAATTGTGTATGACAGAAAAAAGACACGTCGGTGATTACTTTGGTAATTATTCTAGTTAGGTGATTATTCTAGTTTTCGATAGATGGCGCTATAATAGAAAAAAATTTATTTACTAATTATATAATATATCTACGAATATAATCTGTACAATTTATAAGACTATACAAATCACAGAAAATACCATTTTATAAATGCAATAAAGACAATTGATTTGTTTTTATACCTAATTGCAAATAAAATTTGACAACTGTCAGATTTAACTAAAATGTCATGTTAGAATAAATGTTATAAATGTATATTATCACGGACTTACCTTTTTTTCTATCATTTGTGACGCACTGAAAAATCCTCATGAAAATAACCATAATAAGTCTACTACTCACAAGCTTATTCGATTTTATTTATTTAAAGTGTAAAAGTAAAAGTTGGGCGACCGGTTTCGATGTTTAAAATATACATCATTATCAGGCCCTTAAGAAGCTACGATATCAGTACATAGAATTAGCAAATTAACCCCCTCCCTCTAGACATTTTTTATATTAAAAAAAGAATTTTTGTGAGACCAACGAGACAACTCCTGATTGTTGTGACAACTGTTGTCTCGTTGAGTATCATGTACTGATATCTTAGGTTCTTAAGGGCCTGATGATGATGTATATTTTAAACATCGAAACCGGTCGTCCAACTTTTAGTTTAACACTTTAAGGCTTTGGCCACACTGGCGATTTTTGATGGCCATTGGCGATGAAATCATTTCATCTAAAATTGGTGGAGGAGGTAGTCAAACTAATGGGCGCCGTAAATTATCGCGCCGTAAAAAATCGCCAATGTGGCCAAAGCGTTAAATAAATAAAATCGAATAAGCTTGTGAGTAGTCGACATATTACCTACCCTATATAAATATTTTATTGAAGATTTTCCCGTCATGTGATTTTCACATATTTGGCCATGGAATAGGGCATTTAAAGGCGTTTTCAGTTAGACGAAGAAGTACAAATTTTCTTAAAATAATTCTTCTATCAACAGCCAGAAGAATTCCTTAAGCAGGGTATACATCAGTTGGTTAAACAATGGGATAGGTGGTGCCTTAGTTGTAGTGGTCATTATTGAAAAATGGGTTTCAACAGAACCGTTTTAATACGTATATTAAAAATATAGTACATTTAAAATATTGTTATCATTTAGTTCCCAACAGACTTTATAGTTTGTTGGGTTTAGTTCCCATAAAACTATTGTAAAAACGAATATAAAACTAAATTGTGTAATTACTGGTATTTAGAACAAAAATAAGTAGATTTAAGACTCCGTACGTTCTTAAACTTTAAAACTTGAAAGTTTAGAGTCTTCATTACGTAGCTCAAATTTCAGCGGGAGGGAGGCAAAAAGCTCGATTGCGTCCTCCCGACCCCCATAGCCGTAGTAATCCTGTCGGCTCAATAGAGATGAGCAATTAGCAGAGAAGAGAGTGCATTTGGCTCATGTGTGAGGGCGCTGCTCGTCGATTACTCTGCCGCCGGCTGGAGCCCCGCCAGATGGGACTAATTACGCCTTAAGCCGCCCCCTGCGCTGCTGCTTTTGGAAATGTCGCTACTTTAAACGTCCTTCATACGGTCCCTTTAAATAAAATACGTTACACCAAATATAAAGAAAAGAAAACAATCTATAAAAAGAGTTATACAACAAGATATTTACTTCTTAAAAGTCTTCATGACCGAATTAAAAATCCATTATACAGGGTGATTCACTAAGAATATCCAATGTATGAATTGTAGATTCTAGACCTCAAAATATGATGACTCTGCCCAACGAAGTTTTTGGCAGTTTCAAGAAGGACCGAATAGATCTCTGTTAATTTTTTAATATCTGTTCATTTATTAATTGTCTGTTCATTCTGATATATAAATGCCATTTCAAGAAAAATCCTTTTAAAATAGTTCTTTTCATATGCGAAAAGCTTAAGATTTAAAGTCCATATTATGACCTTCATTCCCAACATGTGTAGCAAAAGAACGCCTGTCTAAATATAATCTATAACCACTTTTATGAGACGTAATTAGATCTTTAACTCGTCTAGTGGTTTATACATTGGTCAAAAAATACATTCGCTAAACCACTAGAGTTAAAGACCTTATTGCGTCTCATAAAAATGATTGTAGATTATCTTAGACAGGTGCTCTTTAGCTACACATATTGTGAATGATAGCCATAATATGGACCTTGAGTCTGTAAGAAACTGACAAAAACTTAAATGTCTATACCTAATGACTTTAGTATAGATTTCGCTTCACCTCCATTCTCATCCACCTCCGCTGGAACGCCTGGTAGGTCAGGAAACATACCTTTCACCGTTTCCATGGCTTTTTTGTCTTCCACGTTGTTGGTAACAAATACTGCCACGTCTGCTGCTATTTCAGAGATGTCCCCCTCTTTCACTACAGTTCTTTGGAAGACTTCCTCCGACCAGTCCTCATTTAAGAACTCTGCTATTTCCTCTTACTCGCATATTGCCATTTTTTCCGTGATGGCGGCCACCCTCCTTTTAATGGCTTCTGGGTTCTCTAGATCCACTTGAACATCCATTGTCGCCATTTTCTTGACTTTCAAGGGCTCCATGTTCGTCTGCACACCTCTGGATGTCGTGTAAATAGACTTCCTTGGAACCTCTTCTTTCTTCTTGCTTTCTCCACTTCCTCGGTATAATCGAACAACCGATTTCTCAAGTTGTAGACCTCCTGCTTTATGGCAACCCTTGTATTTGGCACCTCAACCATGAGTCTTTCAAGGGCCGCTACACTATCCTGGAGGCGTTCCAACTTTGTTCTTGCATTGCAGTTGGGTGTTTGCTCCCCTTCCTGCGATTCATCATCGGAACTGCTTTCGTTGTCAGAGCTGCTTGCTTCCCCTTCTTCATCCCTTACTTTTTCTTTCCCTTGATTGTTCGTTTTATTGTTTTCGTCCTTCCGTTTGTTCTCTTCTCCCTCTTTTTCTCTTCCTACTCTCTTTCTTTCTTCTTCTCTCTTGGTTTGCTGTTTCTCTCTTACTTCCCTTGTTTCCCTCTTATCTTCTCTTTCTTTTCCCTTGCTTCTGTTTGCGCTGGTTCTAGATCCGGGGTCTTCCTTTTCTTCCACTTCTCTTCTCCATCTTTTCTCCCCTTTAGTTTCGTCCCTTTCTTTTTCCCCACCTCTTCTGTTTTCTTTTTTGCCCCCGCTGCTCTCTCTTCCGTCTTTTTGTTTTTCTTTTTTTGTCCCATCTTCCTTCCCACGAGTTGGGTCGTGCCGATCGGTCCAGTGGGGCAGTGCGCCCTTGCCCCGCCCAGGGCTGTTTTCCCCTCGAGTTCGCCATCTCCCTTAGGCATAGCTTGTAGCCCACTATGTTACCCCTGGGAAATTCACCCCTTCGGCACGATGCTGTTACACCTTGAGGTTGGGGTGGCGGTATCACTCAGGGGTACGAAAAATTCAATATAAAATTGTAGGTTATTCAATTCCCAAGAACTTGGTTTGAAAAAATTTTTTCTATGGCAAAAATTGAGTGAATCATAAATGAGTATATCGAAAAACATTGATTTTTTCTATACAAAACTAACACTTTCGATAGCGAATATTTAAATCGAAAACTATTAATTTTATAAAAAAAATGTATAAAACATTTTTTGCTTAGAATGAATGTTTTTATCAACTTTTGCGGTCAAAATATAATAAAAAATTTCCACCCCCGAGATGGGGTGGCAACCACCCCCATGGTAAAAGCTCCTTTCGGAATCATATATCATGAATCATTCTGTAAAAATTGCGAGGTGAAAAGCTTCGGTTCCTGGCCTAATAATAAAACATAACATAAAAACAACACTGTTTTTTTATTTCTACCTTTAAATTTCTTTAACCAAATTAACGATGTTATGTAAAATTAAAAAGCTGTTTTGTAGTTTTCATGTTTTATTTTATTATCGGTCATGAATCCAAATGGCATACTCTATTCCTTAAATGGTATTAACATTCTATGACATATGGAAAATCCTATTGTTATTTCTGTTTATTTAAAAGTTTTTATAGGTATCCCGTTGATCCTAAATCTTGTACTTGAAAATGTAAGTAAATACTTACATTTAAACTAAGCAACGGTATTTAAAACCACTACAAATCTTATTCAACCACACACATTAATTTTATCTAAACCGTTGTATGTCGTAAAATCAACCAATAAAACAAAACGATCACACTAACAAACAAAATAAAAAAAAGTGACAAAGAAAATGCAGATTAGAAGTGTCAGCTTTCCCCAGCGCTTATCTTTACTACCCCATTCATTAGGATAGAGCCTTGTGGCAGCTAATTTTTATGGGTGTTATCTACAGATCGCAGTGACCGTTGAGAGCAAACATCGTTTTATATTTGTTCTCGTCACCTGTCGTTTGTTTTCTTTTGGTCACACACATACAAGTACAGGCCATAAGGATTCCCTGGGTGAAACTGTTACAGGGTGCGTTATAAAAAACTCGCTGAGATATCCTTTCGATGAGCATTATTACGTTCAAGTGTTAAGATCGTTTGGTTTTTTTACCTGATTGTGTACAAGGTAAATTTTATGTAGAGATTTATTATTTATTCACTTTTGTTTCAATGTTCTTAGACAGCTAAAGCGGGAGTGATTTTAATGCAAGCTATACCATGTTTGAAGGAAATTAAAGGGTAGAAAGACCTAGTTAATCCTTAAAAAAAGTATATTTTTTAAAATTAACGAATATTTACTCACTACAATAGATGACCAAAGTAGAGAGCTGGAAAGGGCATTTTCAGGTGATGCTAGGTACGCCCAGGAGTGTCGGGAACCCGCAAAATATATATTTGAATCCATAAGGTTACTCCCGAAAAACTAAAAACTGATCCGCATCTAACTGCTAAACTTTTGCTCCCCATATTCCGAGAGGCGTGGGATACAAACCTCATTCCAGTGTTCTCAAAAAAAGTAACACTATTAAACTTCCAAAAAAGGGCAATCTGACACTGTGCAAAAATTGGAGATTAATTAATTTGCTTACGGCCAAACATAAAATTTTCACGACCGTCATACTGAAAAGGTTAACAAAGTTGAGTTTCGAGCTAGTCAAGCAGGCTGTGGACCAAAATCTTCCTGCTTCCTGCATATACCACATTAATACCGTGAGGCTAATAATGAAACAATTGGTTGAATTGAACAGCCCCCTATACATGGCCTTTGTCGACTTCCAGCGTGCCTTTGAATGCTTCTTATTATAAATTTAAGATAATAAAAGGTACAAATAAAAGTAAAAACTATTTTTATTTTAACCGAACCGTATTATTACAATAATATACAAAGAAATTAAGATGTTTCCTTTACAAAATATTCTAACAAATGGTTATTCCTTTTTGACCAATAAAATAGGTTTAAAAATCAATAATAATAAATCTAAATCTACGAAAAGGATGCAAGAGGCAACCTACTATTTACTATAACAAGATGCAGAATGAAAATGTGGAAAATTTTACGTATCTTGAAAGTATTATAACAGAGAGCTGAGGTACAGAAGACGACATTCGTATGAGGATGCAAGCTCAACAAGCATTAAACATGCTTAGCCCTATTTGGAGGTCTGCCCAGTATACTACAAAAACAAAGGTCCGAGTGTTCCAGTCAAATGTCATGTCTATTTTACTCTACGGATGTGAAACCTGGAAAGTGACAAAAACCCTTACAAACACATTCAAGATCTGTAATAATAAATGCCTACGAAGAATTGTTCGGATTTTCTTTCCTAACATTATTAGAAACGAAGATATGCTACACCTGACCGAACAAAAGAAGGTAGAAAATGTAAAAACAATCCAGAAAGTGGGGTTGTATTGGTCACACACTCCGAAAAATTAGCTCCAGTATTGCAAAGACTGCCCTAGAATGGAATCCCCAAGGAAATCAAAAAAGGTCGCCCAGCACATACTTCTTCAGTTCTTTCAACATAAATAATGATCTGACATCAAAAGAAAAATACAGAAAGAAATAAATAAAATGGAAAAAGAAGATAAAAACTCTAAGATCCATGGGATGAGGGGTATCCTATTCAGAGATAGGATACGAATCGAAGACATATTGAGAGAGCTAGACGTTCAAGGCTTAGTGAGATGGACAAGAGCACGACGACGCATGTGTTGAGACCACGCAGATCGAATGGACCCTGAACGTATGGCGTAATGACCCATCGAAAGACCCAAAAAAGATGGTACGAGAGCTGGAGCTCCGGAACGCAGCAGAGACTGTAACAGAAGAAATAGGGCATAGTCATATTAAAAGAAGAACAAGAAGAAGAAGCAGCAAAAGAAGAGAGAATAAAGGACAAACAAAAAAATTCCAGAGTAATGTTGCCAAACTTGTAGAAGACAAACAACTGTGGAGATATGATCATGAAAAGTTAAAGAAAATGAATACGACTATGGAAGACAAATAATTAAGCACAATCAAGGCAACAAGGGGTCGAAGTTTGCATAAAGAATCAAATAAAATTGGAAAAAAGTTAATCGAAATTGCTACTGAAAAACAAAATGAAAATAGCTACAGAAGTTTTCATCATCAAGACATGCATAAAGTAACACGGACGTACCAATGGAAAAAATCAGATAAATTATATTCTAATAGAAAGCAAATATGAGAAAACAATAGTCGATAGTAGGAGTTACAGATACCAAGAGTGACCATACACTATTGATAGCAAAACTAAAACAAGAATTACCAATAATTCCAAAACTTGTTAGAGACAGTTGAGATTACCAACTAGACCGCATTCAAGAGGAACAAGTAGTAAACAGACTACAGGAAGAAATTATTAAAAGGATAGAGAATCCAGCCAAGCAGGCAATAGAAGAAGAATGGCAGACCATACAGATAGCCATGCCGAAAGTAACGAAAAAGTATATAGTAGCAGTGCATATAAAGAGACGCCAAGACTGGCTCGATGAAGACTGTAGGAGTATTTTGGCAAGAAGAAACAGGCAATAGTTAGAGAAGCAATTGAAAAACATAGATGAAGCCTACATATACCAAGAGATAAAAAAGAATGTGCGTGTACTTTGTACGCACGTAAGAAGTTATACTTCTATTATATGATTTCTTAAAAATAAATATACTTTAAACAGTTTGTTCTAATTTTTTTTAAACACCAAACTAATTTTGTGCTTACTGCTTTCAAAAAAAAAAGTGTAGGATTGCACTGGATTCGAACTCAAGACCTCTCGATCTCTGGCCGAATGCTATACCAAATACGCTACGAGGACTGTGTCTGTATCGGTTCGGACGTACCTAATGACAATTCACGGTAAGAAACAGACAAGGTGAAGTATAATAAATATACAATAAAATGTTTTAATAATACTCATTTTACTCCCGAGGAAGACAAATCCAAAGACACAAATATTATAATAAATATATTTACTAAAAACACTAATATATTCTTTTCACACCTTTTCTTGCACTGATATATTTATACATAACTAGAAAGATTTAGCAACTAAACGCCATACAGGTCACTGCAGCTCTAGTTGTTGGTGGGTTGCTGTTGTTGTCTAGATGCATCTTGTTCTTATTTGCCTTATAAGTAGCATCACCGGTGATGAAGGCTGGTGGTTCCCGAAGGGAGAAAAGTGATTTCTATCAAAAAACTAGAAGATAAAATAGATATCAGACATCAGGAAGTAGGGAAACCAAAGTGTGCCAAGTCTGCCATTTTTTAAGAAATAATCAGAAAGAGTAGAAGATGACAAGAATAAATTAAATGGAAATATTAATTATAACTAGTTAAATTATTTAATTTCCACATGCATATATGTAGGTTAAAAATTAAAATATTGAGACAACACACGTGAGTGGAGATTTGGAGGTTAGAAAAAAAAAACGATTATAAAAACTGTTAGGGGAATGGGGGGCATGACGGGGTCGCGAGGTAAGACGGGGTACCGCACACAAACAAGAAACTACACGTTGGTGAATAGCATGCAGTAACTCAATAGGAAGAGTCATTCGACTAACGGTCACTGCAAAAGAGACCGTGAATGAGAGTGCACGCCTTTTTTGTTTACAAACGGAAATCTGTTTTAGCACTCCGTTGATCTAATTTTCTGCAAGGACAACCGTCGTTATTTTAAGGTAATTATGATCACCTCATTAATGTATTTTTTATCGTTGCTTACTAGTATTCTTATGTTGACAATGGCATATTGTTTGTGTGAATACGTTAAACATTTAATTAGTGAATTTTTTTTTGTTCAAAGTTACCTTTTGAGGCAAGATGGGGTATTGGGTGCGGGGTATGATGGGAAATTGGTGGTAAGTCTGGGTTAATTTAAATTTCTTAATAAATAACATTGGATTATTGTTTTAGATAATACCATGGTACGTACTTACAAGAATAAAACAAGAAGAGGAGAATGGTCGAGAGATGCTATGAAAACAACCTAGATAAAGTGACATAGTCAGAACCCTGGGTAGGCTGCCAGATCTGTGGATGTTGAGCTCACAATGCTTGTGCTGGGGTGGACAATGAAGATCTGGAGCAAATACACATTTTTTGTTTTGTGAGAATTAATTAGCATCACTATCATGCCCCAATTCCATTACCCCATCATACCCCATAGTATGGGGCAAGATGGTTTTTCATAATGTTCTTATTAATGGCTAATTGTTGAAAAATGTGATAGGTTGATTTTCCAAAGATTGTACCAAATCATAGTTAGATTAATGACGTAACGCGCCATCAATTAGTAATAGTAATAAACGTAGTAAGTATGTTGTATTTTTGTTATTTTCCTTAGCTACCCCATCATACCCCCCCTCCACTAATGTTGAACTGTGATTACAAGAAAAAAATAATGAATTTTCTTATCCCAAGATATCGTCTGTTTGGAATAAAATAAATTTCTTTTCAGCGTGCAATTGGTTTTTATAATTTTATTAATTCTGACCTCTCCATTATTGTCACTGTTATTGACATCACAGCGCAACGTAGGAGATGGCAGGCATGTTCAGTTTTAAAAGACAGATACCTAGAGTGTAAGAATATATTATGTACGTTCAGTATGATGATTTAGATATTGGATGAAAAGGGAGATAGGAAATACATGATAACGAAAGAGTTTTTAACGGAAAAACAAGTTAAAACGAATACAGAAGATAATTATTAATGAAATATTAAAGAAAATAGAATAAAATAAATATTTAAATATAAAATAGCAAAGATATGACGTTTGTAACGTTACACAAGAAGTTACGGAATCCAGAGAAACTCAAAAGAATAATCCGAAGTAGTCCTGAATCAAAGATTTACTTCTAAGAGAAACTACCAGAAAATTAAGCAGATGAGCGAAGATAGCGTCATATTATGTCATGTGTTTTATATGATACAATATCAGAAATAATGTTCTATTTCCTCGACTAGGTCATATTTATTAAGTATATAAATATGTATTTTCATCAAAAAGTTAGTATAAAGATATTATTTGTTTCAACCAACAATGTTTACAACTGAAGAAAGTTAATTTTTATACATTCTTCTATTTAAAAATGTCTTTAAAGCGGATTCACGCCTTCCTTAATAAATACCAACAAACTCTTTACGAACAAACTATTCACATAAAATACTTCCTCTGAAGAAATGTGTATTATAATGTACAAAATTCGAAATATGCAGGTAATAATTTACTTTCTAACCTAGTAGAATCTTCTAGTAGTAGAAAAATTCTTTCAATAGAATTATACTTATCAACAGAAATACCTGAAGAATATTTTATTTAAATTATTATCTTTTGACAATGAAAGAATGTAGACATACGTATAGTAACAAAGATATTATTTGAACTGTTGATTATAACATGTATTTGCAGTGCCGGATTAACCAATAGGCAATGTAGGCAGTTGCCTAGGGGCCTCGGCCCAGAAAGGGGCCTCGCAGGGCCCAAAATGAAAAAATAATAATTAGATTTAAATAAAAATTATAAATCATATTAGGGTAAATGCATCAGTTGTTGGCCATGTGCTAGTTATTGGCCTACTAATATGTTTTGATTAGAATTAGGAAAATGTTGGTATTTTGTTAATCCTAACTACTTTTTTTAAGTTTGGCAATATGTCTCCTAGAGTATGACACATTTAGGTTCAAGGTAACCATTACATTGTAGTCAGTATTCGATGTTGAACGAGACACTGTTCTGTGCCGCTAGTTTGCAACCGAAATTTTATTAGTTACTTAGAGAAACTTGTGTTGGTCGGTAAGTACTATATGCTGCAATTCACTTTCTACTTTATATTTTATGTTTTTGTGAGAATATAGTGTATGTCTTGCTCCAAACTGCATAACGAATATAACGTTATTTATTCAAATAACGTAAATTTTAAGGTGGCCAACTACTAATGCTTGAAATTATCAATGTATCAGTTATTGGCCTAGATGGCCAATAACTGAAACATTAGATTTTGTAAGAATCTAGTGAATGACATTTAATAACTAGTGTTTTATGTGTGGCCAATAACTAATTATTATAAATTGTTTTAGAAAATATGCCAAAAACGATCACAAACTGAAAACAATTATAAAAAAATATTCCGAAGACGATGTTAAAATAGCGTTAGAGTTAATTAATGGTATGAGTGAGCAAGAAGCCTCAAGAATTTTTAATATTCCCAGAGCCACCATAAGTTACTGGAAAAGTGAAAAATTTCTTAGCAACATAACGCATGGACCAAATCCATTTCTTTCGAAGGATGAAAAGGAACAACTGAAACGCTGGATTTTCCATTAAGGACATTAAGGACTCCGTTAAATTACTTTCACAGAGTAACCACAGAGTTAATCCATTTGTTGAAAATAGACCAGGCAGGACATGGCTATCAGCATTTCTAAAGCGCAATCCCAACATTTCGGTAAGGACTTCAGGGGGAGTGACATCAGCAAGTTCAAACATTAACCAAAGAGATATTACCAAATGGTTTGACAACATAAAATCTTATCTAGATAAAAAAGGAATTTCAAACGTTCTTCAAGACCCACCAAGAATCTTCAATGGTGATGAGACATGGTTTTATGTATGTCCCAAAAGTAAAAAGTTTTGGCTATGAAGGGTTCAAGTAACGTCTAAGAAATTGAACATAACCCAAAGGTTAACTTAACAGTTATGTTCACATTTTCTGCAATAGGCAATATTTTACCTCCTATGATAATTTATCCCCATAGAAGATTGCCAAATGATGTATTAAGTGCTGTGCCGAATTCATGGGGTATTGGTTTAACAGAAAATGGTTGGATGGACCACAAAAACTTTTATGAATATATTGGAAATATATATTTAACCCTTATTTAAATCGAAATATTACACGTCCCGTGATACTTTTTGTTGATGGACATAAAACTCATTTAACTGTACAGACAAGTCAACTTTGTACAGATTTGAAAATTATTTTAGTAGCTTTATATCCTAATGCCACGAGATTCATACAACCAGCGGATGTGGCTGCATTTAAGCCTTAAAAAACTTTTTGAAACAAAGCTGTGCTTCAGTTTAGGAGAGACAACCCCCCAAAAAGTGTTAACGAAAGTACAGTTTGTCCCTGTTTTAAAATCTGCTATAGATAGGTTAAATCCAGATGTTATCAGAATATTTAGGACAAGCGGTATATTTCCTTGGTATTATTCTGCTCTTGACTATTCAAAATGATTCTCACACAAAATCGTCAAGTTCTGTAAATAACCAAGGTAATATTGACATTTTCAAGCATTCACCTACACCAGAAGCGAATTTGAGATTATCTCCAAAAATATTTCTCGCCCACACTAAATCTCCAAGCCCTGGGAAAAAAATTGTACCCAAACGGAAATTATTTGATGATAATACAAATCAGTCCTCAACAAAAATTACAATTTTGTCTGATAATTTATTATCAAATATCAAATATTCCTTCACACTTCGAAAATCGAAACTTGGTGTCAAACGTTCTTCCGCGTTTTAAAAATACAAACTTGGTATCAAACATTCCATATTCCATCACATTTTAAAAATCAAAAAGTTTCTAAAGGTGTGTGTTATCTATGTGTACTAAATATTACAGAGTGTAAGGAAGGCTTTAGATGCCAAATGTGTCTTAGAACATATCATGTAACTTGCATAACAAGATTCTATGGCGACACAGACCAAGTATATGTTTGCGAATCTTGACAGAATAAAAAATAAAAGTTTACTTTGACAAATCTTTTTTTTGTGTCCACAGTCCACACTCATCACAAAATCGTTGCTTACCCAAACACTTACCTGTCTACGTATTTTCACTTACGAATTATTTGGTAAAATATCACTTTAAAAAATGATGGCCAATCACTAACCCATATGGTGTCATTAACTGGAACAGGGTGGCCAATAGCTGGTTCATTTGCACATTTACAAAAGAACATATATAAAATATTTTCAGACATGAAAGATTAACTTAATAACATTTTGCAATATGCAGAAATAATAATAGAATTCCATGATATTAAAAATAGTTATAATAGGCCACAGTGACAAAACATTTCATAGATATATCGACGTGCTCTCCTTAAGAGGCCAATAACTGGTGCTTTTACCCTATGTTGAAAAATTCAAATATCGCGCAATACCATACAAGTGATGGTGGACGTATAAAATTACATTAAAATGCATACTTTTGTTCACAAAGAAAGCTTATGTTGGAGAATAAGTCGCTAATGAATTCTGTTTGGTAGAAGAAACAGTGTAATGCCTATCAGTCTGCACGGTTTCTTAGAAAAGTAGTAAGAGCAAGAGCAACAAATGAGTCAGCACCCCCTCGCTACCCTCGCCTTCATTACCCATGCGTTTCGCTACATTTCAGGCAAATACAATGGTCTCCAGTCTCCAGGCTCATTTATATAAGATTAACAAACTTGCAATCCGCACATCTTTTGTTCCGCACACCCGATTTAGTGTGCTGTTAAAAGTTGCGTTGGACCAGTTGGAGCAATATCGTATTTTTTTATTTGTTCAGTCCGTTTACAACTTTTTTTAGCCTCTACCCAGCGTTGGGAAGCTACGATAAAATGCTTAAATGAAACTTAACTAAGCCATCCCATTCGCCACGATCTAAACACTGTCCTTAAAGAACAAGCAACACTAGATGGACTGCAAGGGCTGATGCAACAAGAGCTTTGTCTAAAGGTTAAAACGCCTTCAAATTTGCTCTTCATACTCTTGCTGAAGACTCTTATCAAAAAGCTGAAACAGTTCATGAGGTTAAATGTTTGTTGAAAGAAATATCAAAACCGAAACATTCATAATGACTGAGTTTCAATAATGTGGGAAGTGAAAATTTTTCACCTTTTCACTTCCCACATTATTTGTTGTATCGTCTTGTGTCCTGTGTGTTTTGTTTTAATTTAATGTGGATTTTACTTATTTATTGACGAATTTTAAACACAATGTACGTAACCTCCAATTTTTTTTATTACTATTCCTTTCTTTTATCTAATTCAATAGTTTATTAAAATTTCTTCACTGCTTATATCATTAAAACATAGTTACCATTACATAGGACCACTACTCCTCTCATTAGAACATCAAGGAGTATTGACCTTAACCTTTAACTACCCGCGCATCAATTTATAACATAACTACACGCGTGGCGTAGTTTATACGCCACAATAAAATACACTTAAAAACAGCGGATTTGTTTTTGTTTTAAATACACTTAGTTGTTTGTTATAAACCTTAATCGGCTTCAGTGAATACTTGGAGTTCCTTCTCAGTAAACCAATTGGGATTTATAACTGGAATCATGGAATAACTGGCTTCCAAGATAAATAAAATTACTAATAAAATTTTTTTTGAAATGTGATTTTTTACAGGAGAAAAATTATTGTTTATAAAGAAAAATAGATATCATATTTTGTGCCATAATGACTAAAAAACAATTAAAATAATATATGTACTTATATTACGACTTATATTAAAATAATCGTGGCGTATATTGTCTCACCGGAAACAACAAATAATAAATTGTAAATTACGATCTTCCCATAACGCCGATTATAACGAAACTAAAACCAAATTGTAAAGCACATTCCAGTGATAGGTTAGAGAGATAAACAAGGTCAAAAATTCAATTTTTAAATATATTTCCAGTAGAATTCTTATATCTGGCGTACAAAATACGCCAGCGCGTGTAGTTAAAGGTTAACAATTTGGGTTACAACTGCACGTCCACAGCTAACATACATATTAGATATCAACCTGTTTTGATCCAAACATTACCACCCTTCCAAATCGAATAATTCAACGCAAAATCAGATTTAGAGTCAGAAATACATGAAAGTTTTGCTATTAAACAAGAATGTCTTGCTGTATTCGTTGACATAAATAAAGCTTTCGATTTGGCTTGGGGGTATAATATTTTAAACACATTAAGTCACTGGGGAGTAAAAGGTAACATACTTTATTTTATTCGTAACTTTTTAGATAATAGGAAATTTAAAGTACGTGTAAATGGTATTACATCAAGTATAAAGAATCAAGAAAATAGTACTCCGCAAGGATCTGTCATCAGTTCAACACTTTTTTTGATTTCGATAAACAAAATATTAGATAATCTACCAAAACTTGTTAAAGCAAGATTATATGCTAACGACTTAGTATTATATACAAAAGGAAAAAACATTCGCTCGATACAAAAAAATCTACAATGTACATTAAACCACCTTGAGAACTGGTCAAAATAAGTGGGAGCACAATTTTCTACGACGAAATTGTTTTCAAAGAATCGACATTCTACAAAGCCAGATTTGCAAATATATGGAAACAGCTTAGAATATGTTGACCATATAAAATTTTTAGGAATGTTTTTCGATAAAAAACTCTCTTGGAAGATGCATGTTATGTACATCAAGAAAACTTGTCAAACTGGTCTGAATTTGTTGCGAACTCTGTGTAACAACAATTGGGGGTCAGATTTTAGAAGCCTTATTCATATTTACAAATCATTTATATGATCAAAGATTGATTATGGTTCAATAGTTTACGCTTTTGCCAAGAAGATATTACTTGATCAGCTTGAAACTATACAGAATACAGCATTAAGAATAGCCACTGGAGCTTTTCGTACTAGCGCTGTTGAAAGTTTACAATGTTTAACTGGTGAACCACCTTTGAAATTGAGGAGAATATATCTATCGTTAGCTTATAATGCATCAAGCATTCAATCAATAAAATCACATCCCTCTCTTCATAATATTTGTGGCCGTTTTAAAGATATTTATATTAAACAAACTCGAACAGACCCACCATTCTATGAGAGGATTCGAACGTATCTATCCTCGTATAGTATTCAGTTTCCAAAATTCTTTGATAAGTCAACTACGGCTGAATTTGCATCATGGACAATTCTCCCTGTACAATGTGATCTAAATTTCACCAAATATAATAAGTTCGAAACTACTCACAAAATAATAAACCAAGAGTCACTTAACAAACTTTTATGTTTTTCCGATTATTATCACATCTATACAGATGCATCCAAATCCAGTGATGGTGTGGGATCAGCAATTGTCACTCCAAATTCCATATTGCAATTTAAACTATCATCTACTAGCAGTATCCTCTCTGGAGAAATGTTTTCGATTCTACAAGCATTAATTCATGTAAACAACCTTCACATCTCAAAAACTCTGGTAATTACTGATTTTCTCAGTGCATTACATTCAATAAAACAGCTCTATACCAGTAATCCTATCGTTCATCTAATACAACATCAATTACACCTTATAAACCAAGCAAAACAGCAAATTCGCTTCTTTTGGGTTCCATCACATACTGGTTTGGAAGGCAACGAAAAAGTGGATCATTATGCTGGTGAAGCAATACACAGTGCATCTTCAATAACAGTGAATACAGTGTCAGTGACCGATTGTAAAACGTTCGTGTAACAGAAAGTGCTAAGTGAATGGGGAAATAAATGGCAACAATCAAAATCATTTCTACAGACTATTAAACGTACAACACATTCATGGTGTGAGATAAACATTGACCGCCGATTGTTTGCTAAAATAACTCGTTTGCGTATAGGACACAGCAGACTAACTCATGGTCATATTATATCTAAATCAAATCACCCTATATGTGATCATTGTAACTGTAATATATCCATACCACATATTTTGGTAGATTGTCCCAAATTTATCAATGAAAGAAACAAACATTCAATATCTGCAAACATAAAAGATGTTTTAGGAGATAATTGTAATCCGAAAAATCTTTTCAATTACCTATCTGAAGGATATTGGCATTTTAAACAAACTGTGAAGAAGTTTAATTTTTTTTATATTTTATATATCTAGTATTAAGATACGGACAAGTTACATACTTTGGTTATTAGTTAGCAAAAAAAATATTGTACTACAAACCTACCCACTTAATTGTAATATTAATTGTACAAATTCTGATTGTATGCTCAAATGTAATTAACTGTATATTATGTTCTCCCGCTAATAACTCTTAGTAGTTGATGCGGTTAATAAAGAAAAAAACGCAGAATCACCGAAAAATTAAACACTTTTCGGGAAAAGCTTATTAACATTTTTAAAGTATCTAAAAAAAGCTTTATAGCTGTTTTTTTACAAAAGTTTCAAGCATCAAAAATAATCGAGTTACACTAAAAAAAAAGGTGGCCCCTTTTTTTGGTAAGAAAAATCGTGAAAACCTCCCTCTATTTAGCACCCTAAATAAAATTAATCGTTACCGCTTTACCATATATTTTAACTGTATGTGTATTGTTTTTATGATCTGTAAGTTTGATTGGTTTGAAGTGCTTATTTTTGAAAATAAATTGGTTTTAAAAAAAAACTTCTAAAATTTTTGAAAAATTTCCTTTTTTCAAAATAACTTAAAAAGTATTAGTGATAAGCAAAGAGTAAACGCTTAAAGAGTAAAAAATGTAGGTTTTGCTATTATAAATATGCTGGTTTCATTTTGTTTATCCGTAAGACAAAAATTGGTTAAAATATGGCTGTTCAAAATTTGGCATATACTCGTGATTAATGTCCAGTTCAAGTTTTTTCAACTATAATCATCATCACTGGCTCGACAACCCTTTCTGGGTCTTGGCCTGTTCCAGGAATCTTCTCCATTCTGATCTGCTTCGTGCTTTTTTTCTCCAGTTTTTTATTTTTAAGGTTATTATATAATTTTCTATTTGTTCTAAATATCTCAGCTTCGGTCTTCCTCTTGTTCTTTTTCCTACTGGCATCTGTTTGAATATTTTGTTTGGTATTTAGCCTTCTTCCATTCTTTCTACATGTCCCATCCAACGCAGCCGTCCTATTTTATTGAATATTATGATATCCGGATTCTGGTATATTTTGTATAGTTCAAAGTTGTACCTTCTTCGCCAAATTCCGTTTTCTTTTGTGCCCTTATATATGTGTCGCAAGATTTTTCTTTCAAAGGTGGCTAGCAATGTTTCCTCTCTTTTAGTGAGTGTCCAGATTTCTGAGTCATATGTAAGTACCGGTCTTATTAAGGTTTTGTATATTTGGCATTTTGTTTTTCTTGCGACGTTATCTGATCTTAGTTGCCGGATTAAGCCATGGTAACTTTTATTGGCAATAAATATTCGCCTCTTCACTTCCTCCGCAACGTTATTATCAGACGTGACTAGGGATCCCAAGTATGTAAAGTTTTTTACCCCCTCAATGTTGTATTCTCCTATTGTTATATTTTGTGGCTGCCTTATTTCTTATGTGTTTTTACTTACCTGCATATATTTTGTTTTGTTCTGATTGATTTTAAGGCCACTATTTTGTTCAGCTCGTTCTATTTGATTGAATGCCTCTATCATTTCTCTTCTTGATCTTGCGATTATGTTCACATCATCTGCAAATGCTAGTATTTGCACGCTTTTATTAATGATTGTTCCCAGTAGCGTACTGATAGATCAGCGGGCCCTGGTTCCAGTTATGATGCGGGCCCGCTCGCCCAATAAAAACACACATCAAATTTTTTAATAAACATTAAAATTTAATGTTTATTAAAAAATAAAAAGTAATTTCTGAAGCGGTAACGATTAATTTAATTTTTGATGCTAATTGGGAGTGATTTTCACGATTTTTTTACCAACAAAAAAATGAACCAACATTCTTTTGATCGTAAGTTATTTACTTTTGATGTTAGAAACTTTTTTAAAAAACAAAAATAAAGCTTTTTTCAAATACTTTAAAAAATTTGAGTCTTCCCCGAAAAATCTTTGATATTTTGGTTATTTCACGTTGAAATATTCGATTTGGAATTTGACTAGTAAGAACTCACTTTTCATTAGCTACAACTGTGCTTCTACTGGGTCTACAGACCAGATGCATACACCATTTTTTTAAATTTTTTATAAGCTATATTTTTGCTAATAATATTTTTTTGATAAAATACTTACTTTTTGAGTGATTTGCGAAAAACCGCCTGCAACGTGGTTTTTTGTTGAAAAATAAACATTTTTACTCGCAAATAACTCGAAAAGTATTGACTAATAAGGGCCGGTATTTCAATAGCTACTTAAGCTTTTGCTTAGCTAAGCCTGTGTCAAAAGTTAAGGAGAAGCTTAAGCCGGGTGCCGTATTTCCATCATTTCCTTAACTAAACTGATGCTCAACTGTAAAGTTAATTGGTTTGGTACCTCTGAATACGTCAAAATGCCAAAACTAACTGTTCTGAGGTAAAAACAACTACTGTTGATGTTTAATTTTATATTGTCATCTGTATCAATGTCCGTTACTTCACATAATTTTGTGTACATGGTACATGTGTTAGTTTATTGTCTATATTTTCTCTGGTTATATTTTTACTGTTATTTTGCATAAGCAATAGATCCTTCTTTGTAATTTTGTTTATTGGATATATTCCTTAAAATGTCAAATTCGAATGTAAGTTTATTTTTGTAAAATAAATATACCTACCAAGCATTGTAGAAATAAATAATTTTCATGGGTCTACACCTTCCAAAAGTAGTAAGAATTTTAATAATCGTTATTACGATTAATAAATTAATAGATTAATAGATTATTATTTAACAATCTAATAATAACGTTATTACTCAAAAGTTGGTTTTCAAAATAACTTTCTAATTAATAATCTATAGAGATAACCTCAAAAAACAGAAAACAAATTTTAAGCAAAGGCTTAAACCAACTCCCGCGCGAGCTTAAAATTATTTGGTTTAAGCCTAGGCTTAAGCATCAAATTGAAGTGGAAATACAGACATCTGAGCTTAAGCAAAGGCTTAAAGTAAGCTTTGGCTTAAGTGAGGTTGGAAATACCGGCCCTAAGGGTGAAAAAACGGTATAGAAAAAAAGTTGCTTAGAAGTAGTTAGTTCATCCAATTCCGGGTTTATCCAGTCCCTGTGTTTCTTAATAAATATAATTTTCTTAATATAATAATAAAGGTATTCTTCGTTTCTATTTATAAGTACCTACACAAAAATTAAAATCAGTTAGTTTCCTAGTGTGTACTATGTAAGTACTCGTGTGGTTTAAAATGTCCATATCAAGTTGGAAACAAAAGAAGCAAAAAGGGCGCTAAAGCAGGCCCCTGTGGGGCCCGGACCCTGGTTCCACGGAACCCGCGGAACCATGCTCAGTACGCCACTGGTTGTTCCTCGAGTATTGACTGTTGTGTCCCTCATTATTTTCTCTAGTACGATGTTGAACAAGATGTATGATAGAGCGTCTCCCTGGCGTAGTCCCTTTTTCACATCTATTGTTTCCGTTAGTTCGTTTTGTATCCGGATTTAATTTCTCCTTTTAGAGATTCTTTTATCAGTTCTATTAGTTGTGTTGGTATATTAAATTCTTTCATTGCTTTTATTAAGAATTCTCGGTTTATATTTTCATATGCGCTTTCGAAGTCTATGAAGAGATGATGTGTGTCGATGTTATATACACTTGTTTTTTCGAGGATCTGTCGCAGCACAAATATCTGGTCTATTGTTGACTTCTGTCTACAGAAGCCACTTTGGTACCTGCCAACTATTTTTTCAGCGTGTGGCCTAAGTCTTTCATAAATGATGTTGGACATTATTTTGTATGCTGCATTCATCAGCGTGATTCCGCGGTAGTTTCCACATTCTAACTGATTTCCTTTTTTATGTAATGGTACAATAATACCGCTATTCCACTCCGCTGGTAGCTGTTCATTTGACCATATCTTTGTTATCAATTCATGTATTGTTTTCTGTAGTGCGTCTCCTCCTTCCTTCAGTAATTCCGATGCTACTTGATCCTATCCCGGTGATTTATTGTTCTTTAATTTGTCTACTGCCGTTCTAATCTCGGCTATTGTTGGTGGACTCTTTTCTCTGTTGTCTGTTTGGTCTAATGGTATATCAGGGTTCGTCTCACTCCCATCTCCTTCAAGCTTTTCCGTAAAATGTTCTGTCCATCTTCTTACACTCAAAAAAATTTAGTTCGTAACATTGATTAACAGTGATTACTGAATAGTATTTCGTTGTCACAACAATTTAATTTGTTGTTTCAACGAACTTTTAAACATTGACGAATGTATTTGGTTATTGTCACAATGATTGAATAATAATTGTGAGAATAACTAGAGTACATTAATCAATAACACTCAATTTATTCAGCCAATAACTTAGTTTCGTATATTTAATAAATACTGTTTATTCTGGCAGCAACTCACGTTCTTGATTTCGTAGATGACAAGCAATTACTTTGGTTTATCGTGACAACGTACATATTTCATTAAAACAATGTACAAATGTTGTTAATATAGAGTAATATATGATTACTGAATATATGTAAATTGATTGTTGTGACAACGAATGCATTAATCAATCTACTACTGCATTTAATTCCCACAATCAATGCGTTCATTGTGACAATAATCGTGGTTGTTGAGACAATAAATGTTTTGCTTGACCATTTGAAAGTTAACGGCTTTTCCTTATCGTGATACCCCTAGCTTCTCTGTGTTACCGAAGTGCCGAATAATAATTGCATTTCGTTTGTAAGTGTAGTCCGTAGTAGAAGGAAGTTTTTGTGTGTCTATTATCGTGAAATTTCGGTCGAATTCTTTTTAAATGTATTAATATTTTTCGAATCCTGGGAAAACTAATTATTATTTTTGAAAATTTAAATGCAAAATAAAATATTACAGTATTATCGAGGGTCTGAAGTCCCTGAGAACCTCTATAATGATTATTTTAATAAGTCACAGGGGTGAAAAAGAGAAAATTTAGTATGATTTTTAATGTCAAATAGGCATACCATTCAACAGAAACTTTTTGTTTATTCTAAGGGACTTTCTGCCCTCGGTAATAATGTAATATTTTATTCTACGTTTAAATTTGTCAAAAATACTTAGTTTTCTCAGAATTCCAAAAAAAATGAATGCGCTTAAAAATAATTCGATCGAAATTTTGCACCTGCGCTCTCAAAAAGGATTAAAGTGTTATACATTTTTGGAATCACTATTTCAAACCCTTTTAAATAAGCTGTCACATGACGTACTTTCCCATTAAAAAAATCAAAGTTACGCCGCGCCTGTCACCTGAAGAGGGATCGTGTAAAGTTCGAAACATTGATGTTATAATATACTTTGATTATTTTAAAAATCGACCTGTCCGAGAGTTTTGCTTATGTGCTAAATATAAATAAGTTAATAAGGGGGTGGGAGAGTGTAACACTTATTCCAGTACACTGTATAAGTGAAATCGTATGAAAAATCACACAGTGTAAAGTCCTTTAGGACAAAAAAGGGGGATTTAAAAAATTATTATTAATCAATTAATATCATACATTGGGCTATTGCATTCAGTAATTATTAATATAAAAAAAGTTCATAGTAGGAATGAACGGAATTAATTGTAACAATAAACGGAAATAATTGTAGAAATAAACGAAATACGTTAGGAGAAATAACACTGTTATTGGCACAACGAATAGTCTTCGTCGGTCAATTAACGACGTTGTTGTTTCCATAAATAGTGTTCGTTGACTCAGTGAACAGAGTTCGTAATATCAATAAATAGTGTTCGTTGACTCAGTGAACAGAGTTCGTAATACCAATAAAATGATATTATGGTATACATAATGAATGTTCATCCATTCAATAAACGTAATACGTTGGCTCAACGAACGAAAATAATGAATTGATGAACATCGTTTTGTTGTCCCAATAAAACCAAGAATTGGACAAATTTTAAGTATTGCGTTTGTTGTCTGAATTAACATTTTTATTGATATTACGTACCTTTTTCGTTGAGTGTAATATCTCTAAATGTTCTGTCAATATATTACCTTCCTTATCTCTACACATCGTTGTTCTCGGTTTGAAGTATTTTCTGCTTTTGTTCAGTTTCTGATAAAATTTTCTTGTCTCTGTTGATTTACTTAGTTCTTGCAGTTCTTGAAGTTCTTTGTTCATATACTCTCTCTTTTTTCTTCGGTGGGTTTTCTTTTCTTCTTTGCGTAGTTGTTTATATTCTTCCTCTGCTTGTCGGGTTCTGTGCCCCTGTTGGCTCAGTAAATATGCTCTGTTTTTTCTGTCTGTTATAATCTGACAATCTTCGTCAAACCAGTCATTCGTTCTTGTTCTTCTTTCTTTACCTTCTATGCCTAATACTTCTTTAGCTGTCTCTTTTATGATTTCTCTGCACTCTTCCCACTCCTTATTTGGGTTTTCATGTTTTAGTCTGTTTTCTAGTTTGATGCTTATCTTTTCTTTATACTCTTTATTCCTTCTACCTTGTATCATTCATGTTTAGAGCCTCTTTCCTTTTTGATGTTTGAAATTCTAGCCCTTACCCTACTTTCGGCCAGGTAGTGATCAGAATCCGCATTTGCCCCTCTTCTGGTGCGGACGTTTATTATATTCGATTGGTGTCTCGAGTCTACAATAACATGATCTATCATATTTACTGTCAGTCCATCTGGGGATTTCCAGGTACCTTTGTGTATATCTTTGAAAGCGAAGTATGTGCTGGCAATCACCATGTTAAGTGATCTTGCTAGGTTTATTAACCTATTACCATTGTCATTTGATTGCTCATGGAGACTGTGCATGCCTATTGTGGGTTGGAATTGCTGTTCTCTTCCAACTTTGGCGTTTAGGTCTCCATAGATTATTTTTATATCATTTTTTGGGCATGAATGATATGCGGACTCTAGTTCATCATAAAACTCTTCTTTAATTTCATCTTCTTTTTCTTCTGTCGGGGCATGCGCATTAATTAGACTGTAATTAAAGAAACGTCCTTTAACTCTTAAAATGCACATTCTGGGACTAATGGCTCTGAAATCTCTTATAGTCTGTTTTACTCTCTTGTTTACTATGAATCCAGTGCCCAAGACGTGATATTTACGACCGCAGCTGTATAAAATCGTATGGCTTCTTTTTTCCATTATATTGTTTCCAATCCACCTCATTTCTTGTATGGCAGTTATGTCTATTTTGTATCTATTTAGTTCATTTAAGAGATTTTGGAGAGCTCCCAATCTATACAAGGTTCGAATATTCCATGTCGTCGTCGTTTGATCAGTCCGGCTTTTCTTCCTTTCACGTTCATAACTCGTAGTTTTTCTAGGAGGAGGTAGTTAACCTTCAGCCCAACCCCCTATTCATCGGAGGACCAGGACGCCCTTCTTCGTCAGTAAGTACTTCCTTAAAAAGTATTAGTGATAAGCAAAGAGTAAACGCTTAAAGAGTAAAAAAATGTAGGTTTTGCTATTATAAATATGCTGGTTTCATTTTGTTTATCCGTAAGACAAAAATTGGTTAAAATATGGCTGTTCAAAATTTGGCATATACTCGTGATTAATGTCCAATTCAAGCTTTTTCAACTATAACCCTTTCAAAAATAAGCTCTTTCAACCGGTGGAACTGACAGATCATATAAAAAATAGATAAGTAAGTCAATTGTTTGTAAAGCGGTAGATAATAATTTTATTTGCTTAAAACTTTATTTTAAGCGTAACTCGCTTATTTTTAACGCTACTAACTTTTACAAACAATTAAAATAAAGCTTTTTATAGACACTTTAAAAAATTTTGAATGGGTTTTTCCCGAAAAATGCTTAATTTTCGGTGATTTCACCTTGAAATATTCGATTTGGAATTAGACGAATAAGAACGTATTTTTCATGAGCTACAACTTTGTTTTTACTCGATTGGTATACTTTACTGATACACCATTTTTATTGGTTTGTTATAAGATACAGTTTTGCTAAGGATATTTTTTTCGATAAAATATTTACTTTTTGAGTTATTTGAGAAAAACCGTCTGAGAACGTAGTTTTTCTGTCAAAAAATAAACATTTTCAATCGCAAATAACTCGAAAAGTATTGTATAGATAAATATTGTAACTGTATAGAACAAAAGTTGCTTAACCCGCCGTTACACGCGTCTTCTACTGTGACGTGGTTGCATGCGTATGAGCGCCGCCCTCACCTACATAAATTCGACTTATTTCGAGGAAGAATGAATGTCAACATGTATAAATATAAAATGGGTTGTACTCACATATTATAGAAAGTCTCGTAAACCAATTTTTTTATTAATTTAACAAAACAAAAGTAAAAATAATATACATAGATCATAGATCAAAAGCAAGTTTTCTTAATTTTCAATTTCAGCAAGCCACTGAAGAAATTAACGTTCTTTACGCGAATTCATGTTACTAAAAATACAAATTAAAATTAACAACTGTTCTGAAGCTATTTATTTGTGGCATTTATGTAACTAACTATTAATATTTTGTATTTTGATAACGACGTCCGAGGTGGAATTCGAAACGTCAATAAAATCAATTTTTCAAGTTAAATTGTGGCTTATTTCCCAATTAGAATAGGTAAATTTAAAAATGGGTTCTTAACCAGTGGCGCATCTAGAATTTTCCTCTGGGGGGGGGGGAGGGGTCTTGCTTGGGCACCGAAAGTTTTTTGTATTATTTGTGAAAGACAAGTTACATTTTCCTACTTTCTTTTATACAGTATGTCCCTATAAGTTGTATCCATATGGAAAACTTTTTTATTATTAATTTTACGAAAAAAAGTTATTCTTCATAAAAAGCTCTGCATGGTCCAAAACCTAAGATTCAACCATCAGATATCAAATTTTATGAATATTATACGAGGTATGTCAAAAAGTTTGAATTTCACTCAAGAGTAAAGTAGCTTTATTTTTCACAATATTGAAAATTGCTATTATGAAACGTTGTTTGGAATTAAAAACTATATTCTAATATGCAATTACATCCTTCTAATTGAAAAAAATTTTTTTTTTGAAAAATTATGGATAACTAACATTATTTTCAGTAATTTTAATTCTAATAACTCTTTTATTATTAATTTTACGAAAAAAGTGATTCGTAATAAAAAGTTCTGCATGGTCTAAAATACTCTAAAACCTAAAATACAACCATCTTATGTCAATTTTATACGAGGTGTGTCAAAAAAGATAAATTTGGATCAAAAGTAAAATACCTTTATAGTTCAAAATATTTCAATAAGAAGGATGTAATTACATACTGAAACATGGTTTTTAATTCTTAATAACTTTTCATAATAACAATTTTCGATATTGTGAAAAATAAAGGTATTTTACTCTTTAGTCAAATTCATACTTTTTGAAATACCTTGTATAAAATTGATAAAATTTAACATAATATGGTTGTATTTTAGGTTTCGGACCATGCAGAATTTTTTGTTAAGAATCACTTTTTTTCGTAAAATTAATAATAAAAAGTTATCAGAATTGAAATAACTGAAAATAATGTTAGTTATCCATAATTTTTCAAAAAAAAATTTTTCAATTAGAAGGATGTAATTGCATATTAGAATATAGTTTTTAATTCCAAACAACTTTTCATAATAGCAATTTTCAATATTGTGAAAAATAAAGCTACTTTACTCTTGAGTGAAATTCAAACTTTTTGACATACCTCGTATAATATTTATAAAATTTTATATCTGATGGTTGAATCTTAGGTTTTGGACCATGCAGAGCTTTTTATGAAGAATGACTTTTTTTCGTAAAATTAATAATAAAAAAGTTTTCCATATGGATATAACTTACAGGGACATACTGTATATATTTCTATATGCTCTGGGTGGGATTTTAACCCCCAAACACCCCGCTCGGTGTGCCACTGTTCCTAACCTAATCCAAACAATAATATTTTAATTAAACCTACCTAAATATTAAATAAAAACCTAAAAGTTTCTTTGAGATAACAGAAACGTGATTTCACCGTGATTGCACGCGCAGTGAGGAATTCTCTCACTTGAAGAGGGATGTCTCTTCTTTCAACTATCACACAGCACACTGACCGCCTGAAATATTATATCAACTTTTTCATACCCTCTCATGAACCATGCTAAAGGCATTCCTGGGTGCTTAAGGTTATCGTATTAGTTTACACAATTTCATTGGTTATAAACAAATATGGTGAGGGATTCCCTCATAGCGCGTGTAATGGCGGGTTAATATCAGTCAATTTATACATTTCTGGTCTTACTTTAAACCAGGGGCGGCTTTACCTATTGTGCAGGGTGTGCGGTGCACACGGGCGCCGGGATGTTGGGGGCGCCGAGCGCCAAAGAGCGGGTCCTTTACTTTGTTTTTCAATATAAAATATGCTTTAAAACGATTAATGAAAATTTACATTGGATTTTACTACACCTTTGGATATTTTAAATTACTTGTATACAAATAAATTACTTTCAGTGCTCCCAAATTTGTTCACTGCTCTTAGAATTTATCTCACATTGCCAGTGACAGTAGCGCACAGTGAACGATGATTTTCTAAATTAAAAATAATTAAAAATAAATGATTTAAGGTCAAAATTGCCGCAAAGTCGATTTACAAATTTATCACTAGTACCTAAGTATTGAACATGAAATAAAAATTGAAGTAAGTGATATTATTCAAGATTTTGCTAATGAAAAAGCACGGAAAGTTTCTTTTTTCTAATTATATTATATGCGTCCTGTAATAATTCGTTAATAAATAAATATTATCGCCAACCGTCACTAAAGTAATTCATTATTGTACTCATTTGCGGCAGTAAAGTAACACTTTATTGTACTGAAAGAAAAATTTTACTTTACCTGCCGCGATTAATCAAATTAACCGAGATTGAATGTAAGTGGTCGATGGCAGTAATCGAATGGCGAGTATTTGAGTGAACTTAAAATTTATTTACTTTAATTATTAAAAATATTGTACACAATTGGCGATATTATCAATTAAATTTATGTCAAAAAGGAAAAATTCTGTAGTATTTTGTAATTATATCCATATATAATGAATTAAAACTTTACCGATTAAGTAATTATTCAATATTGGTAACTATCGATTAAAAATCGGAAGCGGCCATCTTGCAAAAGTTATGTGTCATCGCTGTCATGAAATTACAGTGGAACCTCGATAACTCGGATTAATCGGGACCGCAGCCGATCCGGGTTATCGAAAATCCGAGATAGCCGGAGAATATGGTAAAAATTAATAAAATATGGCATACTTACAGATAAACTCCGTTAGAAATGAAATAACATGAAATATATTTATAAATATGCACAGTTCCTACTCATCAAAATTATTTAAAAAAACCAAACACCAAACACAAACGTAAGCAAACGGAAGCGAACAATACAAGACACACAATACAGTCACAACGATGTAATGTTATTTAAGAACAGTGAAATCTAAAGACCATTGTTTATAAAAGAATTTTTTAAATAGTCTTTCCTAAACAATGCTAAGACAGTTTGAAATAAAAAGGAATAGGTACTACAGACAGGTGCCTGTTGTTTCTGCGGCGTGTGCTATGAGTCATTTTTAATATCGTATAATTCAAATTACACACATACACATTATCTCTCAAATATTATATTACATACATTTTTATTGTTGAAAGGTTTGTCTGATAATTAACTACTTTGATGGGAAATAAGCCACAATTAAATCGAAAAATAATTTTATTAACGTTTCGCGACGCCCAAATCGGGTCGTTGTCAAAATACAAAGTATTGAAAATCAAAATGTTTATCTGATGAAAATCGGTCCGGGTTAGCCAGACTTCCGGGTTATCGGGGGCCGACTTATCGGGGTTCCACTCTATTATGACGTCTAAAATTTAAAAGGTTTTTAAATTGTAAATTGTAAGTAAGTGTTAAAATAAAACCAATATCAAATTGTTGGCGATAAAATTGTGTACGCACCATGCCAGTAAAGACTCTTTATCGAACTCGTCTGTTATTCGCCTCTCTCGCTATGCTCGCTCTGCTCATAATATCGGACTCGTTCCATAAAGAGTAAATTTACTGACTTGGTACATAAATAACTATTATTTTTTTAAATAATCACAACGTTGTTCTTTTTTATTCATCCAACCAATTCCTTCCTAAAAGTACTATTTACTCGTGTACTCGAACCTGCCAAATTTCCTCAACCAATTTTTAATCGTACCTCAGAGATAAAAAAGTTTATTTTTAATTAAATATTTTTAACAGATTTGGGTAGGTTGTTCTGACGCCGTGAATACCTATTGGCTCTCGGCATCATTTAATATTGCAATATTTGCATCTGGATTCTTGCTTACATTATAAGCGTACCTAATACCCTCTAATACCCCATGTACTGGTACTAAGTAGGTAACTATTTGACTATTCCATTTTGACTGCGCGTCCACCAAAGGGCGCCAGGACATCGACTGCACACGGGCGCTACATGGGCTAGAGCCGCCTCTGCTTTAAACGCAGGTTTTTTCACCCCCCGAGAAGGGGTGGCTGTCACCCCCCAAGTGAAAGCAACCAACAGCACAATTTCAACTTTGAAGTGGAGGGTAAGTAGAACCTAAATCCAAATTTTCATGCAATTCGGAGTTGCCCCTGAAAATTACACGGTATCAACGTATTTCCCGTTCATTTACTGGGCTATTAATGATCATAGAAAAAGTTAAAGTACACTTTAATAAATAAATTATTTTTATTACATAATTATTTATTGAAGATAATTTATTTATTAAAGTATACCTTAACTTTTTCTGTGATTAATAATGATAGTATGATTAAAATCATGGATTTTTGGGAAACAAGTTTTTTTCAAAAATTGTTTAAACAAATTTGTTTAAATAATACTGTTTATTAATTAATAAATGTCTAGACAAATTGCATATTTGTAATGTACAGAAAAGTTTATGTAGTTTTAAGTTACCTTTTTAAGTTTTTTAACTCGTGCATTTGTAGGCTCCCAGCTCCCCCTTCACTTACCACGAGTAATCATTAATTGAACTACATTTTTAGAAATTCGTGTAAAATACTAGCTGTTCTAATATGTAAAAAGATTTTTTCTATGGATGCTATACAATGTGCAACTTCTCTCACTACTTACATATATTCAAAACGAACAATTTCTCAGGCAGTGAGAAAAGTCGGCCATTGCAGTGAGAAATATTTTTTCTCACGGGTTCACCGCCGGTTTACATACATATGATCGCCATTTCCATGGTAACATGCACAATACAAACACAATTATTATTGTCAAACAAAATGTGTTCAAACTTGTCAAAACTTATCAAAAATTACCTTTTAAGACTGTTCAACTTGAATTATAATTTTAAATAAAAAAGTATATAAATATTAAGAATATTAAATACCTATGTGTATATATGTATTTTATTTCAATTTAGGCATATAATATACCTCAAAGCACCTAAGTTATTGAATTTTGAAGTTTGAACTCTTGACAAAAACGCATCCATAGAAAAAGTATAGTGTACAACACGAGAGAAAATTACATACAGTCGGAAAAATGAAAGAATACCCATGAACGAACATATAAAACACGCTGTATTTTTCCGTCACCGTGTCACAAAGAAAATTGCCCAGCGCAGGTACATGTAATAATAATTATTACATGTACTTGCGCTGGCCAATTTTTTGTGTGACACGGTGACAGGAAAATACAGCGTGTTTTATATATGTTCGTTCATGGGTATTCTTTCATTTTTCCTACTGTATTTCTCTCTCGCTTGATTTGCGGCACTCGCCTCGTGCCTCGGCTCGTGCCAACAAACTTCTGCGCTCGTGAGAAATATGTCTTTTTTCTCTCTTGTTGTACAATATATTATTTTATACGGACAATATTTTTAAAGTCATTCTAAATGTTTATAAACTACAAAATTTCAAAAATTTGGCATTAGGATTTTCGACCATACTAGATAATTTTTTTAGTACATTTTGATAGCATAGGTTTTGTAGTTTGCGTAGCAACAAATTAACTTTTTAACTGTCAAAAATCGGAATTTCGAAGGTTTTTCAACGTTCTAAAAAATTTAATTTTGTAATTTTATGTCAACTATTCAGCTTTTGAATGAGGTGCAAAAAATCGAAAATATCGCGATTTTTGCACTAAATTGTTAATAATTAAAAAACGGACGCGAACTCTAGGCAGGAAACAGGTAGGTTTTCTTCCTATAGGTCTACAATAACTGAAAAAGTAGTCAGCTACCTGGATTTTTGAGTGTCGCGAACATGTTCTGTTTCTAGCTTATTACCCTGGTGTATAAGAACAAAGAGAAGAACAGTTAAACATAAACACTTGAAAATATTATCTGTGCATCAATGCATTTAAAAGGGATAAAAATTAATCACATTGATAAACTTTCAATAAAAATATCCCTAAACTAAGAAAATTGACCATCAAAATATTAAAATATTCACGAAAGGCCTAATACATCAAAACAACTGATTCATTACTTATCAGGTAGGTATGAGTAAACATATTTTTTGTCAAACGATCACCAGTACATTTATCATCTGATTTTAAATTCTTCAGTAGATTTTTAACCATTGTCGGTATCGGTGATTCGTTATCTCGGTAGTGCATATTTTAACAAAGGTTTTTTCGGCAGTTTTTTGTATTTACATTATAATTTATATTTGTATTGTGCAACAGAGTTCTCTAATATTAAACATATTATTCAAGCTAAAGAAATTCCCTAAATTAGAAAATATCTAACAACGTATAACGTGTTTTGTAGTTATTGAGTGCATTTTTTATTGTAAAATAATTATAAATTATTTATTTTATTGCTTCTAATAATAATATACATATTGCGAGTATGCCGTATTGTCGAAGAGGAATATAATAAATTATCGTAAAACTAAAACATAGTTATGTCATCCCTTTGTGTGAAGTTCTATGGATAGTTGCTGTGTTGAAATTTCGACAATAATTATTAATCTTCAGGCGCATTAGTAAGTATTTAGCAAATAAAGTTTGTTACCTTCATCTATGTACATTTTTATACAGGGTGTAACAAAAATACAGGTCATAAATTTAATCGCATATTCTGGGACCAAAAATAGTTCGATTTAACCTAACTTACCTTAGAACAAATGTGCACATAAAAAAAGTTAAAGCCCTTTGAAATTACAAAATGAAAATCGATTTTTTCCAATATATCGAAAACTATTAGAGATTTTGTATTGAAAATCGACATGTGGCATTCTTATGGCAGTAGCATCTTAAGAAAAAATTATAGTGAAATTTGGACACCCCATAAAAAATGTATGGGGGTTTTGTTCTTTTAAACCCCCCCAAACTTTTGTGTACGTTCCAATTTAATTATTATTGTAGTACCATTAGTTAAACACACTGTTTTTAAGACTTTTTTGCCTCTTAGTACTTTTTCGAAAAGTCAGTTTTTATCGAGATATTTTGAATATTTGTCAAATCCACCACATATTTGTATATGGTTAAGTACGATTATGGAGACTTGGTAAAAATATGAAAATTTATTTATGATTTACATTTTTAGGTATATTTTGAACCATATTAAAAAAGAAGCCACATGTCGATAAAAGGTGCCTTCTCGAAAAAATACAAAGAGGCAAAAAAGTTTTAAAAACACTGTGTTTAACTAATGGTACCGCAGTAATATTTTAATTGGAACGTACACAAATATTTGGGGGGTTTAAAAGAACAAAACCCCCATAAATTTTGTATGTAAACATATTAAAGAATAAGCTTCAACTCGAGCTAAGAACTGCCTTATCGAAAAAATACTAAGAGGCAAAAAAGTTTTAAAAATACTGAATTTAACTAATGGTACCACAATAATAATTTAATTGAGACGTACACAAAAGTTTGGGGGGGGGGGCTTTAAGGGAACAAAACCCCCATAAAATTTTTATGGGGTGCACAAATTTCACTATAATTTTTTATTTAAGATGTTCCTGCCATAAGAATGCCACATGTCCATTTTCATAAAAAAATATCCAATAGTTTTTGATATATTCGAAAAAATCGATTTTCATTTTGTACTTTTAAAGGGCTGTAACTTTTTTTATGTGCATATTTGTACTAAGGTAAGTGAGGTTCATTCGAACTATTTTTGGTCCCAGAATATGTGATTTAATTTATGACCTGTATTTTTGTTACACCCTGTATATGTATTTACTTTTTTATATTTTAGGTATGTACTTCGTTTTATGTTAAGAACGTAGAGACAAAATTTCGGGCTAATGCTTTTTAAATCCATTCATTTTCTTCGAATCTTGAGAAAACTAATAAGAATTTTTGAAAGATTTAAACGCAGAATTAAATATTACATTATCTTTGAGGTGTATAATGTTTATTTTAATAAGTTACAGGGGTGAAAAAAACAGAGAAAATTTAGTGTGATTTTTAATGTCAAATATCTCAGTCAAAAACAATTTTTGTTTATTTTAAGGGACTTTCATCCCTCATTAATAATCTTTCATATGCGTATAAATTTTCAAAAATATTTATTAGTCTTGCCAGGATTCAAAAAAAAATAAAGCATTTACAAAGCATTAGTCCGAAATTTTGCGCCTTGTTTACCTATTTTCGTTATGGATTTCTAATAATGCGTATTATGAAAAGCAAGTTGTTTTTTGCATTTAATTTGCTTGTGCGTTTCTTTACGTTTGCATTTCTTCACTTTAACTTTTTGTATTAAAACATTAAAATGACCATAGAGTAAAATTATTAATGTTATTTTATTTCTTTTGCAGTACAAATGGTACAATGTAGCCGGTGAGTAGGGAATGAGTCAGGGTTTTATATTACTAACGTATCTTTTATGTACTGTTTACTTGAAAATATTCCATTTAAACACTATATTACATTAAAGTATGCACCAATTGGTACTTACTGGTACACCCAATAGTAGCCGACAAATAGGTATCTCAACTGTTTAATTACAGTATGCATCATTTGCTGCTTACTCCCAAAAGATTCAGTTGATGTATCCTTCGCGTTTTTTATTAGGTTTTTTGCTTTGAAATTTCGTTTTACCGATAAAAATCGAACGGGGTGCTTGAACATGTAGAGCTCAGTTCATGACTGGCACCCTGTTTAAACCAAACGCTCTACATACATGTTCGGAAAGACTTCAGTAGTTTTAAAACCCAGAGATGCGCCTAACCATAAACATGTTTTGACTTGTACTGGTACACATGCACGTATTCTTTCTCTTAGTAACAGTACTTTAAGCAATATGATTAGTAGTCTGGGCTGATTATCGGAGAATAGGCCATTTTTGGGAAAAGTTATTTACCAGCAATTTTATTGCAGGAATCGAATCTTATGATTGTATATATTAATAATATAAGTATGCAAAGTCCGCAGATAGTGTGCTACTTTTTTTATAAACAAAATGGCGTCCGAAAATCGTGTTTCTTTCAATTCTTGCTCTCTAACTCCAAAGATTTTAACTTTACACCAAAAACACTCAAATAAAAATTCACCACAATAAAATTCTGCATAGAAACGTGTTTTTTTCGATTTACTTCGACGAAAAATTTTCCCCGGAAAAAGCGGGTTTTTCCAACAAAATCTTTAATTTTCAACTAATGTTTTAGATAAGTAATTGTTAATCAATAATTAAATAACTTGATAATGTAAAAGCCCTTTTCGTATAGATTATAATTCCAGAAGCTAATGAAAATTTAATGAAGAGTTTAGCAACAATTGAATTGTTAATTAAAAATTTACGGTCGCTTTAATAACGACAATAATTATGATGTATAAGAATAACTATGATTTTTTCAAAAAAAAGACACTATACCTATCTAATATACTTTACAGAATTGAAATTTGACTACTTAAGCGGCCTCAGGAATATTTTAAAATTATAAAGAATTTTTTGGCTTATAAACAAATAGAATATCTCGGGAAATATAAATTAAATTGTAAAAACGGTATTCGAAAAACAGTTGCAGGACGCTTCTTTTAAGAGAAACAATGTTTAATTATGATGAGCAGTTCCTGAGGTACAACCGGTCAAAGTTGACCGGAATTTACGGCAAAGATATAAACAATAGGATCATAATTTTCAAACCATAACCTTTATTTTTGTCCTTTTTCTCCACACCAATTTTCATATCCTTAAATACTCATAACATATATTATTATAATAAAAACTATCGATAATACGTGTGAAAATTGACAAAAATAGCAAAATTCCAATCAAAAATTAGGTTGGAGAAAATGTAACCCTTAAAGTTCAAAATCGGTATACGTTAAAAAATGCATTTTCTCGGCTTCCCATGGAGCAATTTCCTTCATTCTTTTTTTGTTCCCAAGTAACTCGAGTAGAGCCATCGAACTAACGTATTATTAATTGTCAAACTTGCTTTTTTTTGTTATAATAAATTAATTTATTTATTATAACACAAAATTTTAATTTGTTTAAATAAAAATTGTTTAAATAATTATACAGCTTTCAAATGAGAATATTTATGTTTTTAACTTTAAAAGGTACACTTGTAGTAAGTTTATCTAAAAAAAGCCTACAACTGGAAAAAATATGTAGTTTTCTGTTCTTATAAATAAATTAATCTATTATAACAAAACAAAAGCAAGTTTGACATTTAATAATACGTTAGTTCGATGGCTCTACTTGAGTTATTAGGGAACAAAAAAAGAATGAAGGAAATTGCTTCATGGGAAGCCGAGAAAATGCATTTTTTTTTAACGTATACCGATTTTGAACTTTAACATTTTCTCCAACCTAATTTTTGATTGGAATTTTGCTATTTTTGGCCAATTTTCACACGTATTATCGATAGTTTTTATTATAATAATATATGTTATGAGTATTTTAAAGATACGAAAATTGGTGTGGAGAAAGAGGATGAAAATAAAAAGGTGATGGTTTAAAAATGATGATCCTATTGTTTATATCTTTGCCGTAAATTCCGGGTCAACTTTGACCGATTGTATCTTAGGAACCACTCGTCATAATTAAATGTTTTTTCTTTTAAAAGAAGCGTCCTGCCGCTGTTTTTCGAATACCGTTTTCATAATTTAATTTAGTTTAATTTTAATATTTCCCGAGATATTCTATTTGTTTATAAGCCAAAAAATTGTTTATAATTTTAAAATATTCCTGAGGCCGCTTAAATAGTCCAATTTCAATTATGTAAAGTACATTAGATAGGTATAGTGTCTTTTTATGAAAAAATCATAGTTATTCCTATGCATCATAATTATTGTCGTTATTATAGCGACCGTAAATTTTAAATTAACAACTAAATTGTTGCTAAACTGTTCGTTAAATTTCCATAGGCTTCTGGAATTATAATCTATACAAAAAAGGCTTTAACGTCACCAAGTTATTTAATTATTGATAAACAGTTACTTATCTAAAATTTTAGTTGAAAATTAAAGATTTTGTTGGAAATACCAGCTTTTTCCGGGGAAATTTTTCGTCGAAGTAAATCGGGAAAACACGTCTCTATGCAGAATTTAATTGCGGTGAATTTTTATTTGAGTGTTTTTGGTATAAAGTTAAAATCTTTGGAGTTATAGAACAAAAATTGATAAAAACACGATTTTCGGGCGCCATTTTGTTTAAAAAAAAGTGGCACACTATCTGCGGACTTTGCATACCTATATTATTAATACATACAATAATAAGATTCGATTCCAGCAATAAAATTGCTGGTAAATAACTTTTCCTTGTATTTTGCTTATTAGCCCAGAGTACAAGACTTACTGAATGTATTTAGGCCTTAGGCTGTTACCAACAGAAACAACACGCGCATATTATGAACAAATTAAACATCTACTTACAGTTTATTCTATGTTACATCGGACTTTCTTAAAACAAAGATAGGTACCTAAATATGATTATAAGCTCTGTTTCGAGATTAGGTCATGTTGAACATAGTATTTGTGGTTTTCTTTTGGCTATTTCGTATATGCATCTTTTGAATGTTATCTTTCCTCAATAAATTTGTTCTTCTTTTATTTTACATTCTTGCACTTGCAACGTTATGGTTTGTAATACTATACTTCCTTATATATTATTTTCTACTATACTTATATTAACCATAAACTACTTCACTTATTTTGGATGTAATTAAACATATTTTTAATATCTTTCAGCGTTTGTAACAAACTACTTATCTTTTTTTTTTCTTCCCTTCCTTATACCCTTTTAGGTGTCAGATTTGGGCTTAGTTTAGCTACATATAGAGACACCCATATTTTCCGTTCTTTTCTGTCTTGTGCTATTATTTTCATTTCCTCAAGCGTTTTCTGTTTAATCATTCCCACATTTACTATTTGATGTATCCATTTTTTCCTTGGTCTGCCTTTTTCTTTTTTGTGGTATTTCTTGTTTGGTAAATTTTTCTCGTTAGTCTACTGGGTTTCATTCTCATCAGATGTCCATACCAGTTTAATTGTTTCTTTATTTTTTTTCACTATGGTGTATTTTGCAATTTTATTGTGTATTTTTTATTGTGTAACTATTTAGTAGTTCCAAAATGACACAAAATCTAGGCATCGGATAAAAAAGTTTATTTGAAGAAAGTGTATTTTTTTGTTCTTCTTAATGGCGGTACAGGCTCGTTTTTTTAATATTGTATTTAATTACAGAGTAATTTCCACATATTAATATATTTTTCAAATTGGGCTCTGTACCGCCATTCTTTATTATATTACGAATACGTGTGCCAAATATCTCGAAAAAATATTCAAAGTTACAGCCACAATCTTGGAACGCATTTTCGCTACCTGTTGATCGCTACTGTTTCCTCTTAAAATCTTTACGGTACATATTTTAAATATATTCATTATAAAAATTAATAAATATCTATTATATTTTATAGATATATAAAACTATACTAGATCCAGTTTCTATTATTAACAGATAATAAATAAACCGAGTTATGTACAGACACGTTAATTAACATTAATTAACTGCTTTATTTGGCGATTATTGCAATATTCTTATCTCGCTACGCTTAACCCAACAACTTACATTTACGGTTATGGCGCTATAAAATGATTGTAGGTATATTTACCTCAATTTAATAACATCCCCAAATGCGTTATTAAAAAGTAATGGAGTAGATCAAATACAGTGGCGTATACCATAAACAAAAATGTATAGAGTAAACAAGAATAAAAAACAGGTAAATGTGGCAAAAATGATTATAACCTCCTCAGTCCATAGGTCCAGCCAGCTGGACAATGTTTACTAATTTATTACACGGTGACTATTCGGGTTGGACATCGGTGCGTCCTATATTGCAGCATATTGGACTTCCTATTTATCAGTCAAATTTACTCATTTGAAAAATTCGACAATAGCGCCTACCTCGGTAGTTTGTTGTTACATGTGGTGAAACTTTTTAAGTTATGATGGTGGCTCCACAAAAATACAGTAAGTTGTAGTGTTTTTCTGTACTTTAAAGTATTGATTGTTTTTAATGTATGTTACTTGATGATTGGACGTATTTGTGGTAAATATATATTTTAAAATAATTACAACTGGACACGTTATCGGTCCTCTAAACTTTTATTTCCAGCATATTAGACATTGGGACTTAATTAGCCAAATATGTTAGCATACTCACGTTTTTTAACTTTAGTTACAGATAGTAAAAGGATATTGATGGAAAGTGCATTGGAGGCTATTTTGACAGATAACGATTTTTTCGTCAGTGAAGATAACGATAATGATCAAAGGAAATGGATTTACAGGAATTTAAGCTGTATGTAGCTCTAGGTGGTAAGCCTGCAAGTGGGAGACAAGCTAGTGCGTTTATTTCAAGAAAACCGGAGACTTCTGAAGATGAAGTGCCCATAATTCCTGTAAAAAGATCTAAAGTTTTCCAGTGACCGCCTATAGATGTAAGAAAATCCAGTAATGACCATTTGCCAATATGCTCTGTCGGCAATAGAAATTCTTATCGGGTTGCTTGAATCTCTTGAATGCACTAAGAAGACGAGATTCTTTTGTACAAAATTCAAAATATATATCTGTATTTCTCCTGAACCAGAATGTTTTTTTCAGTTTAATACTTAAATTATATGAAAGCTAAGTCCTGATATCCATTATGCTGGACCTGTCATATTATGTCTGCCAAATAATTTTTTTATACTATTTATAGATTTTCGTTTATTGTTTTCACAAATGAGGAGAGCAAATAGAAACGATTGTTAAAATAATGAAAACTTTTTTCTTGGGGCTGAAGAGGATAGAACAATTATAGGACTGACACATCTAAAACGAGACGACTACTAGAAACAACAGAGATGAAAATACTCCGACGAATATCAGGGAAAAGTCTGTTGGATAGGGAGAGAAGCGAAAACATAAGAAGATCATGCAATGTAGAAGACATAAATGGATGGATGACAAAACGGAAACAGGAGTGGAACGAACACATTAGTAGAATGGCAGAGGATAGGATAGTACGAATAGCACAAGATAAGTCACCAAATGAACGAAGAAGTATTGGCAGACCAAGAAAAAGATGGTGCGATATCCTAAACAATTTAGGAGGTTAATATTGAAGAAGAAACAGGCTTTAAAGCCTACATACAAGAAGGAAGAAAAAGAAGAAGAAGATCAATGTCCTTGAACGTTTTCATTAGTCGTTCCTTGCTCCTACTAATGATAGCTACTTCGTCTGCATTTGCAGTAATTTGTACTATATTGGTATTTATATGGCCCTTTACATTAGTTTTTCTGATGATTGCCACAAGAACTACGTTGAACAGCATGGTTGATAGTGCGTCTTCCTGTCTCGCTCCCATATTGATGTCAAATAGGCGAGTCAATTATTCATCTAACTGCGGCTTTTGAATACTGCAACGTCACCAACGTATCAAAAGATATGTATCTCTGCTTTTGGCTCAGTTTCCATTGGAGAGTGAATAAATAGGTATTTTCAGTCTTTTCATAGCTTTCCATAAGAAATTCAGTGTTACAGTCATTTCCTGTAAGTTAGAATTAATTGAATGCGCTGTTTCACACTATAAGAAATTTGAACGTGCGCGTGATTTCTCGTGCGGTAGTTTTGACGAACTTGTCCTTTTCACACAATAAGAATTGAGTCGCACGAAGATATTTTACTGTGTCGTTTAGTATATTATTTTTATTTACACTTTGTGGCTGAGGTAGGTACATGATACGATGTTAATGTTTCTTATGTTTTTAATTAAAAGTCTTACAGTCGGAAAAATTAAAGAATGCCCATGAACGATCACATCAATCACTTATTTTGTATTTGCTGTCTTTTTCTATAAGAATCGTTTGTTATTTATAGAAAAAGACAGCAAATACAAAATAAGTGATTGATGTGATCGTTCATGGGTATTCTTTCATTTTTCCGACTGTAATTTGTTTTTACAATCGTTGTTCTACTAAGATATTTATGGGATTTTGGATTAGCTCATCTAATTAGCTCATACAATCTATGTAATAAACTATTCTAAATGGGAAATAAGCCACAATTGAACTAAAACATGATTTTATTAATGTTTCTACATCCGATTTGGGAATCGAAACGTTAATAAAATCATTGTTTTTAGTTAAATTGTGGCTTTTTTTCCATTTAGAATAGTTTGCTACAAAAATGCCACAAAGAAATAGCTTCAGAACAACATTACAATCTATGTTTTCCATGTACAGAATTTAAAAGACCCTCCGTCATCCACTCATTTTTAAATTGTTGTTCCTCTCGTTTTAAATGTTGTTTTTAGATAATTTCACACAATACGTGACGGCCGCCCTACTCCTTGACCGGTCTAGTTAGACTCAAAAATAGGAGTGAGGCTACAATAATTACCACCAAGCTGAAACTTGGCAAGATTGTTCAAAATACCATCATAAATGATATCTAAAAAGTCCTAATAAATCCGACCCGTGCTAAAAAATTTACGCGGGGTCAAAGGTCACCAAATATGGTTTTTAGCGATTTTCAGCGAAACGGTAAGTTTTATCGTAAAATTGGTTCTAACAAAAAATGTAGGTTAGATAATTATCCATAAAAAATATTTTAATAGTTTTTTTCCTAAGAGCCACTGTTTTTGAGATACAACGTTTCAAAGAGTTTAAAGACTTCTAATCGTCATAATATATAATATGTATTAGTACACCAGGTATATACATCACTGAAGCTGTAATAGATAGATAGATACATAGATATTTATTTATTTATCATAATAGATAATACACAAAACAGAAACATTGCACTCGACACCTGTACAAATTACATAAGAATTGTCAAGGCAAGGAGCGCTGTATAATTATCATAAAGTATTACAAAAATTTTTACAAAAATTAAAAACATGAGACTAAACAAATAAAGAAATAAGCATTGTCAAATTAAATTAATCAGAAACATTCAATATATAAATAAAAAAAAATAAAATAAAAATAAAAACACTGGAAGTACAACAAACATTGCCAATTGTTATCTAGGTCTTAGTTTTAATATAATGGACTAATAATCTCTTAAAGATAGTTGCATTTTGGCTATTTTTAATGTGATAAGGTATATTATTGAACTGTACAATTCCTTTATGAAACAAGCTTTTCATTGACCTGGACTTGTTGGTTGTTCTAACATAAAAATTTATTGAATTTGCAGCTCTAGTGCTATGCTCATGAACATTTGCTATCGGGACCAACTGACTGTTCAAATACTCAGGCAATAAATGGTTTACCATCTTAAATAAGAATGTCATAGATTGGACATACATAAAATGTTCAACTTTTAACCAATTTAAAGTTTTCAGCATATCTTGAATTCGAGTATATCGATTGCATCTCAATATTACTCGCATAGCCTTATTTTGGAGAATTTGAAGCCTGTCATAATTAGAACATCCTGTATAAATCAATGAACAACAATATAAAAAGTGAGGTAATATTAACGAATTATAAATTGTTAATTTAGTTTGAAATGTCAAAAATGGTGATACTCTTCGAAAAAAACCTATTTTTTCCCTATCTTTCTGCAAATGTAATCAACATGTTTACTAAAAGTTAGTTCCCTATCCAATATGAATCCCAAATACTTTATTTCCTGAACCATTTCAATTTTTTCATTATTTAATTTAATGTGAACATCCAAACTTAAGAATTTCCCGAAAAGAGTATTATTACCAATAAACATGTATTTGGATTTTAACTCATTGACTTTCAATTTGTTTAACTTAAATCTTTCAGTTAATAAATGCAATTCACGATTCATCGTGTCCACTACATCAACAAAATCTTCCCCATAAAAATATATTAATGTGTCATCAGCAAAAAGATGAATTTTACATTTGCTTAATACGTTTCCTAAATCATTAATGTATAATATGAAAAGTAGAGGTCCAAGTACACTGCCTTGCGGCACACCAATATCATTTAACTGTGGATTTGATATTTCACTATTTAATTTAGTCCTTTGGTACCTATTTGACAGATAATTTTCCAGCCAATTAAAAACTGTCCCGTTAAAACCATATTTCTTTAATTTCAAAAGAAGTATATGACGATCTATTGTTTCAAATGCTCTTTTGAGATCTATAAAAACTGCGCATATACCGACCCCTGTCGTATCTAAAATACTTTTCATATCTGAGACAACTAACTGTAATGCGGTCTCACATGAATGAGAATTTCTAAATCCAGACTGGTAATTATACAGGATATTATTTGAAGTAATAAATTTAATCAGCTGATTGTACACCACAGTTTCTAAATCTTTTTCACAAAATGGGAGCATATTTATTGGACGTAATTGATCAAGTTTATTAGTATTAGGAACTTTTGGAACAGGAACTATAGTTGATATTTTAAATTGCTTGGGCACCAGGCCCTTCTCTAAACTCATATTAATTAAATTTAATAAAGGATAACCTAACACATGAAATAGATTTTTGATAATATCAAGACCTACTTCATCCGTACTATTTTTTTTATATTGTAATTTGATTATATCATATAGTTGGTTTAGTGATATGCTCTCAAAAGTTTCAAAATTTACATCAGATGAAACAACTGTCTGCAAATTTAAATTAATATCACTATTTTGGTCAAAACTTACAATAATATCTTTAATACTATCAACATAATATTGATTTAATATGTTTGCCAAATTTACACTATATGTTACACCTTCATGTTCAAGACTTTGAAATTGTGATATAGTTTTATTAGTTCCTACTAACTGTTTGAGATGTTTCCACATTTGTTTAGAATTACCACTATTTCTATCAATATTTGACTCATAAAATCTAATTTTAACTTGTTTTAAAATTCTAACACAGTTATTTCTTTCAATTTTATAGTTATTCCAATCTACGCAATCGTTTGTAAACAAAAATCTTTTATAAGCAATATTTTTATTCTTAACTGCCAATTTACAAGTGTTGTCAAACCATTTATTACCAAAGTTCTTAACTTCCACAGTTTTAACTGGTGACACTCTATTCAAAACATCTACGATATTATTGACGAAAGTATCAGTAACTTCATCGATGTTTACCGAAGAATATACCCAATCTTTTTCAATCAACATGTTTACCATATTATCATATATTATTTTAGAACGAATTTGTTTTGTTTCAATGACTTCACTTTTAGTTACTTTATTATTGAGCACATGGACAATACAGTGATCAGATATTATGAAATTTTTTTCTACATGAGCAGTTAACGTATAGTCATTACTTATGACAAGATCAATCATAGATTTTGAATCTTTAAAAATTCTTGTATATTCATTTACAAGTTGCTGCATTCCAATATTTTCTATATATTCTTTCAGTTTACTTTTACCCTGACAATTTTTATCATAATGTATGTTGAAATCTCCAGCAATGACTATACTACAACTACTATGTGATTCATAATAATCATCCATCCACTTGAAAAATACATCAATGAATTCACTTATACTACTACTTGGCGATCTATAAATACCCACTCTTCCATAATATGATCCATTAATTACAACATCCAAAGACAAAACCCACAAACTCTTGTCAATAATAAATGTTGTGATATTATTGACTTTTATGTATTCTTTCGTATAAATTAGAACTCCTCCTGTATGACGACTACTAGAATCACAACGCGCCATTACATATTCAGGGATCTGTAGCTCAGAATCTGAAAAATCGCTAGTGATACAAGTTTCCGTTAAACATAAAATGTGTGGGTCATATACCTGAACATAAAGTTTGATTTCATCGCAATGTTTATAGTAACTTTCAGCATTAATACAAGAAAGAAGAAGATTATCTATACACTTTTTATTTGTGCGTGTAATATTTGAAGGCGTCTTTGATGACTAGATATTATACCCTATTCTTTCTTTGGCTTTTAATAACTGTCTTTGATAACTACTACAATTTCTATCAAATACATTATGGTTATAATTAACATGTTTAAGTTTAAGAATTTCATTTGCATATTTACAGTTAACACAAGTAAAATTATCGTTAGTAATTCTGCACTCATCTTTTTTGTGTTGACCTCCACATAATGGACAAACATCCTGTGAAGTACATTTATCTGCAAAATGTCCAAACTTCCAGCACCGAAAACAACGAATAATGTTTACGTGTTCAAAAAATCTGTAGCTATTCCATCCTATATGTATTTTTTCCTTTTCATTAACTAGATAATTAAATATATCTGCTGAAATTTCCACTATTACATTAAGTGCATTACGGTTATTAGTTTTCGATTTATATTTACGTAATATTTTAATGTAAGTTTCTATACCGTCAATCAAATTTTGTTTTTTAAAACTATCAACAAAGCTGTCAATATCTTCAATGTCTTTTTCGTGGACATTTATGATCTTGATCTTAGGTTTAGATATACTTGCAATTTTTATCTCATAATCTGCTCCAAGAACTTTTTCAGCATTAATTTTCAAATTATCCAAAGACTCCTTATTATTACAATGAATTGCAATCGACCCTTTAGCACAAGATTTAACATTGTCAACCGACACATTTATATCGACTGGACTAAATTTTTGTGCTAATACAGTTTTTGTTGTTAAACAATTTTGATTTTGATTTTTTGGTTTTATAATAAGTGGTTCGGTTTTTTTCGTTTTTACAACATCGCTCCATTGACGCTGACTGTTTGTTAGTGTACCATTATTTTCAATAAGATCAATTAACTTACAAGCTTTTTCCAATACTTCTTTTGTTTTCTTTTCATTAAGTTGATATTCAGACTCGTTTTTGTTAAGTCCATTTTCAGCTATCGTAAAACAATTGCCACAAAACCACTTTAAATTAACACAATCTTGTTTAATTTTTAACACTTGATCTTTCACTTTAGCACAATGCAAATGATATGGTTTAATACACAAATCGCAAACGATATACTTATTATTTACAATAAAATTATCAGCACATTTGACACACGTCTGTATGCCCGGCGCCATCTTTGACTACTAATACAAGTAAACATAATATTCTATCGATCAACTTAACTTATATTACACATAATAATATAAGATTATAAATATGACAATGTTTCTACTATACAGCTTGCGGTCTACCGAGGGATGCAATGTATAAGCTGTATTATATTACAGTGCCAACAAAAAAATCTTTACAAAGTGAATGTAACGCGAAAATAATAAGAATTATTTGAATTTTACGGCTTAATCCCAACAAAAATAGTAAATTGATATGACAAAGTATTAACTTATAATAATTCTTTTTATTTATGCGCCTTAGTTCAATTTGTAAAGATGGGTTCTGTCGGAATAAACACGTTCGTCGGCTAATCTAATCACCCTACCTATTCTTTCCTCAGAAGGGTTTGAACATAATAATGAAAGACAACTTTATTTGATGGCTATAATGATTTTACGAGAAACATTAAAGATGCAGAACAACGTCGTAAAACTTCATCAACATCTTCATCTTCTAATATTTTATTTGATCAATCTATGGCAGTATCTACCACTCAACAGAAATTTCTTGCAAATACTCACAACAAATCTCGGTTCATTTCAGTGCTGAAAGTTAAGTTTATTGCTGAAAATATATCGGTAAAACAAGCTAATAATGATGCTGACGTAATGATAATTGAAACAGCCATAGAGCAATTCAATTTACTAAATACAACTATTGTTGTAGGTGAAGCTGTGGACTTGCTCGTATTACTCACTGGTAGAACTCCAATCGAAAAAACTATCTTTTTTTTTAAACCTGAAGAAGCTCAATACCAATCGGAAATATATTCATCCAAAAAGTTATCTACTTTTGCGAAATGTCAAAATCATATACTATTTTTTACACGCAATAACTGGCTGTGATACGACATCTGCATTTTTCAGGAGGGGTAAAACGACTGTTTTTAAAATGTTTGAAAAACAAGATTTATTTGAATATGCTGAAGTTTTTAAAAAAACTAATTCAACTCCACAAGAAGTTATTTCCAACGGAATTAGCTTTCTTCTCTCTATGTATGGAGCGCCTAAGAAAACTACGTGCTTAGATAAGTTTCGATATGCATGTTTCTTTAAAAGTACTCAAAACAAAAAACAAGTGCAGTTATCTTCTTTTCCTCCAACCTCAGCGGCTGCTCATCAACATCTTTTTCGTGTATATTACCAAGTTCAAGTGTGGCTTGGTTATCAGCTAGATCCAAAAGACTGGGGATGGAAATTAGTCGACAGTTCATTAGAACCAATTCAAACTTTACTCCCCCTGCTCCGGAAAAACTCCTGAACACAATTTTTTGCAATTTTAAAAAGGGATGTAGCGCTAAGTGTGGTTGCAAAAAAGTTAGACTGTTTTGTTCGGTAGCATGCACTAATTGTTAAAACCGGTCGTGCTCCAATGTTGAATCACCAACAATTGGGGATTCATTTGATTCTATCGAGTAGCCATGCGATGTGTCATTATTGGGATAATTTACTTGCATCCAGGATGAACAAGAAGAAGAAGAACTAGAAGATGAAGAAGAGGAAGAAGAACAATGAGAAGAAGAACAAGGGAAGCAGAAATATTAGAAAATTATGAACCGGTTTGATAAATTTCCCTTTTATTTTAATTTATACCGCTTTATATAACTTTTATCATTTTTAACCCTTGCCAATATCAATTATTAAATAGCTTTAAATTAAACAGAATCATAACAGATCCGTGGAATAGGCCTACTGAGGAAACCTCGTTAAAAAAACGCGCTAAGTACACTACCTCAAAGGTGGTGTGGAAATGTGTGCGCATATTATGACGATTACCACTTTTTGAATCGTTATATCTCAAAAACGGTGGCTTTCAGGGAAAAAAATAATAAGGATTTTTTATAGATAATTATCTAGTCTACATTTTTTGTTAGAACAAATTTTACGATAAAACTTACGGTTTCGCTGAAAATCGCTAAAAACCATATTTGGTGAGCTTTGACCCCGCATAAAATTTTTAGCACGGGTCGGATTTATGAGGACTTTTTAGATTTCATTTATTTTGAACAATCCTGCCAATTTTCAGCTTGATGGTAATTTTTGTAGCCTCGGATGCGTAAGTTGACCGGAGTATCCAGTCTTCACCGAGTCGTTTACCATATAAAACTAAATATAATTTCGTAGAATAAAAGGTATAGTTATATTATACGGGGCGAAATCAAATTATAGCGTTATGGTTACTCTATCGTCGAAGAAAGAGAAATAAGAGGAACCGAATTCATTGGGTCCAACCTATGAACGCAAAAAGATACGATTTATATATTTTTACATTCACACACATTGATAGAGCACCCTCTATACTCAACGTTAATTGCAACTATGTAAAATAAAGTTTATTATAATTTACTTAGCAGTTTTAATTACTGTTGTTATTAGTAACATATAATTAATTTTGCTGTACCTACTTGCCAAATGTGTTTTTTCTTTATCACCTAATTCGTCAAATTCACTGTTAAGTGCACGGCATACACCATTCCAAGTATTTCTCGTCAAGTTTCTATATTTATATATTTCTATTGTTTTGTCCCAAAAAAACAGGTCTCGTTCAATCAATGTTATTAATATTTCACTATCAATCTGAGACATCATAATATAAAATATATGCACCTACTTTAAACAGCCACAAAGTGTAAATGAAACTAATGTACCAAACAACCAAAGAAGCTACCTTCGTGCGACTGAACGACAGTATCATATAAAAGGATGCATTAAGTTCCCTATGCTACTGGGTGCGTAAAGACGGCACGGCTGCCGTCTGTTGTTGTAAGCGAAAGACGGCATAAACACGGCGACTTTACCGAACGTTCCAACCACCGTTTAGTGAGAAAGGCTCCATATGATTACATGAGCCACTATTGGAATGTCGTCGTGCGTTCTAACCCTCGCACGTTTAAATTCTTATAATGTGAAACAGCGCAATCATTCTTTACTGGTAGGACTGTCCTTTTGAGCTGTTGAGTTGCAGGATTTAGTTTAGTCTTATCTTGAAGAGCTCTCACACCGAGAGAAAAAAATTCTTGACATAAAGAAACTTTATTAATATTTAAGAAAGATCGACTTGGCATATTGCCTAAGAAATATATCTTTGTATGTAAGATATAATTTTCTAAAATATTTCAAATAAATTCTACTATAACCAAAGAAATATATCTTAAACATGATTGAACTATCACTTTCTGGCAAACTTCAAACCCATTTATCAGAAAGAAATTACACTTGATGTTAATTAATTTTATTAGTCATAAAAATATATTTTCTACACATTAGAAAACTATTCTTTCTGAGCAATAATATTTCTTAGTAAGGAATATTATTATTTTACTATTAATAATTAATTTATTTAATGTTAAGAAATATATTTCGTAGAGATAAACGTATATTTAGAGTTAATATTTCTTGAAAATAAAGTGATATTACATACGGCGAAATAAATCATTGTGTTAAGGTAAAATCATTATTTATTAATAAAACAAGATATAAAACATTATTATTACATACAAATATTTTCTCCACTCTTAAACCACTGGCTTCTACACAACAATAAAAGGATGGAGAGGCAAATCCAACTTCCTCAAATTTTCCTTCTTTTGTTAATAGCACTTTGTATATCAGCAATTCCCTAAAACAAAATCGTTATGTAGAAAGAGTAAACTTACTTTAATAAAAAATTTTTATAAAGATATAGATATTTATTTTAACAAATTTAGGAAATACAAAAAAAAAACAAATACACGGCCCCACATAAGAACTATTACTACTAATAATAATCAATCATATTTAGTTCAAACATGGCATTATTTAACCTACACATCTTTGTTTATTTTTTTCTTTTTGTTAATGATATATTAATTATTTATCTGTATAATATTAAGTCACACAATAAACATTGTTTAGCTAAAACAAGAGGGAAAATACAACTAATGTAAAACATTGAATCAGACATAATAATATGTAATTTTCTTAATTTTTATAATCTAAAAGAGACAGCATACGTAATTATTAAGAAATTTTATTACGGGAAAATATTATTAGTTTACATCTAAGTAATTTAATACATATTAACTAATTCACGGTTTTCGGCAATAACATTCCTTAACCATAAACATATATTTCTTTTAGACTAACTGATTTCTTTATCTCAAATAAATTAACAGAAAAATCCTCAGCGTTGCACCCGCCATGTTTGATATAGCGTTATATTGTATATTTTTTATAGAAGACGATACATTCAAGAAACCTATTATAGTTGATACATAAGTATACTTACACATTTTTAAAAAGGTACTTACATGTATGAAGTTCTACCATTTCTGGAAGGCCCCGCAGATGGTTAATAACTCCTTTCTTAATATTGTTCTGAAGCTATATATTATATCATTCTGTCCCAGCTTTAAATTGTGGCATATTTCCCAGTTAGAATAATAAGCTCCTTTATTTCAGAGTCGTCCATAATTAAACCTAAAAAGCATATAAAGATACTATTATGTTTCTTTTTTAACCATTCGGATACGCAACAATATTATTATTACATCTTAAATTACTCAATTTACTTTTATTTAATACCTACATATGTACGTACCTTCAAAATATCCGTTAATTTTTAAAGTACACCAATAAATCCAACATCCATCTATATGAACATGAACATATCACGCCATCTTGACAAACACTGACGACTAAATCATAAATAGTTAATCTGCGCAATTCTTTTGTGGAAGAAAATCTCTTTGCAGGTAACATTTAGGCATTAATAACAAATTTTTTATTTTATAACCACAGTTACTACAGAGGGTATTTCTGAAGAATTATTTCTTGTGGTTTAAAATATTTATTTGATTGCAAGAAAATTTCTTGTTCACAAATATAAATATGGATTAACTTAACATTATATTTCTTATACTGCAAAATATTTGTAGTTTTCAATTTAAGAAATAAAAACTTTAGGATAAGAAAATTAAATGTAACCATTAATGCATTTCTTAGTATTGAAGAAATTATCTGTAAGGAATTATTGAGTTGTGTTTAAAAAACTCGTTTCTTTATATGTGAACCGGTATGTTTAAGTTAATAGGATATGTTAACTTTTAAGAAATATTGCTCAAAGAAATCGGTGTTTTAGGAGAAAAGAAATTGTTCTCTCGGTGCATTTATTGCTAAATTCTTCTCAGCTTTCTTTTCTCAATTATCATGTTCCTTACTTCCTTTGGATAGTTATTTCCTTTTAACCTAAGTTTCAGTGTAGGTGGGGAGTGTTTTCTCATGCTGCTTGCTGAATAAATAATTTAAATGAAAATTTAGTTTTTATTTAAAATTCTAATTTTGCTAAACACTATTCCTAAAATTTCCAGCTTTAAGTGTGCAATTTGGTTTAATTGATATGTATAAAACTACACCAAATTCATTCAAATGATGCAAATTATCACACGTTTATGTTCTAATGGCACGTAGCGGAAAATGATGATGGATGAAGTTTTTCATCAACAATTCCAAACCAAATTTTGGCTGAAAACGTGAAACAGTTATTATTAGTAATTTCGTTACACACCAAAAAAAAGAAAAAGGAAAATCTGAGGCCATATTAGCATTATTAAACATGAGGTGTTTTGGAAGCAGCGAGCTACCTACTCATTTTCTTTTCTAACAGTTTCAATCAGCATAAATCACCGAAACGGTAATTACAGTATCAAAGCCGTGACTAAAATCCCGAAGTCCGTATAAATAACAGTTTGACAGTAATATCGGTGGCGAGCAATCATAAAAATTCAAGTAACGCGCAGCGACTGGGGGCGGTGGAAAGAGGGGCGGGCAGCAAATTGCTAGAATTAAGACTATGGCACGAAAATGCATGTCTGCATGGATTTCAATTTGAATAGCATTAAAAGTTGAGGAATATTCAGAGGACACGTTATTTTATTTCGAAGAAAACAATGGCGGCGTCACGCGAAACATAAGTCATATACTTAGATGAAATGCTAACTTGGAGATATGAAAATTGTATACGATTTTACAAGATAATTTTGTGTAGCTTATTTTTAAACGCTCGTTCTTAAATGTGGCTAAATGTTAATATAGCTTCAAATATTTTGGTGTCTGATTAAAATTTTTCGTTGCTCTGGATTTTCCTATGGCCACATGTCTACTGCACACAACTAAATCTCTTTATGTTTATTTTCGTGATATTTTAATGATAATGTGATTTATTATTTTTATTTTCTTCTTCTTAAGGTATTGTGCATTTCTGCGTAGGTGCCCACCCTGCATTGAATATAATGGCATCGAGACGTCTTTGAAAGGAATAGAAAATATGGAAGATATCTCATATACACTTTATTCACTTTTAAAAACACGAATCGCTTAATTAAATTACTGTTATTCTGCTCGTTTATTATTTATCTCATAGGCATCTTTCAGTGCGTCACAGTTTTTCGATTTCTTTCCAACGCATTAAATTGTATGTGACAGAAAAAATGCACGTCTGTGATTACAGACATTTATAACATTTATTCTAGTTATCGATAGATGGCGCTATAATCGAAAAAAAAATTATTTACGAATTATGTAATATATTTACGAATATAATCTGTACAATTTATAAGACTATACAAATCAAAGAAAATAGCATTTAATAAATGCAATAAACACAATTGATTTGTTTTTATGCGAAATTGCAAATAAAATGTGACAACTGTCAGAATTAACTAAATGTCATGTTAGAATAAATGTTATAAATGTATATTATCACGGACTTACCTTTTTTTTTCTATCTATTAACTATTTAGATGAGAAATAAGTCACAATAAAATTGAAAAAAATAATTTTATTAACGTTTCGACGCCCAAATCGAGTGCCGTTGTCAAAATACAAAATACTACTAAATTAAACAAAAATGTGGTTGCTTAGTAAAAAATTCTTCTAATAATTTATTTAGTCTGACTCATTTATATCGGCAATTCAGACATATATTATACATTTTAAAGTAGAAGACTTTAAAATTATATTGCCAATATTTATAAGTTGCGTTCATGGGACGACTTTACTGAAAGATAGTTCATTTGATTACATGAAATCAACCACAACTCAAGAATATCCGTCACAAAAATATCATAGCATGTGATCTGTCTTTAAAAAGACAACCAAATGCAACGGTGACAGTAAAATTCTGGCATTAGAGATTCCATAGTAAATCACGAGGGAAAACCAGGAAAAAACCTCGTGATACTATCGCGACATCGTAAGTATTTGATCTTACATTTAATTTACTCTCAAAACTAATACCAAATTCTGACTTTAATATATAACATATTATGTATGTTGTTTAAATTATAAATAATATTAATAATACATAGATATATAAGTAATACTAAAATATAAAATTTGTACTAACTCGATATGATATAGGCTTTTTAATCGTGGCATTTTCTTTCTATTGACTTCCTCTTTCAGTATGGGTAACCACATCCTACTGCATTCTACGGAGGAATTTGCGACACAATTGGTTTCATTTAGCATAATTAGAGCCGCTTCTTTGATTTTTCTCTTTTTACTATCTGTTTCTTTCAAGACTATACCTGAATCTCTCCACTAAACTCTATGTTCGTTATCCCATGTGTATTGATATATTTGAGATCTATCAAATTCTCTATTTTTAATATAACTGTTGTTCACTTAGTCTAACGTTTAAAGATTTTGTTTCTATCATTTGTGACGCACTGAAAAATACCCATGAAAAGGACCATAGTAACATTCTGACTGGTTTTAGTGCACCTTTATAGTTTGTAATTATTAGTTTTATATTACGTCGCCAGCATGACTTATGTGGTCTAAAGGTAGACCTAATATAAATGAAATGGAATTAAAGGAGCCAAATGATAAGCTCTCCCTTGGACAAACCCTGTTTGAATTTTATATGAAACTTGAAATTTTTTCAAGTGCGCCTAAATAGATATTATATAAACATATTATACTCCGTCTAATTTACTTACCGTTGCACGTCATCCGCGTCATAGCCCGTGACAACACATGATACCAACACGAAATATTTAGGCGGTAGGTGTGTTCTTTTTTAAAATCCTCTTGCCTAGTACACTGACAGCCACTAGACATATTTTATTATGTACGCGTAAAAATAATATTTAAAGATTTCTATTAATGTTAACTTAAAGAAATACGATTCCCAAACATCACAGCAAATCCCCGTTCTATTAAACCTTTCTATAAAAGAATAAAAGACTATCTGCATCGGTTTGATATTGCCATACCTCAATGTCATCCATATACACATGACCATAACCCACCTTGGATTCAATGCATACCATCATGTAACTGTGAACTTTTGACAATAACTCCACCAATTTTGATTTAATTATTTCCCATTTTAGAAAAATACTCAGTCGTTATAAAAATCATATCCAAATATATACTGATGGTTCAAAAACAACTGAAGTTGTGGGAGCATCTGTAGTAACTCCAGAGAAGGTCCTTAAATTCAAACTACCTGATATTAGTACTATTTATATAGCTGAACTGTATGCTCTCTATCGCGCCATAGAACTAACCAATCTGACCATAAACTTCAAATATATCATCTTAACAGACTCGCTTAGTGCCATACAAAGCATCCGACAACTGTTTCCAAAAAACCCGCTTATAAAAGAAATTAAGCCTGTCCTTCATCAAGCTCACATCAATCAAAATGAGATAAGTTTCATCTGGATTCCATCCCATATAAGGAATAAAAGGTAACAAAATTGCTGACTATAGTGCGAAAGACGCGATAGTGAGTGATGTTTCCGAAATTGTGAACACATCGGTATCAGCGGATATAAAAACCTATATAAAAAAAATCAATATTAAGTGCGTGGAAAAATAAATGGAGTGCGTCAAATTCAAAATTAAAACAAGTGAAACCCAGCATAGAGAAATGGAATATTTTACCCACTTCGAGGAGCCAAGAAGTAATAATAACGCGCCTCAGACTCGGTCATACTAGGCTAACGCATGACTATTTAATTAAAAAGTGCGAACCGCCGCGATGTGAAACTTGTAATACGCCACTAACAATAAAACACATACTATGCGAATGTCCTCTCTACAATAGTCAACGTAATAACAAGATACCAGCAACACTTCTAGAAGCTCTAGGTGCAGGCTGTAACTTCAAGAACATTCTAAACTTGTTGAAAGACATTAATAAGTACCACACAATTTAATTGTAACTGTAACTTAAGTTGTAAAACTAAATCATTGTAATGTAACTGTAATGTAATCCATTAATTTGTTGCTAATGGCCATTTGGTCAATGCTTCTTCTTCTTCTTCTTCTTCTTGTAATAGGACTATGTCCTGTTTCTTCTGTTACAGTCTTTGCTGCGATCCGGAGCTCCAACTCTCGTACCATCGTTTTTTTGGGTCTTCCTATGGGTCGCTTGGGGTTGGGCTTCTGTGTTTTCGCCCAATGCTCCATACGTTCAGGGTCCATCAGATCTACGTGGTCTCTCCACATGCGTCGTCGCGCTCTTGTCCATCTCACTACGTCTTGAACGCCTAGCTCTCTCAATGTGTCTTCGTTTCCTATTCTATCTCTGAGTGTGATACCTCTTATGGATCTTAGGGTTTTCATTTCTGTTGTTCTCATTATTTGTTTGGTCTTTGTTGTCTCGGCCCTTGTTTCAGCTGCGTATGTCAGTACGGGTCTAACACATGTCTTATAAATGCGGACTTTGCTTTTGGTGCTCATATATTTATTCCGCCAGATTATATCCCTCAGGAAACCAGATATTCTCGCTGCTTTCATTGCCTGCTGTTTTGATTCTTGCCACAGATGCCTGTCACTAGATATTTCCACACCTAAGTATCTGCAATCCATTACCTGTTCGATTATATGGTCGTCCACTACTAATTTACATCTAATTGGGTTCCTGGATATTACCATCGATTGGGCTTTCTCTTTGGATAGTGTCAGGTTATACTTTTCGGCGGTTATTTTGAATTTTTGTAGTAGGCGTTGTAAGTCATCTTCGTTTTCGGCTATTAAGATTGCATCATCTGCGTAGCAAAGCATTCTCATGGTTCGGTTACCCATTTTGTATCGCTGATTCATTATGTTAACACTACCTATAACTTCATCCATTATTAAATTAAATAGGCATGGACTGAGGCTGTCCCCTTGTCTAATGCCTGCATTGATTTTGATTTCTTCCGTGAGCCCTTGTGTGGTTTTAATTCGTGTTTTGTTGGATCTATTGAGCTCTTTGATTATGTTTCTATACCTCTGACCTATGTTTTTCTTTTCAAGGATAGTGAGCACGTCCTTTAATCGTACTCTGTCGAATGCTTGTTTCAGATCTACAAAGCATGTGAACATGGGCTTGTCGTTGGTCAATGCGATTACCTAAAAAAAAGAAATACACAATAATATGTTTCAACTAATTTGTATAAATGGATTATGAAGCGTTTTAATGAAGCACATCTTTTCGGAATACATTGTAACTGTAATCGAACGAAGGTGATATTTTGGCATAAATTGGTAACATTTATTTACAGTTGCGGTGATGACACTTCATATTTGTTTTTATTCTTTACTATAAGTATTTACTTCATTATATTTACTGTTTTTATTATGTACTTTAACGTAAGATTATAACTTAATTCTTGTTTTCTATTTCTATAAAGTTTTTATTTATTTACATTGAATATGAATTTGTTTTGCTGTGTTGATTTAAAATTAATTCAAGATTTTTTGTAATTGGGCAACAATGTCAACTTAAATCTCTAACGAAGATAATGACGTGCAACAATAAGTAAATTAGACGGACTGTAAATAAATTTGATTGAATTTACTTGTTACTAACAAATATAAAAATTGGAAACCATTCAAAATCCGGAAACTATGTATATACTGCTACAATCTTGAAACCACATATACGACTTTTAAAACCCCAACAAAGCTACAACAATAGGGTAAGCAGAAATATTCAAATACTCTGAACAAAAAAGGTCCGGAACGTCTGCAACGAGACGAATGGGTCGATGGTAGAGATAAAAAGTGTTATTGTTTTCTCAAAGTTTTATTGAATGAATGATGATGGAAAAAGATTGAAACTCCGATCAGAAAATAGCGCAGCGAGGATATAATGCGCTGCCAGCCGCCAGTAGGGATAAGAGCAGGTACATGACAGATGACAGCGGACTGATGGCTGAATGCATATGATAAAAGCCGAACGAACGTGTAAAGAGCAACATCTGAACGATTAGAGGTATTAATTATTAATTCGTTATTTGATTGTGGCAATAATTCTGCTTTGTTGATACTCTATCGAATCATCCATGATAAAAAACATGGTTTTACTAACAAGATATTACAGATTCTCAGATAATAAATTATTATTGCTTTAAAAATAAACCACTAATACAGTTAAGTACAGATTTTTACCCGTGCGTCATCATTTAAAGCATACGAAATAAGTCGATGATAAGTCGGAAATTGAAATTTACTAATAGACCAGTAAGGATCTGTTTTTAGGTGGATGTGAGAGGTGGCATTTAGATTTTTGCGGATAAAGTTAGGTGATAACTTCGTTAATAATAATTGATTTATGCTCCTCAAATATGCCCGGAACATTATTAAAAAAAAAATATTTAAAAATTTCAAAAAAGTTCGTTTTTTTTCTACTTTTTTTGCTTATAACTTAAAAACTATTCATTTTTGAACAAAGTCGTACAGGAATAAAACAAAAATAATTAAATTTTCTATTAGATGCAATTGGTTAAAAATGTCTTAATTTATCACCCTTGCTTTAAAATAGCAATAAATATAAAATAAGGGGGCAAAACAAGCCTGTTCTTATTCAATGATTTTCCATCACTCAGGTTACACTTGGAACCTCTCTAATTCGCTTAGAAAATTTTTGTAATCTTGTAAAATCGTACACCAAATTTCGTTAAAATTGACTTAGTAGATTTTGCATAATAATTTTGCAATCTAAACTTTTTTTAAAAAATTAAATTTTTTTATAATCTTGCACAACAAAAACTAGAACATACAAAGATTTGTCAATTTTTTTACATATAAAGAAGTACTCCACCTATCTAATGCACTCTACAGAATTGAAATCGAATTATTTAAGCAGCCTCATCAATGTTTTAAAGTTATAAACAATTTTTTGGCTTATAAAAAAATTAGTGCTGTGGCCAGGAGGGGGTGCTACGGGCTCCTTTATTTAGATGGACTTACTAAAGTTTTTTTATGTATTTTGACCCGTAGAACACGAATTTTTTGGGTAACAGTTGATCCGGATGTCGATAAGATTGTTATAAACAAAGAACTTGAGGAATTACATAACATCAATTTTTCGCAAAATAAAACATTTTTTGTATTTCTTGGGTAATTCTAAGCAAAAAATTTTCTTACAAGTTTTTTCGTAGGATGCATAGTTTTCGAGATAAACGCGGTGGAACTTTCAAAAAATCGAGAAATTGCAATTTTTGAACGCGAATAACGTTTGATTAAAAAATAAAATAGCAATTCTGCTGACAGAATTTGAAAGTTTAAGTCAAATTATACCGGTTTTAATTATTTGCATTGCTAAAAATTAATTTTTTTATTATTAACCAAAGCTATTTGTTTATAAGCCAAAAAATTGTTTATAAATTTAAAACATTGCTGAGGCTCCTTAAATAATCCGATTTTAATTCTGTAAAGTTTATTAGATAGGTAGAGCACATCTTTATATGTAAAAAATTAGCCAACTTCTAAATGGTCTACTTTTTGTTCAGAAAGATTTTTTAAAAATTTGAACTTTTTTAAAAACATTTAGATTGCAAATTTATTATGCAAAATTTATTAGGTCGCTTTTAATGAAATTTGGTACACGATTTAAGTATGTTACAAAGAATTTCCTAAGCGAATTACTAAGGTTCTAAGTGCCACCAAAGTGGTTAAAAAATATTGAATAACAACAGACTTAATTTGCCCCCTTATTTTGTATTTATTGCTATATTGCAGAAAAGGTAATACCTTAAGACATTTTTTATCAGTCTTATATCATACAAAATTCAATTATCTTTATTTTATTCCTCTACGACTTTGTTCCAAAACGAATCGTTTTAAAGTCATAAGCAAAGAAAGCAGAAAAAATCGATGTTTTTCGAAATTTTTAAATATTTTAATTTTTTTATTAATTTTCCGAGCATATTTGAGAAGGAGCATAAGTCAATTATTATTACAGAAGGTGTCACCTAACTTTATCTGCAAAAATCCGAATGCCACCTCTCACATCCAAAAATATACGTTTTTTAGCAGATTCTTACTGGTCTATAAACGCAACAGCAAGTGACAGTAAGTAGATACTGCTCCTATCACGGGTTAAAATTTGACATTATCAAATATGTGTTTTATCTAGCCAGGTATTATAGTCTAAGAGCTAGTGAACCCTCCGACTAACGGTCGTCCTGTAAGGCTAGAAATTTGTCTAGTGATAATTCATAGCACACCAAGGCTAAAAACCATGACCTGGCAGGCATCAGCGGTGCACGTGTATCTACCAGGTGAATCGAAAAGTGCAAATTTAGGGGGTAAAATAAACTTTCTCCTGTAAGAGTTAAATTTAAGTATGTGTTTGAGTAAATCATTTAGAAGAAATGTGTAGGTACAATGACAGGCGATTCTGAAGAGCATAAGACCTTGCCAGGCGAGGGGAAAGAATAGGGGTTTTTCCTAAAATTATTTTTTTTTGCATCGAACAAATTTTTGTTTAAGTTTTTTGAATCATTCCAAACAGAAAAGGTATTAATTGATTTTTCTCTTAAGTTAATAGTTTTTGTTATATAAGCGATTGAAAATTTTGAAAATTGCGAAATTGGCAATTTTTAACCCTAAATCGGACATTTTTAACCCTAAATCGGACATTTATCTAAAAATTTCAATGTTGCCAAGGTACGTAGATATTCTTTAAACATTGTTTGATGAAATCCGGAAGAGTTTTTTGCAATAAAATATCGAAAACCCCTTTGTTTTTTTAATTGTTAATCAAGCGGGCGCGACACTGTAGTATAGTGAGGACGTTTGAGTTTGCATAAATTCATTATCTCGAGAATGGGCAAATTTCAAGAGAAGTCCTCAGACAGGTCGATTTTTATTTTTGAATTAGGACTTTTTGGCATATATATAATACTAGTGACGTCATCCATCTGGGCGTGATGACGTAATCGATGATTTTTTTAAATAAGAGAAGGGGTTGTGTGATAGCTCATTTGAAAGGTTATTTAATTCTCTATTCAGTAATATAAACATTAACATAATTATTTATACAGGATGTACAAAAAAAATGTTCTTCTATTTGTCAAATTTAATCAAAGTTAATTTATTAAAAAAAAATTTTGTACACCCTGTGTAAATAATTATGTTAATGTTTATATTAGTGAATAGAGAATTAAATAACCTTTCAAATGAGCTATCACACAACCCCTACTCTCATTTAAAAAAATCATCGATTACGTCATCGCGCTCAGATGGATGACGTCACTAGTATTATATGTATGCCAAAAAGTCCTAATTTAAAAATAAAAATCGACCTGTCTGAGGATTTCTCTTGAAATTTGCCCATTCTCGGAATAATGAATTTATGCCGACTCAAACGTCCTCGCTTGTCGCGCCCGCTTGATTAGCAATTAAAAAACAAAGGGTTTTCCGATATTGTATTGCAAAAAACTCTTTGGGATTTCATCAATCAATGTTTAAAGAATATCTACCTACCTTGGCAACTTTAAAATTTTTAGATAAATGTCCGATTTAGGGTTAAAAATTGCCGATTTCGCAATTTTCAAAATTTTCAATCGCTTATGGCTTATATTATAACAAAAACCATTAACTTAAGAGAAACATCACTAATGAACTTTTCTGTTTGGAATGATCAAAAAACTTTTTTCGATTTTTTTCGAAAATTTTGTTCGATGCAAAAAAAATAATTTTAGGAAAAACCCCTAATCTTTCCCCTCGCCTGGCAAGGTCTTATGTTCTTCAGAATCGCCTGTCATTGTACACATTTCTTCTAAATGACTTACTCAAACACATACTTAAATTTAAACCTTACAGGAGAAAGTTTATTTTACCCCTAAACTTGCACTTTTCCATTCACCTGGTAGATACACGTGCACCGCTGATGCCTGCCAGGTCATGGTTTTTAGCCTTGGTGTGCTATGCCGACCGTTAGTCGGAGGGGTTCACTAGCTCTTAGACTATTAATGACGCACGGGCATTCGTGGACTCAAGTGTATGTTACAATAGTACGTTCTTTAACGGTAAAATATTGCAAAACCTCTAAATTTTAAAGAACCGCTTGGATTGACATAAAATTTGGCATACACATAGCTAACAAGTCAAAGAAAAAAAGTGATAAGTGCCGATGTGTGCTTTTGTCCTCGGGGTGTGTTTCACCCCTTCTCGGGGGTGGAAAAATATACGTACAAGATAAGTCCGGAAATGGATAAATTGACTAATTTTAAGTAACTTTTGTTCCATAGAGTTTTTTCATTAAGTCGATATTTTTCGAGTTATTTGCGAGTGAATATGCTCATTTTTCAACAAAACAATGACGCTCTTAGACGGTTTTTCGTAAATAACTCAAAAAGTAAGTACATATTTTGTCGAAAAGCGTTCTTAGCAAATATATAGCCTGTAAAAATTTTTTAAAAATGGTGTATATGTATATTGGGTCTCTATACCTAGTAGAAGCAGAGTTACAGTTATTGAAACATAGGTTCATATTCGTCAAGTTCCAAATGGAATACTTTAACGTGAAATACCCAAAAACATAAGCACTTTTTGGGGAAAACGTATTAACTTATTTAAACTGTTTAAAAAAAATTTATTTTTGTTTTATAAAAAAAATTTCTAGCATCAAAAGTAAAAAAGTTATGCTCAAAATAAAGTTAGTCCCTTTTTTTTGGTAGAAAAATCGGGAAAATCACCTCCTAATTAGTATCTCAAATGAACTTAATCGTTACCACTTCACAAGTTTCTTTACTCGTGTATTTATTGTTTATATGATCTGTAAGTTTCATCGGTTTAAAGTCCTTATTTTTGAAAGGGCTGTAGTTAAAACTTCTTGAACGAGTCACTGATCACGAGTGTATGCAAATTTAGAAACACGAAATCAATTTTTGTCTTACAGAAAAACAAAAAAATACAATATATTCAAAAAAGCAATGTTGACTTTTTTTTTTTTGAGATTTTTGGTATCTCTAACAATTTTTAAGTTATTTTGAAAAAAATCATTTTTTTCAAAAATTAAAAATTTTAATTTAAAACCATTTTTTTCAAAAATAAGCACTTTGAATCGATGAAACTTGCGGATGATGTAAACACAACATAAGTAAAATAATTTGTGAAGCGGTAAAACGATTAATTTCATTTAAGTTGCTAATTAGGGGATGATCTTCCTGATTTTTTTGCCAAAACAAAAGGGACCAACTTTATTTCGAGCGTAACTTGCTTACATTTGATGATAGAAACTTGTTATAAAAACAGAAATAAAGCCTTTTTTAAACACTTTAAAAAAGTTATAATGGATTTTCACATAAAAGTGCTTCATTTTTTAAATATTTCACGTTGAAATATTCCATTTAAAATTTGAGGAATATGAACCTATCTTTCATTGGCTATAACTCTGGTTCTACGAGGTTCAGAGACCTCAAGCTTACAACTTTTTTTTACCTATTTACAGGCTATATTTTTGCTAAGAATATTTTTTTCGACATAATAATTACATTTTAAGTTACTTGCGAAAAACCGTCTAAAAACGTGGTTATTTTGTTGAAAAATTAACATATTCACTCGTAAATAACTCGAAAAGTGTTGATTTGCCGAAAAAGCTCTATAGAACAAAAGTTATTTAGAACTAGTCAGTTTATCAATTTTCGGTCTTATTTTGGACATTTATTTTTTCACCCCCAAGAGGGGGTGAAAGTCACCCCCTAGGGAGGTCTACGTTCAGCAGTGGACAATTATAGGCTGAATGATGATGATTACCAGTTCTTTATTTCTTTAGTACAGCCACCCTTGTTAGTTATTAAAAAGCCCATTTTTAGTCTTTTTTATAATCATTTTGAGGAATTTAATATTTCATGTCCGTATTGTGTTTGTTTTTCTTTTATTTCCATTTGTGTGTTTTTTGTTTTTTGAAGTTATACTTGTTTAGCCACGAGGGTGAAGTTTTACATTCCCTGGCGCATGCGCACACCGACAGTATGGTATTAGTCGCTACATCTTTTAAGTTATGTAGCGCGAATAAGGTGTGCGTGAAAAGAATATATTATTAGTGTTTCTAGTAAATATATTTATGATAATTTTTATGTCGGTGGATTTGTCTTCCCCCTAATAAATATTATTGAAAATCTTCAATTAATATATCTGTCACCATGATTGTAATTATGTCCGAGAAATGATCGACTGAATACAAATACGGTGGTAGCTGATCGGTAGAGCATTCGCCTAGGGATCGAGAGGTCCCCTGTTCAAATCCGGACAAAGTCATATCCTTTTTTTTTGGTATTCTTTTTGTTCTTTCTAAAATTAGTTTAATATTTAGATACAATACAAAAAAACTGTTTAAAGTAGACAGGTACATTGATTTCGTTGAAATCATAATATGAAGTTATATTATATTATAATAGAAGTATAATTTCTTACGTACGTACAAAGTACACACACATACTTTTTTTTACTTTCTCATTATTTTCCTTTCACAGTCAATTTTCGTTCCTTATTTGTTCCACTTCACATATTCTTCCATAGTTTTTTGAAGTATTGGTCTCTTTGTTATTGCCATCCGCTTTGCTTTTGCACTTGCACTTCCTATGGGAGATCGTTGCTTGAATGTATTAGCTTTATCTTTGTTTCCTGTGATTTACTGCGTTTTCAATTTCTTTTCCCATTTTGCAGTCTCCTTCCACCAGTTCTTTTATATCATTGCTTTGAAGTTGGTGGAGCAAAGTAGATATATTACCCATTAAAAGATATATTATGTATCTATATAAAATGCCTCATAATAAGTATGTATTATTGTGTTTCAATTTATCAATCAAAGATAGAATAAAATTTTTTTTTTTTTTAATATAACGCGGGCACATAAATTTGATACACTCTTTATATTGATTTGTAAATATTTATTAGAAGTTATCTTTCAACGCAAAGTGGTTTCTCCTTAATGAATCTTTTCATGAAGAATATTAAAAACATTTGTAAAAAAAAGTGAAGTGAAAGTTATTTAGGATCATTATTTTAAACAGATTGTTTACGGGAAATGTAAAACCACAGGTAGATGTAATTATTAGTTCTTAGAAAATTAAGGTAAAGAAAGTTTGGAATTTTAATCCCTTTTTGTTTAACCCCGAGTAAACTTTGTAGAATTTCCCGAAAGTAATTTATTATGATGGTAGGAATATTTTTGAAAGTATGAGTGAGTGTTTCGAATGAAAAAAAGAAGGGGAAAGAAGAAATGTCTCTGATTGGTTTGGCAATTTGGAATGGGAAGGAGAGAAGGTTGAATTTTCAGATAGTTTTGGAAAGAGGGATTATTGTGTTACCGGCAGCCGAGAGGAGCAGTCAAAAGTTTTCGTGAGTAGTTCAGAATCAAGTACTAGTGGTTGTGTTTGATACGTGAGAGTAGCTGAAAAGTGGAACGAGAGACAAATCAAATCGAGAAGAAATACCTCTTTGATTCTGTAAAGTCCAAGAGAGTAAGTTACAAGAATTATCGTTATTAAAATTATTTGTGACACCAAGTAAAAAAAGATACTTGGGTCTCAGGAGATTATTGTTGAGAGAAAGAGAGGAGAGAGATTTGGAGTTTATTGAACGAGTCCTGGTCAAAGGAAGCCTGGCTTGTGTTTTGGAGAAATAGTTGCTGGTATCCTGCTGGATTGATTGCTGAGAACGGAGAGGGCTTTGATTGGTAGCCTAACATAATCAACAAGGAGGAGCTGTTTGGGTCAAGAGGAGACATCATTGTGTGTGAATCAAAAAGGTCAGTCAATAACCTATGTGATAGATTTTTTTTATAATCAGAAGTTAATTTTTTTTACGTAAAAGCATATGAGTTACCAAATGAATACCATAATAAATACCAAATTTGTTTGTTTAGCTGGGTTTATTAATGGTATCAAGAACAAAGCGATAAATATTTGTTTGAATTAGATTAATTTATATGGTAAAAGTTTCTTTTGGACAGTTATGCCCACAGAATTTAATTGATAAATTTACAGAACATTGCTTTTGATAATAAAGGTAATTGTATGTTTTTATTTATGACTTTTCTATTTATTTCCTTTTCCTATTTTATCCCGATAAGGATCAACTAAGAGATACTGAAACCACGAAAGAAGACAAGTATAACATAAGACAATTTAGACATTTTTTTATATTATAAAAAGGCACCCTGAGATTCTTTCTTAATTTTTATGTATGATTTGCGTTAATTAAATAATTGATCAAGTAAATAATAATTAATATAAAAGTAATACAAAGCAGATCATAACAGTATGTAAACAATTTATGTAATCGTATATATTCGGATTCTTAGGAAAATCATAAGAAAAATCCTTAGTTTTTCTGGAACTATGTATCTGAATTATTACACGTACACTATTTCAAATCTATTAATCACCTCCAAACTTGACCAGGAACAATGGCAAGCACCAAGCAATTCATCAACTGACGAAAAATATAGAACGTAAGTTAAACGGCGAAAGATAAAAACGTCCAATCGTCTTTCCTATCTGTCTATCTATAGCTCACCGTCGGCGTCGACAGGTAGTCAAATAAAGAATAACGTCCTCTACAATTTGTGGCCAGTCACTGTGATTTTCACATATTATTTTAACATCAATCACCGTTTCACCACTTTATTAAAACCGACTTGAATACCAATCTCATTCTAGAGGTGGAGATAGTTCCAAAAGAGCTGGATTTGATTTATTATTAAATGCTTTTCTTTACTCCAATAGTTTGCATCAAATCTTTAGACGTTAATTTGACTGACTTTTCTTCAATGCAAATGAATGACAATTTGCAGACATATGCATTCGCAGGAACAATACACGAATAGTCAATAAAAAAAATGTTATGTTCATTAATTGTTTAAATTAAAAAAAACCATTTTAATGGAAAATTCTCTTGTTTTTTACAATGTAGAAACTTGAAACTTTTACGGATTGTAGCTAATGATATGAACTATACATAATTTCACTGTTTACGTTAATTGTTTACGTTATGCTTCATAAATAAACAATAAAGTTTCAAATTTTGAACGCTCATATACGAAACAAAACTTCAACCAAAATTCGAATTAAAAAAATTCGTGTTTTTACCGTAGTCTTAGAAAAACCAACCGTAGAGACGTTTTGTGCTACAATTAACATTCCTTTGGTCGTATTAATTAATTAAACGCTTTTATTTAGTTCAATCGTTGGGTCAAATATTTGGAAGTTAATTTGACTGCCTTTTCTTCAATGAAAATGACTAAAAATTTGCAGACATATGCATTCGCGGGAACAATACACGAATAGTCAATAAAAATTTTTTTTGTTTATTAATTGTTTAAATAAAAAAAAAATTTAACGGAAAATGCCTAAATTCTCTTGTTTTTTACAATGAAGAAACTTGAAACTTTTGCAGATTGTAGCTAATTATATGAACTATACGTAATTTCCCTTTTTACGTTAATTATTTACGTTATGCTTCATAAATAAACAATAAAGTTTCAATTTTTTTGCCGATTTCGACTACTTTTCATGTTTGTACATCATATGTTTTATACATATTTAAATAAACATGACGATATATTTTAATGTTTGAAAAGTGTAAGACTAAAAAGTAAAAAATAAAAAAATATGAAAAAAATATTTTTAAGAAACGCTTTTCTTTAGTTAACAGTGACTAAAATTAAACATATTATAAAAAATCAACCAAAAAACAAAAAATAAAAAAAATGAAAAAATCTAACACTTTCGTCAAAGAAAAGCGTGGCGCGTCTTAATCGAATAAACGGTTTTCGCACCACGCTTTTCTTTAGCGGATGTGTTAGATTTTTTCATTTTTTTTTTAATTTTGGCTTTTTGTTTGATTTTTTTATTTGTTTAATTTTAGTCACTCGTAACTAAAGAAAAGCGTTTCTTATTTTTTTTTTTTATTTAAAAGTAGAAAATGAACAAAACTTTAGTACATAGTATAAAATAAACTTGGATACGATTGGAAGAAAGTGTTACAAAAGAAACAAACATTAACATTATTAAACGAAGCGAAAGTTTTATTTTTGATAAAATTAAAATAATATCAAAAATAAAACTTTATTTGAACCAATTTTCTGGTACAGTCGAACCCGCTTATTAGAATACCGGTTACAGGAATATTCCGGTTAAAGGAATAGAAATTTGAGGTGCTAAAACTTTTCTACTAGCCATAAATGATCGGTTATTAGAATATCCCTGTTATACAAATACTTTTCTTTGGAACGAAGGCTATTCCAATAAGCGGGTTCGACTGTAATACCTTCGTGGTTTCTAAAATTTGCAAACCAACGAATTGTCGAAACAAGGAAGGCTGAGAGAGATCCAAAAGTTGCATCTCACTTCTCGCATGTCCAGCGCTGTAAAATTACACCGAAATATTTATTAAATTTGTTAACATTGTTATCCAATCATAGTCCCAATTGCAGATGCTATTTTAGACCGGTCTAGTTAGACTCAAAAGTAGGAGTCATGTTACAATAATTACCATCAAGCTGAAAATTGGCAGGTTTGTTCAAAATACCATCATAAATGAAATCTAAAAAATCCTCATAAATCCGACCCGAGCTAAAAATTTTACGCGGAGTCAAAGGTCACCAAATCTGGTTTTTAGCGATTTTCAGCGAAACGGTAAGTTCTATCATAAAATTAGTTCGACTAAAAAATGTAGATTAGATAATTATCTATAAAAATTAACTTAATACTTTTTTTCGTAAGAGCCACCGTTTTTGAGATACAACGATTCAAAGAGTTGAAAGAGTTCTAATCGTCATATTTATGTATTAGTACACCACTACCCTGTTCCACGAATATACGACTGTTTGGATTATCTCGACAACGAATATTTTACTGTATAAAATATGAAGAACAATAGTATATTAAGTATGGAGAACGGTAAGGGTTTTATACCGATCGAAGATAATTGTTTGGAGGAGGAGCGGAGCGACGACTCCAATTATTGTCTGAGATCGGTTACCCTTAACGTTCGACATGCTTATAACGTTTTTTGCACGATTGATACCATTATAAATTATAAAATTAAACATTTTCGTCATATTGACTAGTTTCATTCATTTTATCAAGATAGATACTTTGGTTGTTAGGTAGTAACTAGGGTGCATAACAACAATGGGGAATTGAGTTTTTATTTAGTTGTCAATAATTTTAAGTACAATTTTGATTATTATAAATTAAAATATGAGCGAAAGTAAATTTGAAGAAATTGAACGGGCTTGGGAAGAAGGGTGTTCCGCAATTATTCCCGAAAAATCCAAAATCCGTTATCAAAATACCTACCAAAGTTTTAAAAAATGGTGCGAAGGCAAGAATTTAAGGATCGAAGAAAAGACTCTATTGGCATATTTCGTTCAAAGACATATGCAGTTGAAAGCTCCTGGAAGCCTCTGGGCAGAATATTCAATGATTAAATCCACCGTTTTTCTTTATGATGGCATTGATATTTCCAAGTTTTCAACTTTGATCGCGTATTTGAAGAGAAAAATGTTGGATACTACTAATGTATGCGATTCTGCAGGAGTTTCTGTTAGAAGTGAAACCACAGCCCAAACAAGTGGGATTTCATTAAATAATTTAACAAATTGCACCATAAGTTTCAATATTAATAAATAATTCGTTAGTTTTCTTTATTCTTTCAAAAAATAAATTAAAATTAAGACATTTTTTAACTCGACGGTAAGTGAATTACTTACCGTCGAGTTGGAGTACTTACCGTCGAGTTGGATTACTTACCGTCGAGTTGCTAGTAAATGTCACCTACTGACGTAAAATCTGTCACGGTAAACAGTCAAAAATGATCAATCGTGCAAAAAAGTAAATTACAAATTACATGGTTGCTTTGTTGGAATAATTATTAGAGCCATTTACTTTCGTACTTCTTATGTTGCACACTAAAATATTCGTTGTCGCGATTATGCAAGACAGTCGTATATTCGTTGAATACACCATATTATATACATCACTGAAGCTGTAATAAAAGTAAACATAATATTCTATCGGTCAACCTAACTTATATTACACATAATAATATAAGATATTTTAAGATAATGTTTCTACTATACAGCTTGCGGTCTACCGAGGGGTGCAATGTATAAGCTGTATTATATTACAGTGCCAACAAAAAAATCGTTACAAAGTAAATATAACGCGAAAGTAATAAGAATTATTATTTCAATTGTACGGCTTATTCCCAACAAAAATAGTAAATTGATCTGACAAAGTATTAACTTATAATAATTCTTCTTACTTATGCGTCTTATTCAATTTGTAAAGATGTGCTTTGTCGGAACAAACACGTTCTATAGGTACGTCGGCTAATCTAATCACCCTACCTATTCTTTTCTCAGAAGGGTTTGAACATAATAATGAAAGCCAATTTTCTAGGCAAAATGTTTATTGCAAAGTACTAATAAACATTTCAATATACAATAAACTTTATACAAATTTAGTTTATTTATTATTATGCAAATTACACCGTTATCTTCCTGGGTGGCAAAATCCTTCAGGTAGATGACACCTTCGAGGTATTAAAGAGTCTTAAGTACTACTCCGGAGTGAATATACTTGTTAAACCTAATTTTACTTAAATGTGCTGAAGTTTAAAAAAAACTAATTAAACTCCACAAGAAGTTATTTCCAACGGAATTAGCTTTCTTCTCTCTATGTATGGAACGTCTAAAAACTACGTGCTTAGATAAGTTTCGATGTGCATGTTTCTTAAAAATACTCGAAATAAAAACAAGTGCAATTATCTTGTCTTCCTCCAACCTCAGCGGCTGCTCATCCACATCTTTTTCGAGTATATTACCAAGTTTAAGTATGGCTTGGTTATCAGCTAGATCCAAAAGACTGGGGATGGAAATTAGTCGACAGTTCCTTAGAACCAATTCAAACTTTACTCCCACCTGCGCCGGAAAAACTCCTGAACACAATTTTTTGCAACTGTAAAAAGGGATGTAGCGCTAAATGTGGTTACAAAAAAGTTGGACTGTTTTGTTCGGTAGCATGCACTAATTGTCAAAACCGGTCGTGCTCCAATGTTGAATCACCAACAATTGAGGATTCATTTGATTCTATCGAGGAGCCATGCGATATGTCATTATTGGGGAAATTTACTTGCACCCAGGATGAACAAGAAGAAGAAGAATAAGAACAAGAAGAATGAGAACAAGAAGAAGAAGAAAAAAAAGAACTAGAAGGTGAATAAGAAGAAGAAGAACAAGGAGAAGAGGAAGCAACAGTATTAGCAAGAGGAACAAGTTTTAGAAAATTATAAACCAGTTAGATGAATTTCCCTTTTTTTATAATTATTTATACCGCTTTTTATAACTTTTAAAATTTTTAACCCTTCCAATATCAATTATTCAATAGCTTCAAATTAAACAGAATCATAACAGATCCGTGGAATAGGCCTACTGGGGAAACCACGTTAAAAAACGCGCAAAGTGCACTACCTCAAAGGTGGTGTGGAAACGTGTGCGCATATTATGACGATTACAACTTTTTGAATCGTTGTATTTCAAAAACGGTGGCTCTTATGAAAGATAATTATCTAATCTACATTTTTTGTTAAAACTAATTTTATGATAAAACTTACCGTTTCGCTGAAAATCGCTAAAAACTATATTTGGTGACCTTTGACCCGCGTAAATTTTTTAGCTCGGGTCGGATTTATGAAGACTTTTTAGATTTCATTTATGATGGATGGTATTTTGAACAATCCTGTCAATTCTCAGCTTGATGGTGATTTTTGTACCCTCGGATGTGTAAGTTGACCGGAGTGTTTTTTATGTAAAGGTTTTTTAAAGGTAGGTAAATATTAATTAGGTGATCAATAAAACTTTGTGAAATTAAATTCCAGTTTATCCAAAATATGATCAACCGGATTTAGGTCCAGTAAACGCCTAGGACAATTTCGAAATTCGATTTTGACCTGTCTAAGATAGTTGAAAGTTGAAAACACTAGCTAGTGTATAGTGGGGCCGAGTATTGCCATCTCTTCTTTTTTCTTTTGACGCCATAGCTATGCAGCGCGTAGACGTTCATGCTAGTTGGATTATGCGTAAGAATTCTTCTTCTGCTCTTCTTGTTATTGTATTGTTATCAGGTATGTCGCCCCAGTTTCTTATGTATCTGAATTGAAGACGTTTAGAAGATCTCTTTGGGTATTAGTTCTTCTTAAAACCTCTTTATTTGTAATATTGCCTACACATGGAATTTGAAGCAAATTTCTGAGACACCATGTTTCGAACGCTTCAATCGCAGTTTAGCGATTTTACTTTAAGTGACCAGGTCTCGATAATGTACATTATTATTGGCCATATTAGGACGTGAATACGGAGACCCAAAGGAGTTTCGTGCTCATACAGGTGGTTATTGAATTTGGTAAAAGTATTTCTAGCTATCTTCACTCGCATCTTCACTTCTTCATCGCGGATGAAGATAACTCTAAGACAGTGGCGTGCGGTGACTTTTTCGAAAGGGGAAGCGATTCAATAAGGATATAAAAATATTTTCTTAAGGGTCGAGGGTCGAGCAACTTTCCACCTGATAACACTCTGATGCGCAGGGGCTCTCTATCAGCAAAGTACTTAATTATGTGAGACGTCCTGCGTACAAGGACTCACACACTAAATCCGTGACGAGTGAATGCGTGAGGCACTCTATTCCCGCTATTTCTAGTGACTAGTGACCTATCATTGATCTGTATTGCTAGCTCGGGCCTTGAGTCCTCGCGCGCCGGGCTTGGTTTTCTAAAGAAGAATCATATTTAAAAAAAATATACTCCGAGGCATTTTCCACAACACACAACTTTCACTAAAATGACACTTATTTATCATCATCAACTAGCCTATATTTGTCCACTGCTGAACGTAGGCCTCCCGTAAAAATTTCCACCTATTTCTATCTTGAGCTTCTTGCATCCACTTATTTATACTCGAGGTCTATTCTCCTATCAACTTCTGATAATTGTTGAATGCAGTCTTTGTTAATGGATAATAGGGCTAATTTTCAAAGTCTGTCTTCGCTTGTTGAATTTCTTTTAAACTCTTAATTTGAAACTTTTAATGCATCTTAATACTGCAAAACTTCGTTCAACTGATGCACTTGTGGCTAGGATAGTTAGTAGTACTAATTCACACAACTTGACCACTTCACACAGCGACTTGTTTAAACCAGTAGTAATAAAGAAATCCCAGATTTCTGGGTATTTCTTTATCATTCATGTCAGTTGTTTCATAAATGATACTTAACTGAGAATGCAAAGCTGGGATATCAAAAAATTTTCATTATTTAATCGTAATGACATAAATTCCTCTGTGGGAAATTTTGATGAAGTATAATTAGAAATATTAAGATTATATATAATTCTACAAATTTTAAATCGTTAAAATTTTGAAAGCTAGAATTCATTTGTTGTAGAATATTATCAAAAGGTCTCTTTGTTTCCTCTGTTTTCTCTGTATCTATGTCTCCGAAATTATCAATCTTCAATATTTTTCTTTCATGTTCAAACCCCATATGTTCAGTTTTATCCCAAATATTTTTAAACTGCTCTCGTTTTTTTAATTATCGTATTAATAAAGTCATCAATTTGTCTTATACAAAATGCAATACCATTTGATTTCTGTAAAATGTCAAATAAAAGATCAGTAAAAGGAAATATCTTTGCAAAAAATTTAAATCGAAATATTCTTTAAGCGAATGTATGTAATACCTAAGCACCCCTTAGCAGCAGTAACAGTCGGAGCATCTCACTTTCGGGAAGGCGATACGACGAGCGCTTCCATGGCATACCAAAATTCGTGCGACTAGTGGCTGCGGTCATTGAACCCTGACCAATTTTAAAAGGGACAACTGCATGACAAGCGGCGATTTTGAGATGCGCTTCTGCCAGGAGTGGACCAAATAGTTGAATTATGTGCATATTGAGTTCGTTCGTACGCGATTAATTTTTAATATTTTTCAATGCCTATTGGCTAGGTAATATGTAGATTATTTGGATTAGGGAAAAAATTTTATTATTAAATATGAATTAATAATATATTTTCTTATATCGACGAATAAATAGGGAAGCGGCGCTTCCCCCGCTTCCATGGACCGTACGCCTCTGCTCTAAGATATTTCAAATTCTCAATTTTACCTAAAAGTGTATTGATTATTTTCAACTGTGCTTGCATACACCGAGAGAAAAAAATTCTTGACATAAAGAAACTTTATTAATATTTAAGAAAGATCGACTTGGTATATTGCCTAAGAGATATATCTTTGTATGTAAGATATAATTTTCTAAAATATTTCAAATAAATTCTACTATAGCCAAAGAAATATATTTTAAACATGATTAAACTATCACTTTCTGGCAAACTTTAAACCCATTTATCAGAAAGAAATTACACTTGATGTTAATTAATTTTATTAGTCATAAAAATATATTTTCTACACATTAGAAAACTATTCTTTCTGAGCAATAACATTTCTTAGTAAGGAATATTATTATTTTACTATTAATAATTAATTTATTTAATGTTAAGAAATATATTTCGCAGAGATAAACGTATATTTAGAGTTAAGTTAATATTTCTTGAAAATAAAGTGATATTACATACGGCGAAATAAATCATTGTGTTAAGGTAAAATCATTATTTATTAATAAAACAAGATATAAAACGTTATTATTACATACAAATATTTTCTCCACTCTTAAACCACTGGCTTCTACACAACAATAAAGGATGGAGAGGCAAATCCAACTTCCTCAAATTTTCCTTCTTTTGTTAATAGCACTTTGTATATCAGCAATTCACTAAAACAAAATCGTTATGTAGAAAGAGTAAACTTACTTTAATAAATTTTTTTATAAAGATATAGATATTTATTTTGACAAATTTAGGAAATACAAAAAAAAACAAATACACGGCCCCACATAAGAACTATTAATACTAATAATAATCAATCATATTTATGTAGTTCAAACATGGCATTATTTAACCTACACATCTTTGTTTATTTTTTTCTTTTTGTTAATGAAATATTAATTATTTATCTGTATAATATTAAGTCACACAATAAACATTGTTTAGCTAAAACAAGAGGGAAAATACAACCAATGTAAAACATTGAAGCAGACATAACAATATGTAATTTTTTAAATTTTTATAATCTAAAAGAGACAGCATACCTAATCATTAAGAAATTTTATTACGGGAAAGTATTATTAGTTTACATCTAAGTCATTTAATACATATTAACTAATTCACGGTTTTCGGCAATAACATTTCTTAACCATAAACATATATTTCTTTTAGACTAAATGATTTCTTTATCTCAAATAAATTAACAGAAAAAATCCTCAGCGTTGCACCCGCCATGTTTGATATAGCGTTGTATTGTATATTTTTATAGAAGACGGTACATTCAAGGAACCTATTATAGTTGATACATAAGTATACACATTTTTAAAAAGGTACTTACATGTATGAAGTTCTACCATTTTTGGAAGGTCCCGCAGTTGGTTAATAACTCCTTTCTTAATATTGTTCTGAAGCTATATATTATATCATTCTGTCCCAGCTTTAAATTGTGGCATATTTCCCAGTTAAAACAATAAGTTCCTTTATTTCAGAGTCGTCCATCATTATACCTAAAAAGCATATAAAGATACTATTATGTTTCTTTTTTAACCAATCGGATACCCAACAATATTATTATTACATCTTAAATTACTCAATATTTACTTTTATTTAATACCTATATATGTACGTACCTTCAAAATATCCGTTAATTTTTAAAGTACACCAATAAATCCAACATCCATCTATATGAACATGAACATATCACGCCATCTTGACAAACACTGACGACTAAATCATAAATAGTTAATCTGCGCAATTCTTTTGTGGAAGAAAATCTCTTTGCAAGTAATATTTCGGCATTAATGACAAAGTTTTTATTTTATAACCACAGTTACTACAGAGGGTATTTCTGAAGAATTATTTCTTGTGGTTTAAAATATTTATTTGATTGCAAGAAAATTTCTTGTTCACAAATATAAATATGGATTAACTTAACATTATATTTCTTATACTGCAAAATATTTGTAGTTTTCAATTTAAGAAATAAAAACTTTAGGATAAGAAAATTAAATGTAACCAATAATGCATTTCTTAGTATTGAAGAAATTATCTGTAAGAAATTATTGAGTTGTGTTTAAAAAACTCGTTTCTTTATGTGTGAACCGGTATGTTTAAGTTAATAGGATATGTTTACTTTTAAGAAATATTGCTCAAAGAAATCGGTGTTTTAGGAGAAAAGAAATTGTTCTCTCGGTGTATGGGATAGTCTGCTGATTATTATTAATTTCGTTTATGTGATGTTAATGCTGAGACCATTTTCCTCTCCCATTGTATTGATATTATTTACTATCTCTTGTAATTCTTTTAATGTTGCCTGTTATGATAGCTGTATCATCGGCATGTCGCAAATTGTTTATGGTAATTCCATTTATTCTGATTCCTTTTTCATTATAATGTGCAAGTTGACAGATCTTTGCTACATAAATGTCTCAGCAAACAGCTAAGAGTTGTTTTTTGAAAGTTTTTAGTTGATGTGACAGACTATACCTATTATTATCTACTATACATTCAGTTTTATGACTTATTTCTGAACATATACGACTCTTTCATATTCTGTTTTCTACTTTTCATTATGATATACCAGTTTACTTTGTAGGTTATTCCTAACTATACACAGTCTAATAAATTATTCGTGTTGTAATGAGTTTTTGTAAAATTATAAACACTTTTAAAATTTAAACGCAACGCTAAAAATATCTATAAAAAATGTTACTTCTAAAAGTTCCATAATAACAGTTCCACCAGTTTGCTCCCCTCTGTTTTTCGCCGATCGGTGCCCCATCAATCTCCCCGTGCACTATTGAGTGACTACTAGACCAGTCGCCGGGCACCTGCGGGGCAAACCCGTCCACCTGTCTGTCATACTGTCAACTTGCCAGTAATCTCACACCTAACTATTTATTTTACACTAAAACACGGTGATTTTTCATTTCAGTCTGAGATACGCAGCGCTCTTCAAAATAAATCAAACCAGCCATTGAACATTTGGCGGAATTGATAAATTATGTTCTTTACATGAGTTTGTATACTTACTCAATAATTGTTAAATAAGATGTATATGTTATAAATTTAACAATATTTTTATATATTTCTTTTAAGCTTACATTAACTTTTAATGAAAAAAAAAATAGAAGGAAAGTGTTATTTTGGCAATAACCTGGTTGCATAACATCAAGCATTAGACGGGACTAGACCTCCAATAGAAAAAACCAAAAGAAAAAATACCAGCAGAGTGGCTCAAATCAGAGTTCGTACCGTTGCCCAAAAAACCAGGGGCGAAAATTTGTGAAGACTATAGGACCATAAGCCTAATGAGCCATCTGCTGAAGCTGGTTTTAAAAGTCATCCACAATAGAATTTACCGAAAATTCGAAGAACAAATTGCGCCCAATCAGTTTGGATTTGTGAATGCCGTTGGTACGAGGGAGGCTTTATTTACCGTGCAGGTGTTGTTTCAGATATGTATAGATGTCAGCTGTGACGTTTTTGCATGCCTGATTGACTACAAGAAGGCTTTCGATAGAGTCAGGCATGAACAAATGACGAAAGTGCTGAAGAGGACAGGGATTGACGGATGATGCCTGAAAATAATAGCTAACCTATATTGGAATATCAGCAGTGCTCCGAATATATGGAGAATATCCAGATCAGGTCAAAATCTTAAGGGGAGTGAGACAGGGGTGCATAATTTCACCGCTGATGTTCAATCTGTACTCAAAGCACATATTTGAAGAGGTTCTAAAAGATATTGATGAAAGCATCTCAATAAATGGAGTCAAGCTCAGTGACCTGCGGTATGCAGATGATACAATAGTGTTTTCCAATAACATCTGCAAAACTTAATGAACAAAATAACGGAAACAAGTAGAACATATGGACTAGATATAAACACCAGCAAAACCAAGCTAATTGAACGTGTCTCACAATACAACCACTTGGGAACTATAATCAATGAGTCGTGGGACAATACTTAAGAGATTAGATGTCACATTGGAAAGGCAAAAAGTGCATTCTTGACTATGAGCACTGTGTTCAACAGCCATGACCTCACCCTAAAAACAAAGATAAGGCTCCTTAAATGTTACGTGTACTCAGTGCTTCTATACGGAGTAGAAACGTGGACATTTAAGGCAGAAACTCTATCGAAACTTCAGGCTTTTGAGATATGGTTGTACAGAAGAATCCTGAAGATACCATGGACAGACAAAGTCACCAATGAAGAAGTATTACGGAGGATTAACACAAACGCAGATATAGTCAACATCGTGAAGGGCCGTAAGCTGCAATACTTGTGACATATAATGAGAAATAGTGTTGCCCAAAAACCGGTCTTGGTCTTGCAGTCTTGGTCTTGTTCTTGCGTTTTCGCAAGACCAAGACCAAGACCAAGACCGCTTAATTTTAGCAAGACCAAGACCAAGACTTAGCATGCAAGACTTAAGCAAGAACAAGACTAAGCCTGCGAGACTCTTGCGTCTTGCAGTTAGAACTGAAGGTCGTTTTAGGGAGTATATAGGAGAATAAAATATTTTGCACATCTTTAACAGCAGACGATTTCTTTGCTCTGAACTTAATTGTCCAGGTTTTTGGTACGAGTGTACCAATCAAACTGTGTTTTTAAATACATATTTTCTTAACATTCTGTTTTTTCATTCATTCGTTTATGCTGGATAATAAAAAACTTAGGTACTTTTTTAACTAGCCATGTTTTTCATCAATGCAGGGTGTTTTAAATAAGTATGGTAACCTTACAGGCTAATTCAGCACCAAAAATAATGGCAGTTTGATTCAGTGCCGGTGCTAGGGTATAAGGCGCCCGCCTGCAATACAAGCTAAGGCGCCCTTCGGTTTAATTAGGTATTTACCTATATTTAGATATTTTATCTTCTGGCAATGGTACAAAATGTAATTAGGATGTAAATATCTTATTTAATTCTTATTATCTAAAAAAATTATTTTCCGGATTAAAATTTTTAATTTTAAATTTGGATTTTAAATTTTAAAATCCATAGCATTTTGAAAATGAGTGTTTGTCACACACTACGCATACTGGAGCCGTGAATAAAATTCTATTGCATTGAAAAATTTTAAAGAAAATAATTTTTCTATGATTTTGTGTAACACCAGCAGAAAAAGGTGCTCATTTTGGCGCCACCTAAACAGGGTCGCCCGCCTGCAATTCATCCCTTGCAGGCCCGTTATCGCCGGCCCTGGTTTGATTTATAAACATAGGTATGTCCTATTAGAGGTAAAATTCAATAGCTACACTTTGTACTTGATGAGTTTTTCCATGAACACAATTATTGGATATTGAGAAGTTAATGAATTTATCTCCATAAAGTATCATGACTTTGGGATTCAAAATGAAATAGGTAATGAATACAATGTTAATAAATAATTATTAAGTACATAAATAAGTTTATACAAAACAGTTGCCTCTATAGAAAATCACATGTGATAGAAACAGAAGTAATGTATCCAAGTAAAAAGTGTAATGTAGTAAAAATATCCACATACATTTTATACATACAAAGGTACCTATACAAAATTTTGCTGACTTACAACTACTAACGATCTATCAAAAATAACCGTCTATTCTTTAAAAAATGAACAATAAGTTTCGTTGTTTGAAAATAAATGCCATTATTTTCGGCGACAGCCACAAAAGTCGCCTGCCTAACTATAAAATAGATAATGTTATTCATTATGTGTAAGCATAGGCTATCTGTTACAAAGAAATTTAAACAGGTATATACAGTTTCAACAATACAATATATTATAACACACAAGTCGCCTGCTTGATCGCAAAATAGATTATGTAAAATATTTGCTACAAAGAAATAATATAAGCTCATTTCTTTAATCAATCGCCGAATAGATAATGAACACAAAAATAATAAACAGTTATGTTTAATAATGTATTGTTTGAAAGATCACTAAATAATATGTATTACTGATTCGGCACTCCAGATTGTAAGGAAAAATTCACTAAGGGCAATAAAAAGTTTTAATGAGTTTTACCTTGAAACCGAAATTCACAATCATGCACTTAGTGAAGTATACCATAAAATTATCTCAGCAATTAGAATAGAGCCCCAGTTGATTTCTACAGAGCTGGACAGTACCGTATTGAGTTCAAATTGATGAAAATGTCAAAATCTCAAAAAAGTGCACTTTGTGAGTTTCACCTCTAATAGGAGGGTATGTCCGCAAATGCTTCGTTTCCGAAATAGGGGTATTAAAATTTTTCTTACAAACTGAGGATTTATTTATTGCTCTAAAACCGGTTGAGATATGCAAATGAAATTTGGTGAGTTTTATGAGGTAGTTATTGCGCATTTTTGACATACAATTAAGAATTTAATATTCACCATTGGCATGCATACGTAACATGACTCGTTTGTTTAGAATCAAAGTTTGCCATACTTATTCAAAAACACCCTGTATTAATGAAAAACATGGCTAGTTGATAAAATACCTAAATTTTTTGTTATACAACATAAGCGAATGAATCAAAAACAGAATGTTAAGAAAACATTAGACTATAGTTGGGTTTTAATTTCAGTATTTTATATGCTAGAATATTCCACAAAATGATGCGAACTTTGAGAAAACCACAGTTTCATTGGTATACCCGGTATCCGATATACAATGACACTTTACCTGTCTAGCAACAACATTTTTCCAGCGATATTGTTAAATAATACGGCTATATAGCCGTATATATAAGGCTAACAAGTGAGATATTGAAGAGTAAGTTTCACTTTGCTTGTGAAGCAGCTGACGTGCCATAAAATCTGAAACCCATACTGGTCTGTCCAACAAAACGTAGTAGATAAAAATTAGAACTGGCATTAACATACTGTGCAGATCTGTCACCGAATTGAATGCTTTTCAAATCTCTGATAGTGAATAGCAAATACACTAAAAAATGCATGTTTCTAATAAACTTTAGTTAGTTAGAATATGGGCACGGATCACTTACACCGTGAGTTCAAACCCCACCCGGTGTCAGATATTTATTAATTTGGTTGGTTTTTCCTATGGCTATGATATTCAATCTTAAAATGTACCTACTCTGTTACGTTGTTCTAAGATATGCAATATGCTAATGGGCAACTGCGAGACTTGCAAGACTCTTGCTGCAAGACCAAGACCAAGACCAAAACCGGGAGCGCAATACCAAGACCAGGTGTACTGGCGCAAGACCAAGACCAAGACTATCTAAGTCTCGTCTTGGTCTTGCATTTGGGTAACACTAATGAGAAATCAAGGCAGATACGAGCTACTCCAATGCATTTTACAAGGTAAAATTTAAGGAAAAACCTAGCCGAAGAAGAATATCCTAGTTTGCTAACCTGAGAGTAGGGTATAGAAAGATTTCAACACAACTATTCATTATAGCAACCAACAAAGTCATCATAGCCATCATAGTCATCAACGTTCGGAACGGACAGGCACCCTAAGAAGAAGAAGAAAAAGAAGACCTCCAAACCTTAATAAAGTGCAAAATGAGATGATTGTAGAAGTCATCGCCAACCTTCACTAGAGACTCCACCTAAAATAGAAGGAACATTAATCTACTTTTCTTTGATATTTCTATTATAAAAAATCTAAATACTCATTCTCATCACACCACATTGCATCTGTTTACAAAAAGAACCTTTTAATACCTACTGTTAACATAGTGGTCCATAATTTAGAGTGATAAATTTAGCAAATAAAAAACTGCAAAACATCTACTCTAGATATCTGCAAAAAGAAGCGGTGGTAGATTAAAACGTACACAAAAATACCTAAACAAAAACATTATAATATAAATGACAGGATGGCAGGTGTAAAGATACCTAATTACCAGTCTTATGTTTAAATACGTCAAAATATTTAATGATAATTAGCTTTTCACAAGTTTTATGTTTATTTTCATAATAAATTCTTGTAAATTTTGCGTTAAGGATGAATTTATGTAAAACTTTTATAAATGTTTATGGTAGGCTGATCATAAATTCACGAATTTCATCAGGTAATTACATTTTTTTCGAAAAATATATTCATATTTTGCAAAAGGAATTCCATAAAGGTGGTAGGAGCAATAAAACTTCGTAGTCTCCGGTATACGACGTATTTTATAGCCTCTCTTTTCTAAGAGATAAAATCAACATGTGTCATATAAACATATTGTTTGTGTGTTTCCACTAATTCGGCTTTTACTGCTTTATTTGCTCTATAAAAGACCGGGTGAAGGTAAATAGAGAAAAGTTGGTTGAAATTACTTTCTTATCTTGAGTTAAACTTTAATTTGGTAACTGCTACCGAGTTCACACACGTTTGGGTTTTAATTCACAACAGGGATATCATTATGTATAAACTGTTGAAACTTTGTAGGTCTATTGTTGGACATAACATTGTACGGGATTGTTTGGAGAAGCAACTAACAAATATTTAGAGACTTTGTAACGGTTACTAAATTTTATCAACATTAATAAAATAATATGCGAAACATATACAAAGGGGACAAAACGTTTTATTATGTTTTTTATAAATATTTACATTGCCATTCGACTCAAATTTTCTTTTATTGTTACTGGCATAATATATGGGCGCCTTTACACACTCCTGGTCAAAAAAATCAGAACACCTTAAAAATTGATCATTTTTGATGTCTCGAATTTCCTAAACCTGTTGTCCGATTTAAGTGATTATTTTAATTATTCTTTAACAATATTCCTGTAATAATATTGTTGCTAGACAGGTAAATTGTCATTGTTTACCGGGTGTACCAATCAAACTGTGTTTTTTTCTCAAACTTCGCCACACCCTGTGGAATATTTTAGCATTTATAAAATACTGAAATTAAAACCCAACTACAGCCTTTTCTTAACATTCTGTTTTTTTATTCATCCGCTTATGTTGGATAATAAAAAAGTTAGGTACTTTAACAACTAGCCATGTTTTTCATCAATACAGGGTGTTTTTAAATAAGTATGACAAACTTTTAGAGATAATTCTGCATGAAAAAATAATGAGAGTTTGTTTTTTAAACTTATGTCCGCAAATACTTCGGCTGAGATATGCAAATGAAATTTGGTGGGTTTTAAGAGGTAGTTATTGCGCATTTTTTGATATACAACTAAGAATTTTATATTCACCATTGGCGCACATACGAGTAATATGACGGGTAATGGGCTGGATCTTATCTACAAATATATAAAACATAACAAGGAAGTTAGAAATAATATTTCCGACAATATATCTACAATTTACCTTTGCAAAACTCTATCTTTCGCACTCTTTACCTGTATGTAGAGAAAGACGTTAAAATGAAAGTAGACGGTTGCATTGCATAATTAACTTTAAACATTATCTTATTATTCAGAAATAACTTAATTAACGCAGCAACAGAACCACTTGGAGAGAGGAAAGTAATGCACACTAATATATAATATATAAAAAATATTACGGTTTAAAGGGGATGTGAAGACAAAGTGTGAACAAAAAAAGAAAGCATTTTTATAATACAGATGACAACAAACACAACAACAAGAATATTACCAATATAAACGAATGAAAAGGGAAATGAAACAAATAATTTACTCAGAAAAATAAAAAAAGAAACACTGAGACAGCTTTTTAAAACAGATAGAACACGACTTCTAAGGAACATAAAAGGAAATATGGAGAATGATCAGATACAAAGAAACGAGATGAACGAACTAATAAACAGGAGACACATTGGGAAGTAAACATGGGTAGACTACTTTCGATCCCTATTTGCTAAAGGTGACGATAATAAACCACCAATACCACAAGTGACTGGAAGCTGATCCGGAATATTGGGAACGATCCCGCTGCTCGGGCAGTCAACATGACAGAAGTCACACCCGATCAGATAGCCCATCATCTTCTAATGAACGGTAAGATGACATCAAGAAAGAACAAGGTGAGATCTCAACGGAATATCGACCAAGAAAAAGATGTTCTAGATACCTCTTTTTGTCTAGAGGAGATGAGAGGCGCGATCCACCAAATGAAAAATAATAAAGCGGCTGGCCTGGATGACATACGAACAGAGCAAATAAAGAACTTTGGACTAAAAACCGTAGAGTGGCTCGTAAAAATGATGAATTGCTGCATCCGTACATTACAAATCCCCAAAATCTGGAGGAAAGCTAGAGTGGTAGCCCTCTTAAAACCAGGGAAGGATCCGGCGGATACAAAGAGTTTTAGACCTATATCTCTCTTGTGCCACCTTTTCAAGGCCTTTGAAAAAATGATACTGCACCGGATCGCAGAATATGTGGAGACTAAAATTATTCCAGAACAAGCAGGATTCAGGCCCGGAAAGTGCTGCTGCAGTCAAATTCTTAATCTCACCCAACATATTGAAGATGGTTTTGAACGGAAGGAAATAACAGGAGTAGCGTTCATAGACCTAACTACCGCCTATGATACAGTTAACCATCAACGGCTACTCGCAAAACTCTACGAAACTACAAAGGATTTCCGACTAACAAGGTTAGTGAAATGTCTCCTCCAGAATAGACGCTTCTACGTAACGCTCCAGTCCAAGAACAGTCGGTGGAGGGACCAAAAAATGGGCTACCACAGGGAGGTGTCCTCGCGCCGATTCTATACAACATATACACCAACGACCAACCCATACACCAACAAACAAGGCAATTTATTTACGCTGATAATACAGTTGTGGCAGCTCAGGGAAGAACCTTCAATGAAGTCGAAGTGAAACTAACAGATGTCTTGGGAGACTTAGCTCTATACTATGATAAAAACCATCTGACACCCAATTCCACAAAAACATGGGTATGTGTTTTCCATCTGAGAAACAAGCATGCCCGAAGGCCGCTGGAGGTGGAATGGCGTGGTCAGATGCTGGAACACAACAAGACGCCAAAATACCTTGGCGCCCGTCTGAATAGAACTCTGTCTTACCGATACCACTGTCAAGATGTCAAGAAGAAAGTAAGTGCCAGAAATAATATCATCCGCAAGCTAACTAATACAAAATGGGGAGTACAACCACACACTATCCGCCCTGCTGCCTTGGCATTATGTTTTTCGGCCGCGGAGTTTGGAGCACCAGTATGGGGAAACTCTGCTTACGCAAAGAACGTCGACGTGGCTCTAAATGAAACGGTCCGTATAATATCGGGTTGCGTGAAACCGACACCTATCGAAGAGGTATACCCTATAGCTGGAATAGCTTCACCACCTATCAGGAGGAAGGTCACGTCAGAGGTAGAACGGAAAAAGCAGGAGACGGACCGAAGATACCCCTTATATGACCACCAAACTCAGCCAAGCCGACTAAGTTCTCGGAAAAGCTTCCTGAAAAGATCAAGATCAATACAACTATGGCAAGCGTCAGCTCCCGCGACACATTTTCCTCCCTCAGAGGAAATGGCTGCTGGACACAATTTACCGTATCCGACTTGGAAAGCGCTAAACAGACTAAGAACCGGCGTTTCACGTTGTGCTAGTAACCTGAAAAAATGGGGATACAAGGAGGACGATACCGGCAACTGTGTCGCGGTTCAGATCAGCCGGCATATACTATCATGCACAGAGATGAGAAAAATCTACACAGAAGAAGACTTAATTGTAGCAAATGACTGGGCCATCTATGTGGCCAACCATTTCAAATACAGAATTTAAAGTTGTTGGTGTTCCGGACACGGAAAGTAAGTAAGTACCACAAGTGACGACAAACGAGAAAATAGACATTAAGGAGGGAGAAGTAAAGGAAGTATCAAAGGCACGTATCCATTACCCTTCTATTTCGCGCTCCCTGCAACTGCTCCAATGGATACGGCATGCGCTCCTCTACCTAAAACGCTCAACCTCCTTGAGCGTTGAGCGGGAGCGCCGCTCCGGGAGCGCCAACGTATCCACCATGTGGAGAAGTTGCAGGGAGCGCGGAGCACAAGGGTAATAGATACGTGCCTATAAGGTAATAGAAAATCGACATTATACATTGGACAGAATACCGAACGAACTCCTTAAGTACGGAGGAACAGATCTGACCACGCACAACAATTAAAATTACTCCAAAAAATAATAGAACAAAACAGAATACTACAAGAAGGAGATCAAGCATCCTATTACTTTTCTTAAAAAAAAAAAGAAAAATTGGACCCGGACAACTACAGAGGAATCATATATTAAACACAACACTAAAATTTGTACGCAAGATAAATACTTTAGGAGTAACAAAACGATTGAACATATACATACATCAGAATAACACTAAAAGTAAAAGTAGAAGAAGAAATAACCGACCCAACTGAGGCTGGCAATGGGATAAGACAGGGGAATTACCTGGGCCCTTTATTGTACAATCTAGTCATGGATGAAATATTAAAAAGGTAGGAACGAAAAAATGATACCAAATGGCAGAAAAACTACTTAAAATAATGTGCCATGCAGACGACGCAATACTAATCTCTCAAAGTGAAGATGATTTACAACGTATGCTTCACTAACTGAATATAACCTACAGAAAATTTAACATTATAGATTTTATCAGAAAAGACAAAATGCATAGTTCTAACAGTAAATCTACTAAGATCTAAATTGGAGCTGAAGCGACAGATAATATAACAAGTGATGAAGTTTAAATATCTGCCGTAGCACTATTTAGCTACGGAAAGCTCGAAAGACAAGTGGAATATTAAGTGAATAAGACAAAGAGAATCGCAGAGTGCCTGAATAAACCAATATAGGGAATAAAAATATAGGGAAAGAAACAAAGACAAAATTTACAAAAAAATCATCAAGCCAATAATGGCATATGCGGCAGAAACATGAACCGTCACAGATAGAAAAAAAGAGTGCTATAAACAGCAGAGATGAAAAATTGATGGTAAGACACTATAGGACAGACACGAAGATGCAAAGTGAAGAACATCAAGGACTAGGTTAGAAAGAGAAAAATAGAATGGAATGATCATGTAAGCATAATGACTATAAAGGCTGCAAGAGACGGTTCCCCAATGGGAGGACGATCGTTGGCAAGACCACAAAAATGATGCAATCACAACTTACTGGAGGCTCATTGAAAAACGGACAAAGTCATGTCGACAAAAAAAGAAAAAGTAGAAGTTTAAAGACAAATAGAGTTGACACAAATTTGATAAAATATAAACACGATGTTGTTTTTACCCGGCAAACCAATTTAATGAATGAATACGAATTAATGTGTAGTCAATAGGAAGAAAGTACAAAAACTCTTTTCTGTAAAAATGAGAAATTGCGTTCTCTTTTTTTTTGGCTTAGACTTACCGTCATACTGCCAGACACATAAGGAATACAAGTTATCAAGTTATACAAAACAGGTTTAAAACAAAGATAACAACTAAAAGGTATTAAGTAACACTAAGCTTAACAGCTAAAACTACTAACTACCAAAGGTATTAATTAAAAATGTTTAAGGGAATTATAATGATAATTTGCTGTCTTTTAAAAAAGTTAATTAAATAGTTGTATACATCTACAGAACCAAGTGATAATAAATATAGTATATTCCAAGGAGTTGCTACTTTACATTTTAATAAATCATTTATTAATTTAGATGAGTAAATTGTATTTTTAGAACAACCAAAAAATATATGATCTAAATCACTTTCCTCTTCACAATGCTCACATTTATCATTATCCAAAACCTGTATTTTAAATAAATGCTTTGGATAACATGCGTGCCCGAATCGTACTCTAATAATAGAAGTTATGTACTTTCTAGAAGCTCTACAAGACTTGTACCAAGGAAATTTGGGAATATCGGGCTGAATTAACGAGTATCTATTTTGATTCACAAAAGAGTAATCCTTCCACTGGTAGCTCCACTCCCGATGCAGTGTTGACTTGAAAAAGATTATACTATCAGTCAGTGTTATTTTATGTAGAATACTGGTATCAGATGAACCGCTTTCTTTGGCTAATAAGTCGACATACTCATTATGTTCAAATCCTGCGTGTGCTTTAATCCAGATAAAATGTACATTGATTCCTTTGGTTAAAAGATTTTGTTTAATATGTTTAATTTTATAAATGTATGGGCAGTCTTGGATGTTTGGGGGTCCATATTTACCAAGAAATTTCAATACTGCTAAGGAGTCAGACAAAATTATAATATGGGCGAAATCAAATTCAGCTACATATAGTAAAGCTTCATATATTGCAATAGCCTCTGCTGTATAAATTGAAGTCTCCGGTTTCAGTTTGAATTTCTTTTCTATATGTCCCGATGGTATAAAAAAAAGGCGCATCCAGTTCCATCTGCAGAATTAGACGCATCTGTATGTAGAGCTATTGACTCATTGTAATTGTTCGTTATGGATAAAAGAATATTTTTATTTAAAAATATGTTTTCTGTATAATTTGGTACAATAATATCTGTAGGAGAAAAGAAAGAAGAGTACGCGTAGTTTTTGAATAAGTCGTTCGTTTTATCTATATTTTTTAAGAGTACTATATTTTGATTATAAGCTTCACACAGTAAAGGGGATTTCTTTTTTTGCCAATATTTATTGGTTAGATCATGGCAACTCAAAGTCACTATTTTTTGGTATAGAAGTGAGTTAAGTAAGTATACTTTCATTAAATATTTTTTAGACAAAAAACTTCGTCTTAGATTTAAAGGAGGTTCCAAGGCTTCCAAATATAAAGCTTGTACTGGAGTGGATCTCATAGCTCCTAGACATACTCGTAAGGCTGAATTCTGTAAAACGTTGATTTTGTTTAGTAGTGCATTACTTGCTGATCCATACAAAACACTGTCGTAATCGAAAATAGATCGTATGTAAGCTTTATAAAATAATAAACTTACTTCAACATCCGATCCCCACCAAGTTCTATTAATTGATTTAAGAAAGTTTATTCCCTTATTACACCTGTTTAACATGTCGTCCATATGTAACTTTCAGGTCAATTTTTGGTCGAGTATCATTCCAAGATATTTAATTTTATTTTTAAAAGAAAATTTATGCCCACCTAAGGTGATTGTGCTAATATTAGGAAAGTTATGTCTGGTAAATAAACAAACTTGTGATTTACTGCATGATAATTCAAAGCCATTTTCAATAAACCATTTTTTATGGAGACCATAGACACTATTCATGTTTTCAATGGATTGCTGATATTTCTTGTGTTCTGTGTACAAACAGAAATCGTCAGCATATTGTACAATATTAAATGCAATATTGTTAATAGTGATGTTGTGTAGATCTGCTGTGTAAATGTTAAATAAAATAGGGCTCAAAACGGAGCCCTGAGGTAATCCTTTATTATTAAGTCTAGGGCCTATAAGAGTATGATTATTTTTTAAATAAATTATTCTATTTTTATACAGGTTTACAATGTTAGAAGCAAACTGTGTTGGAATATTAGAAAATGTAATCATTTTTTCTTGGAGAATTGAAAGAGAGACAGAGTCATAAGCACCTTCGATGTCTAAAAATAAAGCGGGCACATAACTGTTCCTGGAAAAACTGTTCTGAATGTCTACAAGAGTTGTTAAGGAATCTAAAGTTGCATAACCTTTTTTAAAACCATGTTGGTTAGCGGGTAAAGGATTTTGATCCCTTAGCCACCAATCCAACCTAATCTTAACCATCCGTTCGAGAGTCTTCAATATACATGATAATAATGATATCGGTCGGTAAGCTTCAGCTAATTTAGGGTCTTTCCCCGGTTTGGGAATAGGAACGAGTATAATACGCTTAAAATCTATTATGCTGTTGCCTTCAATAATTATCTGGTCAAATATATTTAAAAGTAATTGTTTTGCGTTATCTGGTAAATGTTGTATCATAGGATATTTGATTGCATCGTATCCTGGTGAGGTACTAACGCGATTATCAAGGGCAAATTCTAATTCAGCTCTCGAAAAAGGTGTAAGGAGAAAATGATTCTGATCAGATGGAAGCGTTTTAGAATTAATAACATCTAACTGGTTATTTACGTAAGGTGGAGCTATTTTATCGAAAAAATCGTCTACCCATGAGTTACTTAGAGGTAATGAAAAATTAACTTTTTTCCTATTAATTTTTCTTGCTTGATTCCAAATAAGACTAGATGGAGTTTGTTTATTTAATTTTGAACACCATTCAACCCAACTTTGTTTGGCCTTTAATTTCCTTTGGCCTTAGATTGTTTAGAAGCTTCATTAATACAGTCAATAAGGAAATTATATTTTTCTTGGGTATTTAAGGATGTGTGAGGTTTTTCGTTTAATAAGGTATCAACAAGCTGAGAGTATAATGACCAATTTGCTTTTTTAATGTTCCACTTACTACTGGGATAAATGGTATTAGCATTAGTTCCCAAGACATCGATCACAACCTTTATAACGAAATGATTTGATCCCAAGGTATCAAGATCTACAGACCACGAAGTTTTATCAAAAAGGGATGGTGAGCAAAACGTGACATCAATCATGGAATCTGAGTTTCCTGGACTCGTTTGGCAAGTTGGTTGTCCATTATTCATTACTACATAATCTAAATTCTGAATTGTCTCCACAATTTGATGGCCTATATTACCATTTTTATATGAGCCCCACAGAGAATTATGTGCATTCATATCTCCTCCAATGATACAAGGGTGTTTTAGTTGAGAAAATAATTTATCCCAATCTTCGGTTTTGGTTTTAGTTTTTGGGCACCTAAGTATATACAGAGAGTAAACTTAAGTAACTTTGTTTATAGTTGATTTTAATACCACAAGCAAGCAAGTCTTGAATACAATTTTTTTTAATTGTTATGTGCTCAAAAGGAATACCAGCTTTAATTAAAATAGCAACTCCAGAATAGCCGTCATCGCGATCTTCGCGTATCACATTATAACCTCTATAAATATATACAACATCCCGTTTAAATCAAGTTTCACTTATTAAAGCTATGTCAATATCTTCGGTTATTAAAAAGTTAATAAGGCTGTTTTTGTTAGCAGCAGCTGATCGAGCATTCCATTGTATTATTTTGAGTTTAGATTTGTTTGTCATTAGATGAGTTATTTTTTAAAATATTATCTAGAACATTATTAATACCTTTGGCTAACAAATTCATGTCAAGTGATTTTGCCTCTTCTAAACAATTAATATTTTGAATAAAACTTGAGAAAAGGAGTACTAAGGAATCTACTAACTTATTTTTATCATTGTCTGTATTAGAAATACTTTCCTTGTTTAAGGGAGGTAAAGGTTGAGACGGTCCAAATCTGAAAGGGATGAGATATGGTGTAGGATCTTCGGAAGTTGGAGATGATACTTTTCTTTTTTATTTGCACTATACTCAGTGCTTGGTTGGCTAAAATTTTTGGGTTTCTGTAGATGAGGCCTCAATGGCTTGAAATAATGAGATGTACTAACTTCAGAGGAGTTAGTTAATTTTGGAAATTCGTTGTCTGAATTTGACAATATTTCAAATCTGTTATTAGAAATAAGACTAGAAAATGATGAGTCGCTCAAATTTTTTGCCTCCAAATATGAGATTTTATGTTCAATCATGATATTTTTTATTTTTTTTTTTTGATGTTCGAAAAAAGGACAGTTTTAGAGATCGATATATGCTTATCAGTTTTACAGTGTATGCAATACTTTTTTGTTTCATCACATGTATGTATGTCATTTTTAATTTGTCCACATTGTATACAGTATTCCTGTGTACCTTTACACTGTCTAGAAATATGTCCATATTTGAGGCATTTATAACATTGCGTCACTTTACCCAACAATTTTTCCACTTGGAAAAATACATAATTTATCACAACATAGTTTGGCAAACAATTGCCTTCAAAAGTAATTATAACATTACGTCTAGGGACGTATTCTGTATTTCCATCCTTTTCTACTTTCCTGTGCATTCTTTTAATATCAATAATTGGTGAACTAGAGCTCATATATTTTTTCAAATAGTCAATATTATATTTGGTATCAACATCGCGTATCAGTCCTTTGATTTCCAAGAGGTGATTTGGAATGTTCGCTTTTAAATTATCGTCCTTTAAGTGACTATTATTGACTAAATTATTTGCATCCAAAATATAATTGAGGATTACTTTAATACGGTTTCTTCCTATACTTTTAATTTGCTTAATATTATTAATCTTTAATTTTTGATGTAAGATAACTGCAACAACCATTGGATGCAAACGGGAAGTACTCTGATCATTGGTCTTCTCAACATAAACACAACAATTTTGAAAGTCGTAACTATTACAATTAATATTAAAAAGTTTTACCTCCCTTGTAGTAGAAGAATTTGTGGTGATAGTTCCTGTATCCATGTCTTGATTACTAACACTAATAACTTCAGCAGTATTTAGTTCGCACACTGGCGTCTTTTTTATATTCTCCCCCATCTGGGGAGAATATTTTCACTTTTGTATCACTATTCTACGATATATAAATGTTTTTACCCACGATGAAATTTAAATGTTTTAATTGTCACAAAAACTGCGAGCTGAATGTCAATATTTAGGTACGTTTAACCGTGGCCAAATTTGAAACTGTTCACACAAAAGTTAAACACCGTGAAAATAAGCCTAGGCTGTTCAACCCATAGGACTGAGATTTCTTATCAGTGATAATTAAAACCACTATAAAATTAATTTAAGTTAAACTACTAAAAAAATAATTTTTTCTGGAGCTATTTTAGATGCAACCGTATTTGACGTTTATTAATGTCAAACTGGCGTTCTCTTATTTGTGTTGATTTCTACTACGCATATTTATTTTAATTTCATTCAATGCCAATAATAGATATTCATCTCCCGAACAATTAATTTTCAGCAGTCATGTTTATTGGCCACGTCTCTCTTCTTCGAAATTCTCTTAGATTTGACTTGTAGAGTAGCCAGCCAAAGCAAACCGAATGCAGGCCTTTTGGCAGACAAATAATGGCAGAATTATTCAATTATTTAAATTTGCTACATGGACAGTGATATGGAGATTTCAAGAAGGGTTGGCTAAATTAGATCCATTGCGAATGACTAAATGTAAATTAAATGCTGTCTTCAATTAAGTATGTTAAATCAAAAAGGATCTTTTCAAATTACAGCTCTGCGTGTACGTGATTATGGGAAAATAGTCATTGTTGGGTGGATTGATGGTTTTATTTGTGTTTTTTATGTAAAAACACTAATATTAACAAAAATAGAATGTAAGAGCACGTGTGCAAAATCCGAATGAAAGCACATATATGATAAAAGAATACCAGAATACACCACAAAAATAAAAGTCGAATTCCACAAGATACAAAAAAGAATAGGTATCAGAAAGAAGCAGAAACATTTATATTACAGAAAGTGATGGAGCCGAAAAAAGCTGGGCAAAAATTATGTCTAATATCTTAGCCTCAGCTAACGAAGTTAGGTCTTGGTGAAATAAATATATATGAAAAAAATGTGTGTGTACTTTGTACGCACGTAAGAAGTTAGACTTCTAATATATGATTTCAATGAAATAAATATACTTTAAACAGTTTATTTGTATTTTATTAAAATATTAAACTAATTTTAATACTTACCGCTTTCTGTTTGATATATAAATATATTTTTCTTTTTGATGTGCCTATACATGATGAAGGTTGGCGATCATCATGGCAATCCTTATCTCATCTGCAACAACTCGGTAAATCTGCACAGATTTTGTGTTGAATCAGGTTTTGAGGTTCTTTAACCAAGATGGTTTTCTTCTTCCTGGACCTCCCTTTCCAAATATTTTTCCTTACAGGATTGCTTGTATGAGTTCATATCTGGATTAATTTCGCTTAATGTGTCCAAAGTATTCTAACTTTCGAGTTTTTATGGTGGTTAGTTCTTCTCGGTTCTTCATTCTTCTGAGGACCTCCTCATTTATGACACGGTCAGTCCACGGGATTTTAAGTATTCTCCGACATAGCCACATCTCAAATGCTCAATTTATCACAGTTATTGGGTCAGAGGTTATGCCGTTCTGTAGAACTTTGCTTTCTGTATCACTGTAGAGCTATTTGATGAGATTTATTATATTTTCTGGTCTCCCTATTTCCGTATAATACTTTTTCTGTTTAAGAATATAATAGAATACCAATATGCAATAGAATACCAATATTTGTGTATAGCGTATGATTAATAGAGAGCGGAATATATGCAACACAACATTACCAAAATATGCGCATATATATGCTTTACTTTTACTACAAATATGCAGGTATTTTTTCTAAATTTGTCTAAATATGCAAATGCATATTAAAAATACTCAAAAATAAAACAATATATTAAGTCATAAGATCTTCAGAAAAGTTGCCTTCAAAAATACGTACAACTTTCCTCAAACAATCGAAGCACTTAATTGTAAATTCCTTTGTTCTAATGACTTTATTAGATCTGGTAAAAAACCAAAATGAACTTTTATGAACATAAGTTCTTTAGCAATTTGTACGTTACTTAAATAACAAAGTACGTTACTTAAGCTGAAGAACAAAAGCGGAATTGTCTACAATTTGATGGATTTTTGTATTTTGATGCTTCTCTCTAGTCCGTCTTTATAGAAGTAAAAGCGAATTTGTCGAATAAAAACACTCTTTCCAGAAAAATTTCTTTTGTGGGACATGATGCTTTTGTTTGTCAGTTCCTCATTTAAAAAATGAAATGTGAAAATGAATGTATCTTACGATTTTGGAACAGGCCTTGCAAAATACTTTGTCTCCACTTAGCTTTAACTCGGAAAAACACTTTATCCAAGCACTTTTTTGAATGGTAGACATATTTAAATTTAATATATACTAATCACTTCAAAAACACTAAATACGATACAACGTTTACTTTAAACAAATGTTGGCCGGAAACTGACAAAATAATTATTAGACCCTTAAAGGCAGGTAGGTACCTACGACTTGCTACGCTAATAAAATAATATTTTTCTGGGAAGACCCATAATTGTTAAATTCAGGTAGTAATAGGAAAGTCCAGATGAGCGATAAATAGATAAATAACGAGCTCGTTCATATCGAAGTTATAAAATTCCAACTAAGAGAGGAAAATTTTAAACTTTTATATAATTTATTTTTAAAATATGCAAAATAAATCGTGTTTAGCTTAAATATGCAATGTTGTGTTTGTTGTCTGAAAATATGCAATATATGCATCTATATGCACTTTGCATATATTCCGCTCTCTAATGATTAATGATTTTTATATTTGAATCTTGTTTAAGTATACAGATTTTTAAAATAGGTTAATTTACAGGGTGTTGTTACAACTGCAACAATTATGGCTCAATCCCATAGAAACATAATACCAAATTAAATATGCCACAAGAAAACAGTTTCAAAAGCTGCAGCTAGATTCCCTTCATACGAGTGCAACCCATTGATCAAATGGATGAATATTTTGTTCTTACAAGAATTAGTTCCTTTTTTAACTCATATTGAATTTCTTAGCTAATTTTACTCATCATTATTCTCTTTGCCTTATTCCTATGCAGGGTGGGCTTCCCTAATTGCATTTCTCCACACAATTCTATCTTGGGTCATATCAATGTTAATCCCCTTTATCAACATGTCCTGCCTTCTCGTCTCCCCACAGGTTTTCTTTCGTCTTCCTCTCCTACTCCTTCCAGGAATCTGCACTTCAGCTATTCTTCGTATTGGGTGATTAACGTCTCGACGTTGAACATGACCAAACCATCTTAACCTATGCTCTCTCATTTTGGCATCAATTGGTGCCACACATAGACTTCCCCTAATATACCTACTCATTTCTAATTTTATCCTTCTTTATCACTCCACTCATCCATCTAAGCATTCTCATTTCCGCCACATGCATTCGTTATTCCTCTTTCTTTTTCACTGCCCAACATTCAGTTTCGTACATCATAGCCGGTCTTATGGCTGTTTTATAGAATTTTCCCTTCAGCTTCATTGGAATTTTTCTGTCACACAACACACCACTCGCTTCTTTCCACTTCATCCATCCAGCCCTAATTCTACCGCATGCATCTCCGTTTATTTCTCCATTACTCTGTAATACCGATCCTAGGTACTTTAAACTGTTTTTGTCCTACTAAGTTTTAAACCTTTTTCCTCCAGAGCTTGTCTCCACTGTTCCAGTTTTTGTTCTGTCTCTTTCACTATTTCCTATTAACACTACATCATCAGCATACATTAGGCACCATGGAATGCTACCCTGTAGTTTCGCTGTTATCTGGTCCAAAACTAATGAGAATAAATAAGGACTAAGGGAGCGTTCAAGTATTACGTAACGCAGTTTGGGGGGAGGGGGTCTTGTAAAACGTTACGGCGCGTTACATGGGGGGAGGGGGGGTTCGAACAGCGCGTTACGTAATATTATTTTTTAAAAAATTAGTAAATCCTTTATAAAAGGTATATATTTTAAGGTAAATATATACCTTTTATAAAGGATTTACTATTTTTTGTATTACATGGTATACAGCCAACTACAGGAAAACTTTTTCCTTGTGGATTCTTTTTTAACTTAAATGAAAAAAAAAACAACGGAATTTCATTTATGTTTTACATAGACCCCTGAATTGTATTATGTTGCACTCTCACGCTCTGCTCATGTTTCGACAACAGGACAATACATAATAGTACCTATTCAAGTGAAAAATCTTAAAATTTGTAACACAGATGAAGCACAGTAACATGTGTTTCCAATAATTAGATGGACTTGTCTCCACAACAAAAGATTAAAAGATACAGATGTTATCTAAGAGATTGCAGAAGGGAACTACATGTTCATAAATCATGTATGTTTTCTGAAATCGTTTTCTGCAGTAGGTATTCATTAATGTTTTAAATAGGCAAATTTTCAAATTATTTAAAAATGTCATTAAATAAAAAGCATTAAATACAAAATCCACTATGTTGATACTTAGTTTAGAAAATTGATAGATATTTAAAAAAAATAGTACCCTTATTTACAGTGTGATTTCAAAATTTCAAAAATTTCAAGTGAATTTCAAAGTTTCACCTTGCATTATTCATAATAGACCCTACATAATACACATTTTTGAGATGAGGTTGTTAAGCAGCTTCTAAAAACAAAAATATACAGGGTGTTTAATTAAAATTAAAGATAATGGACTATGCTAGACTTGAGTGAATCATCCTGTATATTCAAATTTATGTTTAAATAGTCCATAGTTGAATTTAAAGTTGACGTATCCTAGCGTTTTTATAATTTTCTAAAATAATGACACATGACAAAAACAATTTTATTCCATAAGTGGTTTCCATACATTATAATTTTAAATGATCACCCTGTATTATTCATAAAGACCATAAATTCAGATTGTTAAGCAGCTTTTAAACATATAAAAATATACAGGGTGTTAAAAAATAAAGCTTATGGACTACGGTAGTCTTGCATGAATCACCCTGTACATTTAAATTTATGTTTAAAAAGCACACATGTAAAATCTACGGGTCTCAGCGTTTTTTAAAATTGATTAAAACAAGGACAGACATAATTTTATTCCATAAGTGCCTTCTTATATATACAGAGTGTTTCAGAAAAAGGTAACACGATCTCTAAGATAGGTGAAAAACTAAAAAATAATTGGGGTTTGCTTAGTATAAAATTTTTGTAACGGCATGCGTTTTCACGATACACGGCGTTCAAAAACAAAAAGTTTTACACATTTTTTTTCACTATTTTTCCGAAACTACTGGCAACATCCTATATTATTTGTTATAAAAATTTTTACTAAGCAAAATAGAATATTGAAATAATCAATATGTTATTTTATTTTAAGTTTTTATTAAAAAAGATCACATAGAAGAATGCATGAGAAGAACAATAAAGGATGAAGCCAAAAATGTATGTAAGGATGGGGCCAAGCAGGGAAAATGTAAATGTAAATGTAAAATTAGTAATAAAAGATTATTATTCTAAGTTTTGGGCATATTTCATGTCATGGGACATAAAATTACGATTGGCAGGGATAACCAGACACATGAACTAAAAAGAAGAATCGTCCTTGGGTGGGCAGCATTTGGAAAACTGAGAGAAACTTTTAAGAGTGAGTTGCCCATATGCCTAAAGAGAAATGTATTTGATCAGTGCGTCATCCCAGTCTTGACGTACGGATCAGAAACACTTACCTTACCTAAAGCCTCGGCTACCAAACAAAGAGTAACGCAGAGAAGAATGGAGCGGTCAATGTTAGGAATAACTCTCCGAGACAAAATCAGAAACGAAGAAATCAGGAGAAGAACAAAGGTGACTGACGTCATCAAAAGGATAGCTAACTTGAAGTGGAGATGGGCAGGACACATAGCGAGAATGAGACATGGGCGATGGACAAAAAGGTTATTGGAATGGAGGCCAAGAGAAGACAAGAGAAGGGCCGGTTGACCGCCTACAAGATGGACAGACGACGTAAGAAAGCTAAATAAAAATTGGATGAGAGCGGTGCAGGATAGACGTGGTTGGAAACGAGGGGAGGAGGCTTATGTTCAGCAGTGGACTTTTGAGGCTGGATGATGATTGTAAGTTTTTATTATTACCTCAAATGCGATTAAAATAGTAACACAGTTTTTTACCGGGCTTCCGGTACTTTCGCAACCTAGTTTTCCATTTAGGTTCAAATTGTGACTTGGGTGTTACGTAACGTTTAGGTAGGGGGAGGAGGGGTACATAAAAACGTTACGGTGCGTTACATAGGGGGGAGGGGGTCAAAAATAATCAAAAATTGCGTTACGTAATACTTGAACGCTCCCTAAGCACCGAGCCTTGGTGCAATCCTACTTTCACCTGACATTTATCCGTCTCTCCCACACCTGTCCTAACACTAGTCGTTACTCCCTCATACATATCTCTTACAATCTTTGCATATTCGCCAGGGACTCCTTTCTTATTGAGTGCTCACCACATTTTGGTTAATACCAATTTTCCCTAATTTCTTAAAAGCAGGCTTATGAATACAAACAAAACTTCTTTGAAACATTTAAACCCAAATGAAACGTCTTCCGTTGTATGTCATCCGTTTATATTTCTCTGTATGTATGTATTCCGTTCAAATAATATCTACATTGTTATTTTTCGGTTGCTGTATTTTCAATGAGCAACGAAACCCCTTTCGTTTGATGGACGGCCATGAAATGGGGGCGGCATCGCAAGCAGGAGTAAAGGGATAGACAACAACTCGTCGAAATTATTCAAACAGATGTAAACGTAGAAAGGATTGATACGCTGATTTCGGATTGAGGTTGGCGCTGGATATAAATGTATTCATTGGATTGCTGCTTTATTTACATAGAACAACCACTCTCGATATATACGACGGCAATGTTAATGCTTTATTTTATTACGCTTTCATTAAAGAGAGCGAGGAATCTATTGTTGCTTGCAGATATCGAATACAATACATTTCCATCAGTATCTTTTTATGATAATGGACAACAAATTTGAATAAAAATTGGCCAGCTTATTATTGTTTTATATCATTGTAACTGAGTATTTAAAGGTATGGATGATAGATGAATTCAAGTTTTTTTAGTTTATCAAGTTGCATAGATCACTCTGAAAGTGATCCAAGTATACGCTCCAACCAAAAGCCACGATGAAGAAGAAGTAGAAATATTTTATGATGAAATAAGAACAGCTATAGAAACACATAAAGCAAATTACAAAATACTATTTGGAGATTTTAATGCTAAATTGTGCAAAAAAAAAGAAGATTATGAACATTTAATTGGCAATTATGGCTATGGGAAAAGAAACGACAGAGAAGAAATGCTTCTCAATTTCATGAATGAACATAACATGTACTCCATGAACTCCTTTTTCAATCAAAAAACCAAGCAGAAAAAACCAAAAGACAAAGAATGAAATAGATTATATCTTAACGAAAAGTAGAAACGTAGAAAAAGACGTATCGGTATTAAATCAGTTTGACCTAGGAAGAGACCATAGACTAATAAGAACAAAATTAGTAATAAACAAAAAACTAGAAAGAAAAAGAATACATGAAAAAAGATATAAATGGACATCTGAAGAAATAAAAAATAGTGAATTTAATAAAAAGATAATGCATGCATTAAATCGAGTTAACATGCAGCAGATAAACTCCAATGATACTGATGATTTGAATAACCTTATAACCGAAACAGTGAACAAAAGCATTCTGCAACTGAAAAAACCAAAAACAGCACACAATGAATTAGACAAAGATATATTACAACAAATAGAAAAAAGGAAGATCTTAAGTAAATCTAACAAAAAGGGAACCGAAGAATATAGAGAACTTAATAGGCAGATTGGAAAAGGAATCAGAAAACAAAAAAGAAAAGAGGAAGAAAAATTAATAACAACTATTAAAAAAATAAGAGTTTGAAATGCCTCAGACCGACATTAAGACGACGTCAGATAATATCATTAATGGGAAAAGACGAAAATGAAATCACAACTAGAGAAAACATACTGAAACGAATAGAATAATTTTACACGAAACTCTACAGAACTCATCAACAAGACGATGAAATGAGACCAGCACGGAAATTAATAAAAAATATTGGATCGGAAATAATGCCAAAAGTAACAACTTCAGAGGTAAATACATCATTGGAAAACATGAAGAGAAATAAAGCTGCAGGAGAAGATAGGATTACCACAAATTAATATGATATTAGAAGGATGTAAGGAACTCATTGCAATTGTAACTAAGCTTATAGACAGTTGTTTACACCAGGGCAAAGTCCCAGGGCAAAGTCAAAGAGCTGGAACAACTCTAAGGTTATCTTATTACACGAGAAAGGTGATAATTCAAAGTTGGAAAACTACAGGCCCATCAGTCTATTGTCACACCTATTTAAAATACTCACCAAAGTCATAACTACCCGACTAACAAAGAAATTGGATGAATACCAACCATATGAACAGGCAGGTTTTAGAAAAGGCTATTCAACTTCCGATCACCTGTTAACCACAAAAATATTAATAGAAAAATGTAACGAATATAAGTTTCCAGTTTTCATAGCATTTGTAGACTACGAAAAAGCTTTCGACACTATAGAACACACGGCCGTAATAAACGCAATGCAAAATTGTAGAATAGACTGCAGATATATTAACTTAATAAATAAAACTATGAACCAAGCTACAGCTACATACAAATTTTTTTAAACAAATATTTGATTTATGTTACCACCCAATCAACTGATTTATTCAACCTAGAAAAAAATCAGGCTCGGCTTTAAAAAATTAGTTCGTTTGGGTCTTACAAAAAATTTCACCCTGTATACGCTTTTTGAAAACTCTAATATGAATTTTACAAATAAGACAAATAGGCAATTAAAATGGCATATTTATTTTTTCCCCACACGATTACTTAATTTTTTATTAAAAAATCAAATTTGTCAAAATCGCAATTTTACCATAAAAATAAAAAAAATTAAACAACGTTTTTCTTAAAATTAAAAGTTTCACCATGTTTTTTTTTCTATAACACGTCTAGATCTAAAACTCCCCATAACACTTCTCTTTGGACTCTATAGTTTAACATAGACGTGATCAAATAGATAAATTTTTAATTTTTTCACTTAATTTTTGCGATTTAACTTTGCAATTCACGAATCTGCACCTTTTATTTTTAAAAATTCATAACTTTTACGAGAAGAAGACTGAAAGTCTACAACAATTGTCATAGTCTTCACAATGGTAAGAGATATGTGCTGTAAAAATTTCAGAAAAAAAAAATTTAAATGGAAAGTTAACCGTGATTTCATCTTTTTTTTCATTTTTAGGTTAAAATTCCGATTTTGACAAATTTGATTTTTTAATAAAAAATTAAGTAATCGTGTGGGGAAAAAATAAATACGCCATTTTAATTGCCTATTTGTCTAATTTGTAAAATTCATATTAGAGTTTTCAAAAAGCGTATACAGGGTGAAATTTTTCTAATACAAAAACGAAATAATTTTTTAAATCCAGGCCTGATTATTTTCTAGTTTGAATAAATCAGTTGATTGGGTGGTAACATAAATTAAATATTTGTTCAAAAAAAATTAATTTTTGTAATAAAAGTAATTTTTTTTAAATCTATGGTTCACTTTACCAAACTTTTAATTATTATTCATAGTCAAATTTGTTTTTTTTATTAAAAATTAAGTAATCATGTGGGGAAAAAAATAAATATGCCATTTTAAATGGCTACTTGTCTAATTTGTAAAATTCATATTGGAGTTTTCAAAAAGCGTATACAGGGTGAAATTTTTTCTAAGACCCAAACGAACTAACTTTTTAAAGCCAGACCTGATTTTTTTCTAGCTTGAATAAATCAGTTGATTAGGTGGTAACATAAATCAAATATTTGTTAAAAAAAAATTAATTTTTGTAATAAAAGTTAATTTTTTTAAATCTATGGTTTACTTTACCAAACTTTTAATTCATAGTCAAATTTGATTTTTTTTATAAAAAATTAAGTAATCGTGTAGGGAAAAAAATAAATATGCCATTTTAATTGCCTACTTTTCTAATTTCTAAAATTCATATTAGAGTTTTCAAAAAGCATATATGTACAGGGTGAAATTTTTTCTATGACCCAAACGAACTAATTTTTTAAAGCCGGACCTGATTTTTTTCTAGTTTGAATAAATGTTGATTAGGTGGTAATAGTGTAACGATTGACCAAAATAAGAGATACATCGATCTGACCGTTCAAAAATTATGACGAATATAAATTTCTGTCAAAATGTGAAACTCGCCCTGTATATTAATAAACAAGGGGAGCACACACTTTTTAATGGTCATTTGTTATTCCCCATAGGAGCCTCTATACGAGGTAGGCGTATATACAGTTCCTCATGACTCACCCTGTAGGACCGAAAAGATTTCTATTTGTAGAACATAGATACACCGCTAACTTAATTTTCGTAAAAACTGGACTCGATCCACTATGGTTCTGAACGCCTCTTAAATTTTTGTTTTATAATTAAATAAAATATTTACATTTGTATAACGGACTCACCTTATTGCATTAAAGCTTCATTTCAAAAATTACTTACAATACCTCCATAATTTGATCGTTCGAAGAGTTTAAGAAATTTTTAAACTATATTTTCCTCCAAAACATTTTTCGGTGAAATCGCTCCCTTTTCGGTCATATTTTTCCTCCACCAACCCATTAAATCGGCTGATATGGTTAAAAAATCAAATTCCGCATATAAATAGTCTACCCTTGCACAGCAAGTACGTCAGATCCCATCGAAAGAGAATAAAAAAATAATTCTGATATCTCGATACACCAACAACTGTCAATTTTATGGATAATACATTTTAAAATCCATTTGAATCTAGAGTTTAGTCAATATCCGAAGAATCTTTAGCAGTAGCGTGCGGCGATTTTTTATTAGTTTCTTATTAATTTACAATACAGTACAAGACAACCAAATTTTAGTTTTTTGTTATATCTGTATAATGAGAATAGAATGATTATAAAAAGTATAGTTTTAAGCAGACGGGGCCTGGTGTAAAGTATTGGGGGTGCACACATAATATTAAGATATAAAAAACCCTTGAGGCCCTATTTCCCTATATAAAATTTTTTGAGTGTCGTCAAATTGTAAAAATCAAAGGAGCTTTTTAAAAAATTATGATAAATAATGTATTGTATTGACTTAAAATTATAATTTAATGTTTAAATGTTACAAGCAAGTTTTGTAACGAAGTCAAGTCGCCTGTTATTTTTTTAGATAAATTTTTCAATAAAAAAATCAGTAAAATTTGAAATTTCTTGGAACATTTTTTTTATTGAAAACATTGCGACTGTTGTTAGTGAATCCTAGCCCATAGCCATTTTAAGGAAAGTTTTGGTTTTGATACGTTTCAATGCAGAGAAACAGTCAGTTTCTGCGGTTGTCACTGGCTTCGTAACAAGTAATTGAAGAATTCAAATTATTTTAGAAAAATCATCTTTTAAATTATTTTCAATCAAAAATTTACTTAAGTGGACTGCCCCGGATATTTAAAATCGGATCTTCTATATATTTTGTTCTTTAAGATTCTTCTTCTCCAAATATGTAGGAAACAGGGAAAGCGGTAAAAAGTATTGATAGTAGCACCTACACAATCAGTACAGTAGGAAAAATGAAAGAATACCCATGAACGAACATATAAAACACGCTGTATTTTCCTGTCGCCGTGTCAGACAAAAAATTGGCCAGAGCAAGTACATGTAACAATTATTGTTACATGCACTTGCACTGGACAATTTTCTTTGTGACATGGTGACAGGAAAATACAGCGTGTTTTATATGTTCGTTCATGGGTATTCTTTCATTTTTCCGACTGTAAGTTTTTTCACAAATCTCCATGTTAAATGATCATTTATAATCCCGACCTTTGCACTTTGGTACATTCGTACTTAAGAAATTTGGTTTATATATTTTTAATTTTTTTTTCTAAATATAAAGAACAAAAATCTATATGATGTTAAATATTCCACGCTAACATTCACATCCACAAATCCCTCCATTCTTAATATTGTTCCGAAATTCGAACTTCACAAAAGCAAAATTTAAATAATGTACATATCCGCCGTGCACGTTAAAAATACCATAAGATCACAGTCAATTTGTACTCTTGTTGACATCTAAACTTGTGGGCTATAGCGGGAAGCGGGGTGTGTGGTGAGTTGTATTTTGCCCTTTGATAAGTCATTGGGATAGGAGCCAACGTGAGAGCGGTGAACGAGAGGTTCTACCTAAGGCCTCGCATCCGTGAAGTTTCCTCGTCGAAATAGAATAAAAATAATTAAATATTACCTATTACTTATAAACTCCTTGGATTTGTGGTCTGTGATTTAATTTACTGTAAAGTTAGATTAAAATGTTATTTATAGAATGATAAATTTTACATATGAATGTTTGTTTGAAAATAATTTAGGGAGTTCACGTGCACATGTGCACTTATGGAGAAACCGCCACTGGTTTTAAGTACCTAGCATCGATATCATATGAAATGGAAGTACAATATGAAATGGAAGGAAATTAATGGAAGTTTACGTTGGCTGATCATTGGTTATAGTCATGAATATTTGGTATGTTGCTATTAAAGACATCACTCGACTTTCGACATGCGGTTGTTCTACCAAATATTAAAGGATTCGAAATAAAAAGGCTTTAAAAGAACTAACAATAATAAATCTCCAGGACATGAGGGTATAATTGTCGACCTTTTGAAAACAAGCAAGAGAGTAACAATCATTATACTTACAGATCTACTTACATGTCTCCATAATAGCAATATACCTAAAGATTGGAACGAGAGTCTAGTAACACTCTTACACAAAAAGGGGGACAAATGTGACAAAAAAAATTATGAATCTGTATAGTTGCTAGTCAAATATAAAAATTGTTTATGAGAGTTATTAACTATATTTTAAATTTTATTATTAGTTTTTTTTTTTTTTTATTGACATCCCAATGTATTACAATCTGCCGTTTTTTACAAAGTAATAAGCATTAAATAATATTTATGTCGGCTAAACTATTGACATGTGGCGAACATACCCATTAATATGCCGCTCTTAATGTTAGTCTACTAAACTATTATTGGTTCTGGGAAAACATAAATAAGTACTACACTTTTTTTTTAGCTCACACTAAATCACTGGTCACTTTACGTTTTAACCTGCGCACTGCACACATCTGCATCAAGTTCCTTGCTAGGTGGTTTGGGTGTTCCCGCAATCGGTCCTTGTATTTTTTTATTCGATATGTAATTTCTTCCTTTACATAAGTTACCTCTGCATCTCGATGTACGGCGTTGTTGGTGATGTACCAAGGTATATTTAAAATCATCCTTAGTATTTTGGATTGGAACCTTTGTATTATTTCAATATTAGAATTTGCGGCTGTTCCCCACAGTTCTACCCCATAGGTCCAAATTGGCTTCAACACCGCTTTGTATAGGAGTAATTTATTTTGTGTTGATAACTGGGATTGTTTTCCTATTAGCCAGTATATGTCTCTCACTTTATGGCCCAATTGTTTTCGTTTGGAAAAAATGTGTTTTTTCCAGGTCAGTTTTCTATCCAGGTGAATCCCAAGGTACTTTACATCGTCTTTCTGTGGTATTTGTTTGCGGTTAATACATACAGGTGGACAGGTTCCTCTACGGGTTGTAAATGTTACATGTATTGACTTTTGCTCATTTGGTTTAATTCTCCATTTTTGTAACCATTTTTCGACTTCAGTTATGTTATTTTGTAATAGTTCTGATGCGATGTTTGGATTCTTGTTGGAGCATAAGATCGCAGTATCATCTGCAAATGTAGCTGTTGTTGTGGCAGGTGATGTTGGAAGGTCGGCAGTATAGAGTAGGTACAGGACAGGACCCAGAACACTTCCCTGGGGGACACCCGCTGTTATGGGTTGAAGTTCTGATATTTCATTGTCGTATTTGACTCTAAAGCGTCTATTTGTAAGGTATGACTTTAGTAGTGTGTAATAATTTAGAGGCAAACAACTCCTCAGCTTATAGAGCAACCCCTGGTGCCATACCTTGTCAAACGCTTGTCCTATGTCTATGAATAGGGCGGAGCAATATCTGGATGCTTCGAGGTCTTTATGGATTCTGTTTACTAGTCGATGTACTTGTTGAATGGTAGAATGTTTCTGCCTGAATCCAAATTGGTGAGTTGGAATTATTCCCTCGTCTTCTAGGAGAGGTGTTAGTCTTGTTAATAAAAGTTTTTCGAACACTTTGGATAGCACGGGTAGTAGACTGATGGGCCGGTATGATTCTACCCTTTCAGGTGGTTTGCCTCGTTTTAAAATGGGTGTTATTTCGGCAACTTTCCATTGTGGCGGGAAATAGCTGATTTTCATGATTGAATTGAATAATTGTGTTAAATATGTATATCCTATTTCCGGCAGTTCTTGTCATATTTGTCCTGTGATTAGGTCGTACCCTGGAGCTTTTTTAGGGTTGGTATTGAATCTTATTGTGGCCTTTATTTCACTTTTTTTGAATCTTTTTTCTGGTAATTCTAGCTGGTATGATTCTTCAAGTGCTTGGTTTATTGTTTCCTCTTGGTTGGGGTCAGTTGTTTCATTGGGAATGAACACAGTTCTTAGGTGGTTTGCAAATGTCTCTGCTTTTTCCTTTGGTGTTTTTAACCATCCGCCCTGCTCTTTTTTTAATGGTGGTATATTGTATTGGGGTCTTTTTAATTTTCTAGTAGCCTTCCATAGGGAGTAGTTTGTTTGTTCAGTTGTATCTAGTTGTTTTATGTGTTCACTGAATTGAAGATTCTTTTCTGTTGCTATCATTTCTTTTAGCTCCTTAACAGCATTGTTCAACTGCGTTTTTGTTTGTGGCGCTCTAGTTGCTTGCCACTGTTTTCTGAGTTTTCTTTTCTGGGCTATTTTCTCTCTTATTGATAATGAAGTGTATTCATTCTTCATTTCATTGTTGCTGGGTGTTGTTGAGTCCCAGGCAGCTTGTTGTATAACTAAATTTAGGTGTTCTACTGCATATTCGATCTCCTCATTGGTCTTTAGGGAAATATTTAGTTGAAGTCGCTCCTCGACCAGTTGTTTAAAGATGTTCCAGTTTGTTTTTCGATTATGCAATACACATGGTTTTTCCCTGTGGAGAATTTTTTTATTTAGTGTTATAACAACTGGCGAATGATCGGAAGAAAGTTCATAACATGACTCCGCATGCATATAGTTCCTGTTAATTTGTTTAGTTATGCTGAAGTCCAGAAGATCGGGTGTTTTATTTAAGTCGGTTGGCCAGTACGTTGGTTCTCGTGTTGTTACTACTTCTAGATTATCGTTGTTTATTGCTTTGTATAGCTCTCTTCCTCGGGTCGTATCTAGTCTAGAACCCCAACTCTGATGCTTGGCATTATAGTCACCGCCACAAATAAATCGGTTGCCTAGTTCGTCGAAGAACACTTTAAAGTCTTCTTTTGTTATTTTGTGCTTTGGAGGGCAATAAACCGCAGAGAAAGTAATGGGGCCTGTCCAGTCTTCTACAACTATGTTTGTGGCTTGTATGTATTCTTTTGCAAGACAAGTTGCGAGGTGATGTTTGATTGTGTTTTTAATAATGATTTATTATTAGTTGTCTTACAAAATGTATAATTACCAACCGGTATAACAGGCTGACTCAAAGGATACAGTACATCTGACCATCTGCTGTCAGTAAGAGGATTGAAAAAGAAGGCAAATGCATATGGACTACCCGTATTTCTTGTCTTCGTAGACTATGAAATTTTATTTTAATTAATAAAAATCGACCAAATAGGTCGATTTTTATTTTTAGATTTTAATATTTTAGCATACATATCACACGCGTGACGTCATCTATCTGGGCGTGATGACGCAATCCATAATTTTTTTAAATGAGAATGGGGGTTGTGTCCTAGCTTATTTGAAAGGTTATTAATTCTCTATTCAGTAATGTAAATATTAACATAATTATTTATATAGGGTGTCCAATTTTTTTTAATTAAATTAATTGACAAAAAAAGAAGAATGTACTATGTAATTTATTTAATACAAAATACTTTTTACTGTTATCAGAAAACAAAAAAAAAATGTTTATTTGAAAAATAAACATCGCTTTTCGCTTAATAAGCCAGCTCCCGCTAGGCACATGCTTTTTGAAAGTTTAAACAATCAATTTAAGCGAAAATCAATATGCTAATTTTTCGAATAAACATTTTTCTGGCAGTAGTAAATGTATTTTGAATTAAATAAATTACATAAATCCTTCTTTTTTGTCAATTAATTTAATATAAAAAAATTGTTTTTGGACACCCTATATAAATAATGATGTCAATGTTTATTACTGAATAGTGAATTGAATTATTTTTCAAATGAGCTGGCAAACGACCCCTATTCTCATTTAAAAAAAAAACCATCGATTACGTCGTCACGCCCAAAAGGATGACGTCACTTGTGTGATATATATGCCAAAATATCATAATTTAAAAATAAAAATCGACCTGTTTCGGGATTTTCCCGTAATGTCGCCGGTTTACGAAATAACGAATATATTCTTTTCATTTGGACCGTACTGTATATAAGCGTCTCTGTCAGCATCGTGATAATAGTGACCACATTAGAGGAACTACAAACTATAATGGAGAAACTCTTAATATGTCGGCTCCAAATACGTCGGCGTCGGCCTAAAAATGAATATGACAAAAACAAAACCAATGACAAAAAGAAGGCTCCAGCTATAAATATCAATGAGATATAATAAGTCCAAAAATTAGTATTTATTGCTATATTGCAGAAAAGGTAATACCTTAAGACATTTTTGACCAGTCGTATATCATACAAAATTCAATTATCTTTATTTTATTTCTCTACGACTTTGTTTCAAAACAAATCGTTATAAAGTTATAAGCAAATAAATCAGAAAATATTCAATGTTTTTCGAAATTTTTAAATATTTTAATTTTTTTATTAATGTGCGGGGCATATTTGAGAAGGAGCATTAGTCAATTATTATTATTGAAAGTGTCACCTAACTTTATCTGCAAAAATCCGAATGCCACCTCTCACATCCAAAAATATACGTTTTTTTACAGAATAGTCCTGGTCTAAAAAAGTTCAAATTAATAGAGAAATTTAAAAATAAAATATTAATTTAATATGTAAATCTCATTTCAGTAAACAGGTTTTCAAAGTTTTATCCCAGTATTCGAAAAACCAATGACTATAATAACTTTTGATAATGTCTGCTATAGCCTTAAAAAATGGCCTTAAAAAATAGCGAATAAATAACTCAAGACCAACGTACAAGACCATAAAATATTGTACGTCTAGAACCAAAAATTGTTATGGCCTGTGAAAAGTTTAATAAAGAGTCAACAAATACGATAAAACAAAAGTAAAAATCAAAATTACCAAACAACAAACATCTTGTAAATTTAGAGAAACGTAAAACACTCAGTATATTAATTGCATGTTTAAATAACACTTTCGGTTTGAACGTCTTTGTCTGTTAAGACCGCCCCCTTGGTAAAGCTAGATAACCCCGTCTACGGTGGTGTGTGTTTTATCTTTGCGGAAAACGATTCTAAAGAGACCAATAAAGTAAATGCAGTGGAGACCATAGAATAACAATCAGCGGTCTCGGATTTTGGTGCTGCTGGAAGCTGTGTCGCTACAGCTTTTGTATGAATTGAGATGGAAATGAAATTGCAGATAACTTTGCGTTGCCAAAAGAAAAAGGGGAGCCAAGTGCTTTTATTACAATCTACCAAGTGTAAGAAAATTGGAACAAGTAAATTTTTCATTTAAGTACACTGCAATAAACATACCGATATCTATCAGTTTAATGTATTAACTCTTTACAAAAAATTATCAGTACTTTATAAATATATTTTCAAGATAGGCCAATAAGTAAAGAAATACTTAAATAATTAAAAATAGAATAATACAGATAATTAACTAAGAGAAAAGATCTCACCCGAGCCCCTTGAAGAAGTGCAATTTATCGGAAAGACTGACCTGGGATGAAACTTGTATCGCTAGGTGTAGCGCAAAATGGATGAAATACTACAACGTCTAATACAAATGGAAGAAAGTGATAATAGAATGGAAGAAGGATAGATTATAGTCTATAACTATAAAATCAACAAAATAAGAGAGAAAATTTCAAAATTAGAGAACAAGTGAAACCAGAAGAGAACAGAATTGAAGAACAGTTGCAAAAGGAAATAAGGAAAAAAATATTATAATTTATGGAATAGAAAAAAATACGAATGAAAATATCGAACTTCTACACAACAAAGTAGCGGGGTTCCCTCAAGGGGGTGTATTGCTACCACCATTAAGGAACATAGTTGTTGATAATCTGATTTATATGCTTATCGCCAAAAGAATCTGGATCCAGGATTTCGCTGACGACATTGTAATAGTGACTATGGAAAACTTTGCCAGTACTATTGCGGATCAGATGTGATATGTCCTTCATTACATAGATTATTGGTGTCTGAAAGAAAACATCTCCGTGAACCCATCCAAAGCTCAATTGATAGCCTTCATTAATAAGAGGAAGCTTCCTGGACTCAGAGAGCTGAGAATATTTGTGCAGGAACTGGAAGGAACCAATGAGGTCAAGTATTTCGGGAAAACCCTGGATTCCAAACTCAACTGGAGCACTCATTAACAATATAACCAACAGAGCTAAACTACACTTCTGGAACTGCAGACAAATTATAGGTGAAACTTGGGGGGTTGAAACCAAAAATAATCTATTGATTATACGCATAAATAATACTACCGACAGTTACTTATGGTTCAGTACGTTGCGTTGGTGAAAAAAGGCAGCTTTGCAATCTTGTGCGACCTCTCTCACCAGAACTTACAAAGACAAGAGTCTCGAAATATAAGAGGAGCATTAAATAGTACAGGCATGCCTTCTTTAAAGGCTATCACAAGTCTCCGTCCGCTGGAATTAAGTATTTTGGCGGTAGCCATTATGACCATCCTGAGACTCAAATCACACAACACTTGGAGGCCTAATTATGTATTGAATAGCCACACAAACACTACTGGGACTATACTTGAAAACCAATCTTAAGTTATAAGATAAAGAATCATCAAAACAAATGACGAGTCACTCAAGAGCAAAAGAGATCAAAACGGTCACTGAAATAGTGACTGAAAATGTCTCTCTTTAAAAAGTCACTTAAATAAAATAGGTAAGGTGAATAAACCATGGTGCAGAAAGTGCGAAATGAAAGAAGATACTGCTACACACATCATATGGCATTGCAATGTTCTAAGTGATCTGAGGCAGCAATTCAACTGGTCAACTGAGGTTTGAATTAGAGAAGAGCCCAAAACTACCAATAAGAAGACTGTTGGTCTTCGTTGAGGCTACAAGACTTATTAGAGTTTAAGAAAAACAAAGTGTGATACAAAAGTCTTACGACCAAGTGCCAGTGACTAACGAGTCTTGCCTGATTTAAGAAGAAGAGCAAAATAATGGAAATAACTGACACAATAAACCTGAAAATTAATGAAGAAGAATATATAATAGACATTATATAGAAATCGAAACCAGCAAAACCCGAGGAAGAGATCTGTAAAACTCAACAACGCTCAACAACGAAACAATAGAAAGAGAAATTATAATATGGACACAAATTGGTATCCTTACTCAGAGAGACGCCCTTGCATAGTGTTTCACGCAATTTGATTATTATGAATAATGATACTATAAATAACAAGATAATATATTGCACATCCGCAAGTCGTGACGTAACTGGAGACCGGCAAGTTCGTAATGGTTCGTAATCATTCGTAATGTCCGATTACTTTGAATTGTTCGCGGTTGTATTTTATATTTTATCTTTGACAGTTATTTTGACTGGAATCTCGACACTAATTTTTTTTCGAATACATTGAAGTTTAATTTTATTTTGCTAATTGAATAATTTCATCACGTAATGCATACAAATCCCATTTAACTTTAACAAGAATTCAAATTCAACTTCCGGTCTCCAGTTACATCATCAATGCGCTAGCTCGGACGTATTTGCGCTACGGGAAAATACTATCTCTTTATTTATAGTATCATGTTATGAATTAAAGCTACTCACTGCATTACTAGCGAAGAGTGTAGTGTCTGGGGGTTCGGGAGACTGAAGAAGACCCCGGAAGTCTTGAGGAAGACATCAGAGAGGATGTCGAAAGCTCGGCACAGTGACAATCGACGAGGTTTAAATCCAAAAACCTAATGATTTTAATATTCATTTTTGTAATCATGGTAACCTTGGTTTTATGTTTAATCGTATTAACCGTGGAAACCTGCTAGTTTTGTATATTTAAAATAATTGAATGAGTCTCTTTTCTGTATCTTTTTAGACTTCTCAAATATGGCATACTAGATATTAGGGATGGGAAAAACCTACCGGTTTTAACCTAAAACCGGTTTTTTAACTTCGGATTTTAACCGGTTACCGGTTATTAGGTTTTTACGGTGATTAGAATTAGAATAGCGGTTAGGTATGATTTTGGATCCCAATCATAATAATTAATATTCTCAAGTGATTATTCCAAACAAAACCATAATTCAAATTTTATTTTATAAATACAGAAGCAAACTGAAAGTGCAAACTCACATCAGCCAGACACAATTAAGTTTTATTATAATATTTCGTTAAAAAGGTATTTGTAATCATAATATTTACATAAGAAGTAATCTGGTTTAAGTAGACGCAAACATCATCTATTTTTCACACTTGACTCTTGACATTGAAAGTGGGTTAATGACTTTTTCTTATTACCAAAAATAATGTTCTGACTATAAATATCGAATTACCGATTACAAATACGAATCTCCAAGGATTTTCCTACGTTTTCAAAACGATACACCCATACAGGAAGTATTAAATGAGTTAAAATGTACCTATTATACAAATATACAAACGTGTTAAAAGAAATACATGATAAATTTTTTTTTGATGGTAGTAAAAATAAAATATAAATTGCATTATCCAATTTATTTTTAGGTAAAATATTTATGTTGATATTATTTTTTTTAAATCCCATTTGAAAGAGTCTGTGAAATATTTTATAAGTTGAAATGGTTGATTTAAATTGTATATTATTGCAATATGTATATATTAATCTTACGCAATATTATATTTAATAATAATCACACAATTTTTAATAAAAATTGTGTTTTATTTATATTGATATTGATGTTCTTTCGATAGTACTAATTTTGATCATATTGATATCGAGTATCGAGTCGAGTGGAGTATCGCAAACTTAAGTACATTGTAAATGTGAATTGGATTAAAAAAACCGAAAACCGGTTTTTGTAAAAACCGGTTTTTTGGCCGGTTATAACCGCCAGGTTAAACAGTAAGCAAAAAAAAAACGGGATAACCGAAAAGCGGTGTTTTGTCAAAAACCGCCGTCCCTACTATATAATATAGCTCTATCAGAATGAACATCTTTTTAGCAGAAACTGGAGATACAATCTGAAAATTAAAAATTTCCTTAAGAAAAGTTAATTAAGTCTCAGCTCGCACTGAATCGGAATGGAATATCATTTCGTCGATCTGAAGCATAGCATGGCATGGCATTCGGGAAATAACTGCACAACGTTTCTAATTAAACTGCAACGGCGGCATCAACCACAGAAAGATCCTTTTCGTTGATACACTCTCAGAGACTTACCTATTCGGAATGTCTTAACGATTTCTAATCAAATAAATTTAAATGAGGAAATGCACTGAGCTGTATTAACAGAGAAAAAAATGTACGTCACATTAAGTGCTTAAGAATTATTAATCACTGCGACATTTCTCTAATACCTAAGTATAAAAAGAAAAACATTGATTGCTTCATATTTCATAAATAACAACTACCACAGCAAATATTGAATGATAAATAATTAATGATATTGATAGTTGCTAAGTAGAAACAAGGCAAAAAATTGCAAGAAAAATCCAAAAAATGCAATCAGCAGAAATACCTAAGTTAAATCAAGACTGCACCAGACAATATGATAAATAATATGTATAGTAGTGGAGTCACTGAAGGTGGATATGAGCTACTACCTCCGATTTCGTTGAACCTCCATTGATTTACATGAAAATTGGTGAGTGGTTAGACGATATATCAAGGAACTAAGGTGACATGGTGCCAACTTGCGCTTTTACTTTGGGGGTGGATGCCACCCCTTCTCGGGGGTGAAAATAATTTTATTAAAAATAACCCCATAATTCGATAGAGGGACAAATTTCAAGCAAAATTTGTTATATAAAGTTATTAAAATAAATCAAAACTTTTTGAGTTATTAAAGATCAAAGATTTTAATTTTTCTTGAGAAAAATGCATGTTTTTAACCAATTTTTCATCAATAACTCAAAAAGTGTAAGTTTTTACAAAAAAGGTATCATTATCAAAATTGAAGCTAATAAACAATGAAATAAACCCCTTACTAGAAAACCCTTTTAATGTTAACTAAAAGTGAGTTATAGGTAATTGAATATATATTTTTTTCGGCGAGTAAAAAACTCTAAGTATTCAAGCTGAAATAACGGGAAATTGATGCATTTTATAACATAAACTTATTAAACATTTGTCAAAGTACTTAAAAATATCTATTAAATGAGCCCCCGAACATGTTCATAGCGTTAAAATTTATGCTCCAAAATTTTTTCAAAATTTGTCTTTTAAAAATTTTTCAAAAAATTTTATTGTTTTTTTTTAATAACTCCGTTCTTGTTTAAGATATCAGGTTCATCTAAAAACTGTTTGAAAGTTAATTCCAAGTGCTATTTAAGCACGTTAAATCTAATCTTTTAAACCCCTTACTTTTTTAAAAATAAAAGGTTAAATGTCCCCGGTTGCATGGTTCCCACAGCAAAATTTAAGATTTAAACGTTTCTATCTCGGTTATTCTTTACCCTGTAAAAATAGAAGAGCAGGTAAAATATTTGCCACAGAAAAAACTAAAATTTGGTTATATATAATTTTTTAAGTATATTGAGTACTTTTGGAGTTATTATCAAAAGAATATGAGAATTACAATAATTTTAAAAATTATGATTTTTTTAAATTATACCTTTTTTTCAAAAATATGCACTCTAAACCGGTCAAAATTATCGAAAATATTACTTATGCTAATATAAAGAAGCTCTTGTGAGGATTACTATAAATTTTAATTTGTGTTGAAATGGCGTATGTTTTATTTTTCACTTTTTCCTAAAAAATTCGAAACGGTTCTTTTATTTTCATTATAACTTGCTTAATTTTGACGATATTACCTTGTTCTGAAGCTCATTTGATAGGTATTCCGAAGTACTTTGACAAATGTTTAGCATAAATATTTTATACATTGCATCGTTTTCCCATTATTTAAGCTTGAATACTTAGATTTGAGTACTCCTCGAAAAAAAAATGCACATTCAATTGCCAATAACTCACTTTGAACTAACATAAGTTTAGTTCTTTATGTGGGGAATGTATTAAATTTTTTATTATCTTCAATTTCAATAATAACTTTTTTGTAAAAGCTTATAGTTTTTGATTTATACGTGAAAAACCGATTTAAAACATGCATTTCTTTACGAAAAAATAAAATCTTTGGTCTTTAATAACTCAAAAAGTTTTGATTTATTTTAATAACTTTATATAACAAATTTTGCTTATAATTTGTCCCTCTATCGACTTATGGTATTATTTTTAATAAAATAATTTTCACCCCCCGAGAAGGGGTGGCCTCCACCCCTAGGGTAAAAACGCAAGTTGGCATCATGTCACCTTTATTCCTTGAGGTATCCTCTAATTACTCACCAATTTTCATGAAAATCGATGGAGGTTCAACGAAATCAGAGGTGAAAACCTTCAGTGACTGCACTATTATAGATGTGTATGAATAGATGTGTGCGCAAAGGTATCCGTGGTTAAGACAAAAAACCTTAACGCTAAAATCAAGAATTAATATTATAATGAAACTCACCAGGCTTCCGGGTTGAACCACGTCGATATTCACAAGAGCGAGCTTTCGTCGTCCTCTCTGGCGTCATCTTCAATTCTTACAGGTCTCAGTCTCCTGAATCCCCAATTACTACCATGTTCACTGTTCACCGCGCCACTGCACTACTGTAGTAGTGCTTTGTAAAATCATATGCAAAATTAACTAAATAATTATACCGAAATTAAAATGAGTTGTCACGAATGAATAAATCAGTGATTTGAAGTAATTTTTGGTTTCTATGATTGGAATCCATGATTCATTCTTGCATATGATCGTCATTTCACTCATACTATATCCAAAGTACAACGAACTTGTTCCCGTGAATGGGTTTACTCTCGTTATTAGCTTGAATATGTGTGAATGGGTTTACTCCCGTGGATGTGTGCGAATGGGTTAACTCCCGTGAATGTGTGAGAATGGATGTGAATCTGTGTGAATGGGTTTGCACCTGTGATACGATAAAATAGGAAAGGGTCAGGAAAAATTAGGGGCGACACGGTAGTATAGAAGGGAGTAAGAAAAATTAAAGAGAGAGGAGATAAAATTGGAAGGAGACACGATACAATATCAGGAAAATTTACAAGGAGTCAGGAAAAATTAAAGGGATTTAGGAAAAATTAGAGAAGGTTCGGAAAAATTAAAACTAGTCAGGAAAAATTAGATTGAGGAAGGAAAAATTTAAGGGGGTTAGAAAAAACTAGTGGGAGACACTATAAAATAAGAGGGAGCCAGGAAAAATTATACAAGAATCCTAAGAATATCATGGTTTCAAAGAGAGTCTAACGCGAAAGTAACTAAAAAAGAGAGGACAAAAATACTTATTATTACAACTGATTATGCAAGGTAAAATTCAAGGAAAGCAAAATGTCGGAAGACGAAGAATAGGCTGACTTAAATGCCTGAAAATAGTTGGAATGAAAAAATAGTATATACATGTAGCATTTGAGTTTGTTCATTTTAACTCGTAATTCTTTAATTTCATGTTTCATTTGAAAATATTCCTCTTTTAGCTGTTTTATTTCTTCTCTGTATATTTTATTCATTTCTTGTACCTCGTTAGTCAGTTCCTTTGTATCTTTCATCTTTCATCATTTCTGCTGTAGTCTCATTTATCAGTTCCTTGATCATTTCCTTAAATTGCATAATTTTTTCATTAGTTATGCCCATCCTGACTTCTTTACCCTTATCTCAACGCGGCAATGATTATATTGTGTGTTGTCTATATGTCTAGCGTAAGATACCGTACACAGATCAACTCTTCAGATGTTCGTTATCGATCCCAACATATACACTTTTCAATATAACTGGTTACCTATCAACTGAATTTTCATTTAAAATTTGGTTTCGATTCACCTTTTAATAGTTATTCTCTAAAGTATTCTCACCTATAATCCATACCTCTATTACATACTTTATGTGCTTGTAATGTCCAGTTATTTCGAGTTTTATTATAGAGCACAAATTCACACGTGTAGACAAACACCAGTACCGTATTTACTTCCTGAATGAAACACCGCAGATCTATTTAGACCTACATTCAACAATGATGTTCCTCATAACCATGATGACTTCTAATATCCGATAGAAGATGGAAAGAAGAATAATGTGCTCTCAACGCACATGTGCTCTCAACGCATTTCGCAAAGACACAACACTGAAATTAGTCAAACAGAAAAATCAGAAGAGTCGTTTTTACATTTTCATTCATCCCAGAACATTTACCTTCAGTGGTAGTATTACCCAAAATCAATGCCTTCACCGTCAGATCACAACACATTCACCAGAGAATATATCCAGAGACAAAAAGAACAATCCAGCAGCAGCATGTACAGCTGCGGTCACCGAATAGTTTATATTACATCTTTATACGTTTATTTTGATTTATTTTTTGATTTATTTATTTACATGTTGAATGGGTTGCATGTGAGAGTTCATTTTAAATGAAGTAAAAGACAGACGTACTCTCAATCATTTAATTGTGTACTTCCGACGAAGAGAGATAGAGAGCGAAACCGGTCGTCGGAAGTACACAATTAAATGATTGAGAGTACGTCTCTCTTTTACTTCATTTATTTATTTACCTTTTATTTTGTTTTAATGTTAATCAACCTATTCTGGGTCCGCCAATATAATTAACATCACTTGGACGTAAAAAGTGCGTTAAAACGGGACAAAAATTCAAAAAGTCGGCTACTAGTTATGTCTTCTTCTTCTTCTCTTGTATAGACATGACTCTGTCTGTTTTTTCAATGTGCCTCTAGTAAGTAGTCGTTTCATCGTTTTCGTGGACTTCCCACTGATCGTCTTCCTATTGGGGAACCGTCTCTCGCTGTCCTGACTACCCTATTTGTTGTCATTCGGCTTATGTGGTCATTCCATTCTATTCTTCTGTTTCTTACCCAGTTATTAATGTTGTCCACCTTGCATCTCCGTCGTATATCTGTAGTACTAGCTCTGTCCCATCGAGTCTTACCATCGATTTTTCAAAGGGTTTTCATCTCCGATGTTTCGAGCAATATTTTTGTCCTCTGTGTCGGCTCGTGTTTCTGCCGCATATGTCATTATTGATCTGATGACAGTTTTGTAAATTCTGCCTTTCATTTCTTTTCCGATATTTTTATTTGTCCATATTGTGTCATTCAGGCAACCTGCGGCTCTGTTTGCTCTATTCACTTGATCTTCCGCTTCCATTTCGAGCCTTCCCTAGCTCATAGATAGTGTGATGCCTAGGTATTTAAACTCCATCACTTGTTCTATTATCTGACCTTCCAGCTCCAATTTACATCTTATTGGATCTGTTGTTATAACCATGCATTTTTTTTTGTTTTAAGGAAATTAACATGTTAAATTTTCTGGCGCTTATGTTTAATTGGTGCAGCATACGTTGTAAATCATCTTCACTTTGAGAGATTAGTATGGCATCGTCTGCATAGCAGATTATTTTAAGTTGTTTTTCTCCCATTTGGTATCCTTTTTTAGTTCTTACTTTTTTTACTATTTCGACCATGCTGAGGTTAAGCAATAAAGGACTCAAGGAATCCCCCTGTCTTATCCCATTGCCGGCTTCAAATGGGTCAGTTAGTTCATCTTCCACTTTTACTTTTATTGTGTTGTTCTGATAGATGTTTTCGATCGTTTTAATTATTTCTAGAGGTACCTCTCTTGAGTATAACAAAATGGATAACGTCCTTTAATTTGACCTTGTCAAATTCTTTTTTAAGGGTCCACGAAATATAAATATATCGGTTTTTTGTATTCTAACAATCTCTCTTGAAATTGCCTCTAAATGCTAATGTTATTCATTCGGTGTGTTTGTTATCACTTTGGTTGTTAATTTGAATGATGCGTTTAATAAGTTAATTCCTCTGTAATTTTCCGGGTCTGATTTGTCTCTTTTTTTGAAGATATTACCAAGTATGTATTAGAATTACCAGAGATGTAAAAGTGTAAACTATTCAATGGCCGCAACTGTACATAATAAAGTATTTTTATTTTGCAAATATTAAGTATTACCAGAGAACAGCAGTTCTCGCAAGTGGGGCACACCCACACCCCCTACACGCGACACTATATACACGAAATTTTTGATTTTCTAAATCTGACGGAATTGAAAATTGTACCAACTCCCATCTTAAAGTTCAGGAAAAGACTCATCCATTCGTATATCAACCAACCATTTTGGTCCAAGGGTGTGGATTTTACGGCCCTTCATATTTAGAGTCTGTTTTTCGTTCTCGTCCCCAAAATTCTCTAAAACTACGAAAATTTTAGTCCGACCTTTACGGCTTCTATAGTACTGATCATTACCTTTCCAACGCATGTCTAACTTTGAAAATCGGTTATACCATTCAAACGTTACCGAGCTCATAAATATGACTCAATTTCTATTTAAAAAAGGGAAAATGTTTGTGGATATGTACATATATGTATGTATGTATGTGGCTGGAAAAGTTAAACCAATCTGAATTTTTTCTCTGTGTTTGAAGAGGGGGTTAGGGCCGATTCAGAACCGGTGTAGTTTGTGAGTTTTGACCACCTATAACCAACTATAGGACTTGGTAGGTACAAAACGGCATATTTTTTGGGGGTATATATCTTTGGTTCAAGAAGAGACAGGAGAACCGCAAATACACCAAATCAATAGTTTTGAGTTAAGTTTTCAAATAGTGTCTAAGCCGTCAGGATCAGACATATACACGGCTCAGTATCACCAAAAAAAACTGAAAAACTAAACTTTGAAAATTTTGGTTTTTCGACAATTACTCAAAATTTCGACCTACGAATTGCGCCAATAACTGAGTGTTTGTAGAATGACTCTAGACAAATCTGACGGTGTATACCTCATATCTTGGAAAATTCGAATTTTTAAGTTATAGGCTTCATAAGTATGATCAAATCTATTTCCTATGGGAAAAACGGTTTTTCAAGCTGGATCAATAATTCCTGTAATAGCTTCAGTTATCATACTTGACCTTCGATACATCAGATACTACTTGTCAAACAGTTTCAAACTCATGTTTAGTGATCAACATCGGTTAAGCCGTTTAGAAGTTATTAAGCTACAAAAGTATAATAAAATTAACGATTATTCCCGAAATGGTTTATGTAGATGTAGTGGTTACGACGCTAAATTTGATCTGGCAACGGGCAATCCGAGTTCATTAACCAGCCATCCCAATAATTTTTTTCACTCTATTTCGAATAGAGGAAAATTTAGTGTACATTCGATGGACACTAGATCATTTGGGAGATAATGCGACAAAGGCGACAATTTATAAAGCTTAACGTGCAATTAAGAAAAATTGCATTCAACTTCATACATTAAATTTATAGAAAAACTCCTGATACAAGAATAAAAAACCGCTAAACGCCGTAAAAATGAATGGCGCATACAATATTCCAGCTACAAATGATCTGATATGAATATTACGTAGCGCGAAAATGTATTTTCATTTTGATGCAAAATAAAATTTTAGTTTTATTTTAAAAGATTTTTCCATAATATTTGCTATATTTGAAGTAAACGCGCCACAAAAGAGTTTCAAAATTCAAACTGTATCAAAGTTACTCTTTTGTGGCGCGTTTTACTTAAAATTGAGTAAATATTATGGAAAAATCTTTTAAAATAAAACTAAAATTTTATTTTGCATCAAAATGAAAATACATTTTCGTGCCACGTAATATTCATATCAGATCTTTTGTAGCTAAAATATTGTATGCACCACTCATTTTTACGGCGTTTAGCGGTTTTTTATTCTTGTCTATAACACAAAAATTTATTAGGACGTTCTATAACTAGTTGGACAGTTAAAACATATTTTTTAAAAAGTAGAGAAGAAATAACAAGAATCAAGAATCTAACGAACTTCGAAAGTTAAGAGAACTTAAACGACGGAACAAGGATTTCCTTCAACCCAGCTAAAAAAAACCGTAAAACAGACCTTTAGATTATCCTTTACGATTACAAGAAGTATAAAATCCCGATAGCGATACGTCGCATCTTCATCGCTCGTTGAAAAAACACAAAAAAAGAGCTAAGAGCTGATAAAACAGGGTTCGGGGACAATTTTCCTAAGTGTATGTGTGATTTTCCCGAGTTTGATGGCCGGTAATTTCAATAATCGGCTCGTTTTATCCCGGGGACAGCACTTTCTCACTGGGAAGTGCTGTTTCGACGTGTTTTATGTCCGACTTATTGTCGTTACTGCTTTTTATGCACTACTCTTAGTTGTGGAGATACTACGAGGGTTTAGGACAGGTAATAATGATAAAATCATGGAAAGTGTAAGACGGTAACGCGTACTAATCCAAGAAAATTATAGTATTGGCAAAAGTGCATGTAGCAAATTAACTTAAAAACATAAATGCACATAGTCCTGGATCCCGCGTACCAAAAAAAAAGTTTGTTAGTAGCAAGCTGAAAATTTGTTAATAGCTTAACGGTGTCTAACGTGAAATTCACACTGGGATTGCAATACGGTTAAGATAGGAATGCTCATTCAGTGTTGCCACAGTTCCTGTGCGACGCTCTTGAGAGAGCAATCAACAACTGGTGAAGACTGACAACCATGTGCGTTTATTCCCCATTAGAAATGTATTGCCCTATTTTAGCCGTGCTGCATTCTCGGTGTGAATTTCTCAATAGTCGGACAAACTTTGATATATGGGAACACTGTGACAGGAATTGTGGAACGTGATTTTGATTGTAGAACTTGTCACCCTGACAAGTTTATGATTGTAAAAACTAGCAGGCTGTTTTTAAGTATATTCAATTGCAGACTTTATATAACATATGAAAAAATGTTTGTCGGACAAATATATTGGGCATTTTAATAAGTCCGACACATAGAACATGTCAAATGACAGGAATTATGTTGGGGAGCGTTCAAGTATTACGTAACGCACCTTGGGGGAGGGGGGTCTTGCATAACGTTACGGCGCGTTACATGGGGGAGGGGGGTTCGAACAGCGCGTTACGTAACATTGTTTTGTAACTAAAATAAAATAACTACGGAATCAAAATCTCCCAACTTGGCAACTTTCGTTTATGTTTTACGGAGAACCCCTGGATTGTATAGAAAAATAGTATTCAAGTGAAAAAAACTTTAAAATTTGTAAACAAGAACAAACACAGTACCTACATGTGTTTGTAATAAGCTGGACCTTTCTCCAGAACAAAAGATGACGACAAGATATAGCAGATGGGATATTTGTCTCGAATAAGAGGTTGTAAGATAGATGTCATAAATCATGTGTAGGTTACTCGTTTTCTGATGCCCATAAAGTCTCGTTTTCTGCACAATACTGTTTTAAATACACAAATTTTGAAATTATTTAAAAACTTTAAATAAATAAGAAACATTAAATTACAAAACCCGCCATATTGACACTAGTTTAAAAAATTGATAGGTATTTTAAAAAATAATACCTCTATATAGAGTGTGATTCCGCAATAATTATTAATTTCAAAGTTTTATGTGTTTAATATCTTGACGAAAGTTAGGTATAGATAATTTCAAAATTTCAGCTTGTATTATTCATATAATACACCCTACATCATACACATTTTTGAGATAAGGTTGTTAAGTAGCTTCTAAAAACAAAAATATACAGGGTGTTAAATTAAAATTAAAGGTAATGGGCTAAGCTAGATTTGCGTGAATTACGATGTATATTCAAATGTATATTTAAACAGTCCATAGTTGAATTTAAAAGTTGACGTATCCTTGCGTTTTATTATTTTTCGAAAATAATGACACAAACAATTTTATTCTATAAGTGGTTTCCATACATTATAATTTTAAATGATCACCCTGTATTATTCATAATAGTAGACCATGAAATCAGGTTGTTAAGCAGATTCTAACCATATAAAAATATACACGGTGTTCCATTAAAAATAAAGCTTATGGACTATGGTAAGCTTGCATGAATCACCCTGTAGATTAAAATGTATGTTTAAAAAGCGCACATTTATATATAAAAATCTACAAGTCTCAGCGTTTTTTTAAATTTGTTTAAAACAAGGACAGAAATAATTTTATTCCATAAGTGCCTTCCTATATATACAGGGTGTTTCAGAAAAAGGTAATATCATCTCTAGGATAGGTGAAAAACTGAAAAATAATTGGGGTTTGCTTAGTTAAAAATTTTTGTAACGGCATGCGTTTTCACGATACATGGGGTCGAAGAACAAAAAGTTTTACAAATTTTTTACGATTTTGCTCAAACTACTGGCAGCATCGTATATTATTCGTTATGCAAAAATTTTTACTAAACAAACCCAATTATTATTTTTCAGTTTTTTACCTATGCTAGAGACGGTGTTACCTTTTTCTGAAACACCTTTCTGATTCAAACTTTCTACATTCAAACTCTTTATGATGACAGAATCTAACACCGTGATACCAGTGGGCCATAGGAAAACCCATGTTATCGAAAAGTCAAGAACTTTGCCATTCAACACTTTAAAAAGTATAACCTGGACGCCCAAGCCTGAAGATAGCCTGGAAGGTGCAGCAGGACCTAATCTGGTATGGTACAGCACTCATGTCCGTAAATCACAATATTTCTTGCAAGTAATTAAATGCGCGGCCGAATCCTGCTGTTATCGTTCGAGGAGAGCAAAATCTGTTTTCCGAGTTTTCTGCCGCCACCCTGCCCAATCTTTCAAACCCTAAGCAGGCTCATAGTACCTAGCCAATTGAACAAAGGATCATGCAAGTCTTCACTACTTTTTGTGTGGTCATCCACTGATCTCTGGCCTCCACTAGAAGAGTTTAAGCAGATGCCTTACGATTTCTTTTGTCCATCAGTACAAAGAAAGCTGAAGAAAAGAATAAATATGTACAACTTTGGAATCTATTTCACATCTCACAACAATGTGCTTATGCACAGTCATTACGTGCATGGCAAGACTACACAAGAACTTTGTGAAAGTAGGGTACGACCACAGCGACTTGCTGCCAAAAGGGCAAATGAGCTTCTGTGCATTGTGCGCTGCGCTGCAATGATACATCATCTGAAGATGCCGATTGGCTCGAAAAAGACGAAGTTAATGCAAGTGGCTTATTAATTCCAGACTTCCAGAACCCACTTCGTCTGCTCTCCGGATGTCTGTGATGAAAGAGTCTGCGTGGCTAACAAACATATGGACAGAGGAGCACACTGAAAAAAATATTGTACATAGTACCAATGAACGCCAATCATTGACTTTTTTTACATTGATTCAATGAAAATTTCGTTAATACTATAAACATGTAGTCATTAAGTAACGACCATATTCATTATTACAATGTAATTCTATTCATTAAAAAATAATGAATAGAATCATTATTAGAATCATTATTATTCCAATGAATCTTTTTATCTATCCAATGACTTTTTTCATAATACTAATAATTTGTTCATTGTATATATGAAATTATACATCAGGATTATGCGGTTAAATTAATTAATATAAAACGTTGCACTAATGTACAGTGTTCTTTAAATTACGAACTCGTTTATTGAATCAATGTTTTCGACTTTGATTAATAACTCGATACATTGTTTTGATGTAACACAATCATTGTATTAATGTAATATACCTGAATCAATGATCAATTCATTGTAGCAATGACCTTGTACATAAACCGATACATTTCTTAAAACTCTATAAGTGTTTTTATTGGTGTAAAAAAATCACGTGACAACAGTTGCAGCCTCCTAGCAGATAGTCTAGTATGTATTTACATATATTTTTAATTATTTATAAATTATTTTGTTGGATTTCTATAAAAATAAGTTGTACTTTCATTTCCACTTTTGCAGATTGATATGGACTTTGGAGTGGCATTTGGAAATGGAAATGGACTTATTGATGGATGGGACAGCAATAATTTCGAAAGAATTATCTCCTTTCTTCGGTGTGAAAGTCATATCAAGAATAAAACAAATAAATTTTTATTTGAAAAGATTACCCATGAAGACATTACCGAATGTAAGTACCTATTTCATTATTCAATCCTGCATATTTAGTATTAATTAATTTTTGTTCTCTGTAAATTTTTCAAAAGCTAATTCGACACATAGGTAAAAGAAAATATGAACCATTTGAAAATATTTCTAAATGGTATAATCTTATAAAAGATTAGTAAATTAAATCTTTAGGTGATTAAACCGTAAATAATTGAAAAATATTATTAACTCTTGCAGCCGGTAGTATCTATCAAAGTAAAAACAAACATATCAACATCTAGCAACTTTTTTCAGAATAAATTAAAATATTTCTATAAAAAAGTGATACCCAAAAATACAAACTATATGTTCACTATTTAAATTTATTTTTTTTATAATAATTATTAATATAAATTGTAGATGGCTAACATGCAGTTATTCTTTGGGTTCTACATCGATATTTTGTACGAACTAATAAAATATACCATCAGAGATTTCCAGTAATCATTCTTACATCGGGAAGACCCAGCAAGAAGTCGAAGATCATATTAGATTTTTGAAATCAAAGAAAAATGCCATTCAACCATTTGTTTTTTGTATGGGTGGTGATAATTAATTCCAGAGAGATATTGTATTTATGGAGATATTATTGTAGATGCGAGATAGATATTATTTTCACGATATCAGGTATACATTTTTTATATAATATAAATAATATATTTTTATATATTTTATAAGAAGAATCAATTTCTGTTATATTCAGTTATTCAATTTTTTCCAAATTACATTATAAAAAGTTGTTTGTGTTAGTTAAAAATATGTGCTTTTTTTTAACTTATAGATATTACTTAACATTAGTTTGAGAATCGGCAAAAAATCGTTGCTTCAACCTATATTTGTAATATTTATGTAGATATTAAGTCGTCATTTTGTTTACTTATTAACTATTTGTATGTTATATACAAATATACACGAAGATAACATTCACTGAACCAAAAAAGTACGTAAATATAATGAAAAAAACATTGATTCAAAAACGGGGAGCATTAATTTTCGTCCAATGATCAGTATCGTTGCTCCAATATAAGTAGATACATTAACTAATGCTCAAAAACATTAATTTTTATGAATTAGTACGTTCATTCAATGTACTTTCGAGTTAAGAATTAATGTACCGATACATTGATTCAATGTACCGATCCATTGATTCAATGTACCGAGACATTGATTCAATGTACCGATACATTGATTCTTAACTACAAAGTACATTGAATAAACGTACTAATTCATAAAAATTAATGTTTTTGAGCATAAGTTAATGTATCTACTTACATTGGACCAATGATACTGATCTTTGGACGAAAATTAATGCTCCCCGTTTTTGAATCAATGTTTTTTTCATTATATTTACGTACTTTTTTGGTTCAGTGCAGTAACTGTAATTATTATTGAATTGTTTTTTAGATAACTACCACCTGTGTTTCTAGCTACCTCTGACTTTAATGTTAATTTTTCTTCGGAATACGATTTTATTTTAAATAAAATGTTGAAATAATAAATAACATGTTATTTTGTTTTAAGATTTTATTAAAAAAAAAGGTAAAATAGAAGAAGAAGAATGCATGAGAAGAACAATAAAGGATGAAGCCAAAAATTTATGTAAGGATGGGGCCAAGTAGGGAAAATGTAAAATGTAAATGTAAAATTAGTAATAAAAGATTGCTATTGTAAGTTAATTATTTATTGTTAGTTTATTTTACCGAGTTTCTAGTACTTTTCGCAACAACTGGTCACTTAAGTGTTACGTAACGTTTATGTAGGGGGAGGGGGGTACAGAAAAACGTTACGGTACGTTACATGGGGGAGGGGGGGTCAAAAATCTTCAAAAACTGCGTTACGTAATACTTAAACGCTCCCTTGGTGATAAATAGCAGTCTCATTTTTGCGTGAAAGTTTAATGAAAGGGTAACAAATCAATTGGAAGTTCTGTTCGACAAAATACATGGGATTTTATTCTGACGTTCAAAACCTGTAACCTGTTCCACAGTTAAAACTTCCCCTATTCCAGTGTTCCCGTACATCAAAGTTTGTCCGACTAGAGACCGTTAGGCTATTAACAAATTTTAAGCTTGCTATTAATAAACTTTTTTTGGTACTCGGGATCCAGGTCTAACATGAAAGTATAACAGGAATAAAAAATCCTAGATGATGTTGGACATATAGGCGAGTCAATGAAGCAATGCAATAAGCCTACCAAACTTTTGCAGTTGGATGCATCTTAATGAAACTTGTTGTATTCGATTCGTAAGAGCCTTACGAAACATTGTTAACCATAGTGACAATGACGTTATGACGATTGCATTATTAGACAAGAAAAATGTATTTTCAAAGTGATGAAAAATGATAAATTTATAAATGATGAACTAGCTGCTGCTGGTATGAGCACATTGTGAAATGTTAGTAAATAAGGAGTCTAATGCCCATAATCTTATTGAAGGTTTTATTAACTACAGTTTTTGGGTGACCGGTTTCGGCGTTTACAATTTGTACGCCATCATCAGGCCCTTAGAAACTGAACAAAGCTAACAAATAAATAAAGCTGTGTCGAACTACAGTTGCCCTAGGTTAAGTGTTAGGTGTTAGATTTAACAATAGGTAATAAAACACAGAAGGTGTCACAATGGTGTTCGAATGGACCAGTACTAATCTGATGGTAACTGTTGTAGTCCGTATATGATATATATAAAGTATTATTAATTATAAATATTGGTACTTACATATCAGTATAAGAAGTATACAGTGTACAATCTGGTGTTAGAATTGTAAACGCCGAAACCGGTCGCCCAAAAACTGTAGTTAATAAAACCTTCAATAAAATTATGAGCATTAGACTCCTTATTTCGTAACATTTTAATAAATTTATAATTAGGAAACAAATGACGGAAATGAGTTCAAACTTACTACTTGGGGTTTTTTGGACTCGCTGAACACGAATATCATAACGCCTCCGAGGAACCTGGTGCCCAGAATGGTGCCCAGGCCTCGATTCCTGGAGCTTCATGGAAATATCAATGTGAACTTGTTACTCGAGGGCCTATGTGGTCACTGATCACGAATATCGTAAAAACAATGAGGCACATGGTTCTTAAAATGGGCAACATCTCCTGGATATTTTTTGTAAATTTGTTAAAAATCAGTGTAAACTCATTACTCGGTGGTTTTTGGGGTCGCTGAACACGAAAATCATGAAACACAAAAATAGCTAAGAGCTGATAAAACAGGTTTCGCGGACAATCCTCCTAAGTGTATGTGAGATTTTCCCGAGTTTGATGGCCGGTAATTTCAATAATCGGCTCGTTTTATCCCGGAGGCAGCACTTCCTCACTGGGAAGTGTTGTTTCGACGTGTTTTATGTCCGACTTATTGTCGTTACTGGTTTTTATGCACTACTCTTAGTTTTGGAGACACTACGAGGGTTTAGAACAGGTAATAATGATAAAATCATGGGAAGTGTAATAAACTGATGCCTGCTAATCCAAGAAAATTATAGTATTGGCAAGTGTGCATGTAGAAAATTAACTTTATAACATAAATGCACATGAAACAGGAATAAAAAAATCATAGATGATAATGGACATATAGGTGAGTCAATGAAGCAATAAATTATATAATGTTCTTAAACTCCTAAGTGAAGCATTCACTTAATGAATGACCATTCTTTCAATTTACAAAAAAATATACTGGCTGTTCCATTAAAAAAAAAATCAACGAAGTTTTTTTCAAAAATCCGCCACTTTTTTTTCGTAATTGAAAGCGATATAAAAAACTCAATCCATTCAGACAAAACTTTTACTAAAATAACACATTTCATCGAAAACCGCATATTTCTATCTTGAGCCGTTTAAGAGTTATAGGCAGTTAAAATGGGGGAAAATATTAAGTGGACACCCGGTATTTTATTTGCAAAAAACCGTCCGAAAAGGTGTCATTTTTCAATGAAATTGTTCAGTTTTCAACCACGAATAACTCAAAAAGTATTGAGAGTTCCAAAAAATAATTATAGAACAATTTTTGTTTAGAATTAGGTTCTCTAGCCACTTCTTTCTCTAACCATTTCTAAAGGCGGACGAACCAGGCATGGTCAACGGCGTGGAGATGCATAAGGCAACGGGAAACCAATGCATTAAAGGCTCATAGAGCATCCCTAGTTAATCATCATGACTAACAACATAACCAAACACTCTACTGATCATGAAACTCGGAAAACAAGATCCGGCAGAGGAGGAAACTCACAAGACTGCAAGGCCTCCCCGGTCGTCAACATGCGAAAACCTTGCAAAGTAGCGACGTGGAATGTTAGAAGTCTACATCAAGCTGGAAAAGTACATAATGCCGTTATTGAAATGGAAAGGCTGAATGTAGACATTTTAGGAATCAGCGATGTCCAATGGCCCGACTCAGGAAAGATGAAAATCAACAATAAAACAATATACTATTCAGGAAGTCAAGACGGTTCACACAGATATGGTGTCGGGATAATACTAAACAAACACATGGATAAAGCTGTAGTAAATTTCATTCCATACTCCAACAGAATTATCCTCTTACAATTAAATCAGAATAAACCCAAATTAAACATAATACAAGTTTATGCTCCGACTGCGGACAAACCAGAGAGCGATATTGAAACTTTCTACGAAGACCTAGACAATATTTTAAAATCCATTAAAACGCAGGATGTTACAATTATAATGGGAGATTTTAACGCAAAGGTTGGAGATGAAAAAGTAGAAGAATGTACAGGAGGATATGGTCTGGGCAACAGAAACGAAAGAGGTGACAGGCTTATCGAATTTTGCCAAAACAATAATTTTGTCATAACTAATACATTGTTTAAAATGCCAAAGAGAAGACTATATACCTGGAAGTCACCAGCAGATCAAGAAGGGAGATTTGTAAGAAACCAAATAGATTATGTATTGATTAGACAAAGATACAAGAACGCAATTATATCTTCAAAAACCTATCCAGGTGCCGACATAGGATCAGATCACAATCCAGTAGTGACCAAAATTAGGCTCAAAATGAAAATAATAAAACGCAGAACAACAGATGTAAAAATCGATACAAGTAAACTAAGAAACCCACTCATAAAACAACGCCTGACAGATGAAATTAATAACCGTTTAATGAATGTTAAAGAACAAATCCAGCAAAATACTGAAACAGAGACAAAATGGTTATTAATAAAGACAGAAATAGATAAATGTCAAAAAGAAATTCTTACACCAACCAGATACAAAAAGAAACAATGGATGACGGAGGAAATCTTAGATTTAATGGAAGAAAGACGTCAGCATAAAAACAAAGATAATCAGATGTACAAAAATGTGGATAAACAAATAAAATCCAAAATTAAACAGGCTAAAGAACAGTGGTTAAAAGAACAATGCGCAGAAATAGAAGAACACCAGAAAAGACATGATAATTTTAACACACATAAAAAAATTAAGGAATTAACGCAGATCAACAGAAAAAGAAAACCGGGAATACTAAAAGATACAGATGGGAAACTTGTGTTGAGTACTAACGAAAAATTAAAGAGATGGACAGAATACATAAATGAATTGTTCAAAGACAATAGAACAGAGCAGATGGAAGTCGAAGTAGAAGATGATACGGTTTTGAAGATATTAAAAGAAGAAATTAAATTAAACCTTAGACATTATCGTAGACTTGTTTAACACAGTGTACAAAACAGGAAACATACCAAAACAATGGTTACTCTCAACCTTTTGTGCTATCCCTAAAAATACAAACGCTAAAGATTGCAGTGAATACAGAACAATATCATTAATAAGTCACATTCTCAAATTATTCTTGAAAATAATACATGGTCGTATAAACAAAAAACTAGAAGAAGGAATAGATGATAGTCAGTTTGGGTTCAGAAACGGACTAGGAACCAGAGAGGCGTTATTTGCTTTTAATGTGTTAGCTCAAAGATGCATGGACATGAATGTGGATGTGCATGTTTGTTACGTTGATTTTGAGAAGGCTTTTGACAAAGTAAGACATGAAAAATTAGTCCAAATTCTAAAGACAAAAACATAGATAAAAGGGACTTACGAATAATAACAAACCTTTACTGGAATCAAAGAGCACAAATTGTAATAGATAACGAACCCAGTCCAGAAATTGAAATCAGGAGAGGAGTTCGGCAGGGATGTATTATGTCTCCATTACTCTTTAATGCATATAGTGAAGCCATTTTTGAAGAAGCATTGCTATCTCAAAGTGAAGGAATAATAATTAACGGAAGATCTATTAACAACATAAGATATGCAGATGACACCGTGATTATAGCAAGCTCTGCTGAACAACTCCAACTACTACTGAACAAAACAAACAATTTCTGTAAAGAATATGGACTAAAAATGAATATAAAAAAGACCAAATACATGATAATAACTAAGAAAACAAACATACAAACAAGCATATATTTGGGAAATGTACCGATAGAAAGGGTTGATAAATACAAATACCTAGGAACCTGGATTTCAGAGAAAAATGATCAAACAACAGAAATAAGGACCAGGATAAAAATAGCAAGAAATGCGTTAGTAAAAATGAAAACAGTTCTCTGCAACAAAGACCTTAGCTTAGAACTGAGAGCAAGAGCTTTGAGATGCTACGTGTTCTCGATACTACAATATGGACTTGAAAGCTGGACATTAAAGCAAGAACAAATAAATAAGCTACAGTCATTTGAAATGTGGTGTTACAGAAGAATGCTTAGAATAGCATGGACACAGAGGAAAACGAACACGGAAGTACTGCGAGAAATGGGTAAAGAATGCGAAATAATAAACACAATAAAAATAAGAAAGTTACAATATCTGGGACACGTAATGAGGGGACCGCGATATGAAATGCTAAGACTGATAATACAGGGAAAGATAAGAGGCGGAAGGAGTATAGGAAGAAGGAGAGTGTTATGGTTAAAGAATTTAAGGGACTGGTTTAGATGAAGTTCTATAGAACTCTTTAGAGCAGCGGTGGATAGAGTAAAGATAGTGATGATGATATCCAACCTCCGATTAGGAGACGGCACTTGAAGAAGAAGCCACTTCCGTGGTTATTTTGACCAAAAAATTTTCCACCTCCTTGAAGGGGTGGGAACCGCCCGCAAGATTAAAGCGCCATTTTATATAGGGTATACTTTGTTTTTTGAGGTATTCCCTACTTACTGTGAAAATATCAAGTAAATCGATGTAGTAGGATGGAATTCGGAGCCAAATAGCCTCATTGACTGCCCTATATAGAAAATGTCCATTATGGTCTGCCCTCTAGATCCCTCCTGGACGATAAATAAATATTTCGCTGAATACAATTAGATATTTATCTTCCGGTGCCATTCAGCACAGTTTGATAAAACCAACTTTTTACTAAACTTTGTTTGATATATTTTCAATTTTATAGTTTCCTAACTTTGAGGCTTACTCTCTATATACTCAGTTTATCTCCCTCCTCAGCTTTGCCGACCATGAAACAGATACATCATTTTACTTTGCGCCCTATGATAAAAACTTAATTCGAATTTTACGAGCCACGTCGACATTCTTAATGTGTTGGCCCTTCACAATGAAGCTGCTTTTTATTCAAAGTTCACAATTTATTTATGGAACCACAGGCCCTTTAAGTAGATGGGACCTGCAATTTTATGTGCACATTTCGGGCCACCTATCAAGTTATAATCTCATTTTGTCAATAAGCTTAACGGTTATAAAAGGGAAGATGAATTTGATGCATATTCTTTTATATTTTATTTTATATTTTATATCTGCTTTTTAAAAAAGCACTTCTTCTTATGGTGCCTATCCGTTACGTATGTTGGACACTAACATGGCTATTCTGACTTTGTTGACTGCTGCCCTGAAAAGTCCGGTAGTGGTTAAATTAAACTATTTTCGCAGGTTATGCAGCCATGATATTCTTCTTCGTCCTGGACCCCTTTTCCCATGCACTTTACCTTGAAGTATGGTCCGAAGTAGGTCATATCGTTGTTCATTGCACATTATATGGCCCAGGTATTCCAGTTTGTGACGTTTTATGGTTACGATTACGATATGGTTACACCTTGACTCGTATTTATACCTTGGAACAGTCGTCAACCCGAAATGGGATCAAACAACCGAAATACAATCTAGAATTGAAAAGGCCAGAGCAACATTTAACAACATGAGAAATATATTCACCCATTGAGACATATCTCTCCCACTGAAAATACGGTTGCTTAAATGCTATGTATTTCCAGTCTTGCTGTATGGCACAGAGGCCTGAACAATAACGGAAACAGTAATGAAGGCTCTGAAGGCATTTGAATTGTGGATGTACCGACGTATCCTCAAAATATCCGTATTGCGCCGAATACTAAAACAAAAAGAAATCTTTTTCACAATTAAGAAACGGAAACTTTAGTACCTCGGTCATATTATGAGACATGACAAATATCATACCTATACTCCAACTGATAGTACAGGGTAAAATAGAGAGCAAACGCGAACGCGGAAGAAGAAGACACTCATGGCTTCAAAATTTACATCAATGGTTTGGACTAACATCGATCGAGTTATTCAGAAACGCCGCAAACAAAATTAAAATTGCTATGATGATAGCCACCGCTATAAACCGCCTTGTCCGAAACGGACAAGGCACATAAATAAGAAGGAGATGTATATTCGGAAAGGTTTCCTTGGTTAATAAAATGAAACAGTTAACTTTAAGTTAAACAACAAGTTTTTTGAAGTTATACTTCTCTAGGCGCGATTGAGAGTAAAATTTCATAATACTGCGCGCATGCGCACACAGACAGTATGGCGTTTAGTCGCTAAATCTTTCTAGTTATGTATAAATATATCAGTGCAAGAAAAGGTGTGAAAAGAATATATTAGTGTTTTTAGTAAATATATTTATTATAATTTTTGTGTCTTTGGATTTTTCTTTCTCAGGAGTAAGATGATTATTATTAAAACATTTTATTGTATAGTTATTATACTTTTACCTTGTCTGTTTGTTACCGTGAATTGTCATTGGGTACGTCCGAACCGATACAGACACAGTCGTCGTAGCGTATTTGGTATAGCATTCGGCCAGAGATCGAGAGATCTTGAGTTCGAATCCAGTGCAATCCTATACTTTTTTTTATTTTTTTTTTTGAAAGCGGTAAGCACAAAATTAGTTTGGTGTTTAAAAAAATTTAAAACAGACTGTTTAAAGTATATTTATTTTTAAGAAATCATATAATATAAGTATAACTTCTTACGTGCGTACAAAGTACACACACATTCTTTTTTTTTTACCAAGCAACATAAACAAAATTTGTATAATTTATTAATATTTTGTATTTTGATAACGATTTCCAAAGTGAAAGTCAAAACGTCAATAAATTTCATTTCTAACTTAAATTGTAGCTTATGTACCAATAGAATAGTAAATTGTATAAGATGCTGCAAAGAAATAACCTCAGAACAATATGAATGAACTTAAAGCTAAAGTAGATATTATTACAAGAATTAATATTAAAATTGAACTCACCAGACTTCCACTGGGCCGATATTCACTGGGTTGAGCTTTCGACCTCCTCCCTGACGTCATCTTCAGGGCTTACGGTATCAGTCTCCTGAATCCCCAGATACTATACTTAAGTAGTCCTTTCTTTCACGGTTTTGCTGTAAATTTTAAAAAACCGTTTGGATTGACATGAAATTTGGCATACGCATAGCTAACATGTCATAGAAAAAAAATTTGATATGGTGCCGATGTGTGCTTTTGCCCTGGGGGTGAATTTCACCCCATCTCGGGGGTGAAAAAATATATGTTCAAGATAAGTTCCGAAATGGATAAACTGACTAATTTTAAGCAACTTTTGTTCTATAGAGTTTTTTTAATAAATCAATACTTTTCGAGTTATTTGCAAGTGAATATGTTAATTTTTCAACAAAATAACCACGTTTTTAGACGGTTTTTCGCAAATAACTCAAAACGTACGCATTTTGTCGAAAAAAATATTCTTAGCAAAACAATAGCCTATGGAAAAGTGAAAAAAATGGTGTATATATTAGGTCCTTACACCTAGCAAAAGCAGAGTTACAGCTAATGAAAAATAGGTTCATTTTCGAAAAATTCCAAATAGAATAATTCAGTGTGAGATATCCAAATAATGAAGCATTCTTGGGGAAAACACATTACAACTTTTTTAAAGTGTTTAAAAAAATCTTTATTTCTATTTTTATAAAGAAAATTTCTAGCATCAAATCTAAGCGAGTTACGCTCAAAATAAAGTTGGTCCCTTTTGTTTTGCCAAAAAAAAATCAGGAAGATCACCGCCCAATTAGCAACTTAAATGAAATTAATCGTTACCGCTTCACAAGTTATGTTGTGTTTATATGATCTGTAAGTTTCATCAAGTCAAAGTGCTTATTTAAAAAAAAATGGTTTTAAAGTAAAATTTTTAAAAATTTTAATTTTGAATAAAAATGCTTTTTTTGAAATGCTAATTAGGGGGTGATTTTTCCGATTTCTTACCAAGAAAAGGGACCAACTTTATTTTGAGCGTAACTTGATTACTTTTGATGCTAAATTTTTTTTAACAAAAATAAGCATTTCTTTAAACACTTTAAAAAAGTTAAAATGAGTTTTCCACAAAAAAGTGCTTCGTTTTTTGGTTATGGCACGTTAAAATATACGATTTAGAATTTGACGAATATGAACCTATATTGCATTAGCTATAACTCTGCTTCTACTAGATACAGTGACCTAATATATACACCAAGTTTTTAATTTTTTTACGTGCTATATTTTTAATAAGTTTTTTTTTTCCACCAAATACTTACTTTTTGAGTTATTTTTGAAAAACCGTTTGAAAACGTAGTTATTTTGTAGAAAAATTAACATATTCACTCGCAAATAACTCGAAAAGTATTAACTTGGTGAAAAAAACTTTATAGAACAAAAGTTGCTTAGAATTAGGCATTTTATTCATTTCCGGACTTATTTCGAACATATATTTTTCACCCCCAAAAGGGGGTAAAACTCACCCCTAGGGCAAAAGCACACATCGGCACAATATCACTTTTTTTCTTTGACTTATTAGCTATGTGTAAGCCAAAATTCATGTCAATCAAAGCAGTTCTTTAAAATTTAGAGGTTTTGCAATATTTTACCTTCAAAGAACATACTAACTGTTCAATGTTCACTGCACTAATGCAGTACTACTGTAGTAATGCTTTGTAAAGTTGTATGCAAAATTAAATAAACAATTATTTCGAAATTAAAATCAGTTATCACGAATGAACAAATCAATGATTTGAAGTAAGTTTTATTTTTCATGTTTCATTCTTGCATATGATCTGCATTTCACACATACTACATCCAAAGTACAACAAACCTTGCATGTAGTTCAGAGAAATAAGGAAAAAAATATCCTGTTGGTGACACAACCCTCTCCAGGTCAAAACCAAATTTTTTGGGTAGTATGTACATCTATAATAATAACCTATAAATATGTTTCTTTCAGCGGATTTTGATGATATACATAGTTATAAATAAATGAAAATCAAAAAACGGTAAATTTTCGCTTTTTTCGTCTATTAGCAAAAATTTAAGTATTTTAAACAAATTTGAGAGTAAGAAACTCATAAATCGTATAAAAAAACTTCAATATGGCATTCGCTGGATGTGTCTATTCTTATTGGATGCTTAGAAAACTGCAAACTAAACCATAAATTTTGAGTTTTTATAAATATTCATAACTTACGCAAAAAAAATCGCAATTTAAAAACAAAAATCGACGTGTTTCCATATCTTTCCTCACAGTCGCCGGCTTACGAAATAACCAATTTATTCCTTTCATTTGCACCAAACTGTATAAGTATAGTCCGGATTATAAGCATTTTGCTTTTTTTTTGCTCTTTTTGCTTATATTTATGATTTTTAGTAAAAATGCTTATTTTAAAGATATCTTGCTTATCTTTGTTTATTTTACTTCTTATGATATACCTACTATAGTTCATGTAGTCCTGTCTTAAGCAAAATTCAATGAAGTATACAGAGCTATAAAATTCTAATAATTCAAGAAACCATAAGAATTTTAATCCCTTGGGCTTAGAAGATAAACGAGAAAACCCATCCGTATGCCTGTTCGTGTAATAAACTAATATATACCTACTTCTCTGCAGACAGCCCAAACTTATTATATTGTTGTAAAATACTTTTTCTTGTAAAATCACATCTGTAGATGTTGAAAGAACTTTTTCTACGTATAAATATATGCATACAGATAGAAGACGTAGCTTTTTACAAGAAAATTTTGAAAAACGTATTATTAATTGTTTTATGGCCTAATGGACACAAATAAAAAATATTCTTTATTTATATTTATATCATTATATCCATGTTTATTTACAGGTTTTTTTTCTTGAATCTTGCTTATTTCATAAAAACTTTGCTAATTTTTGCAACATTTTTTGCTTATATAAGTGCTTATTTTGACCTTTCTGTCATGCTTATAATCCAGACTCTAAATTAATAAGCTTCATTTTCATTGAAGTAGTAAAGAAATCTTTATATTTAAAGAGTATCTTTAATAATCGTACTTCTGTCCCACATCATCGACCAACCTTTATAAAACGGAAGTTAAATAAGAAGCCGTCGTGCTCTTAATGTAACTGAACCTGAAACCTCCAAAGCATAATTAGACGCGAGCCTCCATAAATATGGGGCGCCCACTCTAGTTGCGACGGCGGTAGACTCTTTGAGGTGAAAGATATAGATGGACGATCCCGGTATGGCTGAAACAATATCCGATGTCAGTGCATTACTCTTTTTGTATGTCATGAATATGTAGCTGGAACAAATAGTATTTGAAAGACATGTCTTAGAATTTTTATTTTTTAACTTTAACTTAAAAGAAGTTTTTAAAGTAAAAATATTACCAAATAACCATTGCAAATTGTAAAAATAATATTATTCTCATCCATTTTAAAAACATGTGAAAACGTTGAATCATCCATGTCCGTCTGTCCCAGGGATTTTGAAAAAACACATTTCCTCCGTCATTATACCAGATAGAATGACAAATGAAGTGTGGAACGAAAGCTTATAACCGAAAGATTCTATTAAGGATTAAAAAGTTCACCTTGGACTTCCAATTTTAGAGTTGTAACCAGAAAAATGTTTTAAAATCGCCGAAATAGTACAAGCGATACACGGTCTGCGATTCTAAGGATCATCACGCACAGCCGACGACTACGGACTAGAACGCACCGCGGACAGAGGTCTTCCCATGGTCCGCGTGTTTTTGATTGAGATTGAACTATTTAACTTTATTCCTCGCTAGCGAAACGACTGACGGTGTCACTCATTTGTAACTTATATTTAATTTGTAATTTAATTTGGGTATTGATTACATTGCGTGTCTCATGTTTCTCATCTCTTTCAATGTTTTCGTTAATAGCGTACGGTGTGAAATGTGCAGTATGCACATTCCATGTAAATCAATAATTATACACACATTATGTGTTTTATTTTTAAAAAAATGTGTTAAATTATCAACTTATTAAAAAAATCGTTGGCCAAAAACAAATTTTGGACTAACTTTGGATATGCTTTATAATAGCATTGTAGAATCGGGCATGGGTGTTTTCGTTATTTAGTTAGGTGTTCCACTAACAAATGAGGAGCTGGCCCAAAACCGGGGCTTTTAGGTAAAACAAGATAAAATATGAAACTAGATGGAAAAACTCTGGATGAAACTAGATGCAAAATATGTCAAATATTTATTTCCGTGACTTACATCCATCATGGCCTAAAATACCTAGCTCCTGGCTTTCACCCAGACGAGCCGAAGTTTATTTTTGTTTTTAAAATTGATTTGAAAAAGAATTATTTTTATAATACCACGTTTTTATTATTTAGGCACAATATAAAAAAGTCTGTATGTCCTTTATAGAATCGTAAACTATGCATTTGATCATAATATGATGACCTCAAGCAAAGTTGTTGTACATGAACCCGGGAAGGTTTCTGAGTTAATACGACCAATCTAAGTAATCATGATTTAGGCAGACACCACAAAAAATTATTGTTTATTAGAAAAAAAGGTTGTTTAGGTTGTATGTACCTGTTGGTTCTACATCATATAAAATTAACAGTTTGTGGGGGGGGGGCAACTTCCAGATTGGTCGTAGGTACCAACTCAGCAACCTTCAGGGGTTCATGCACAATAACTTTGCTTAAAGTCACCATAATATGATCAAATGCATAGTTTACGATTTGTGTCGTATAAATAATAAGAACGTGGTATTATAAAAATAATTATTTTTCAACTCAAAATGTCCATTTTAAAAACAAAAAAATACTTCCAACGCGGGGAATCGAACCCGACTCGCCTGGGTGAAACCCAGGAGCTAGGTATTTTAGGCCATAATGGATGTAAGTCACGGAGATAAATATTTGACATGTTAGTTGTAGGGTTTTTCTGTTTAGTTTCATATTTTATCTTTTTTGCCTAAAAGCTCCGGTTTTGGGCCAGCTGACACATAATTTTTTAATAATCTTTGGAACTCCTAACTAAATAAAGAAAAAACAGCAATGCTAAAATGCTCCGTTCAAATTTGACACTACCTCCCGGGCTATAAGTCCCCCATTCAATTAAATACAAACGCTGAAGTCTTTTGAATTCAGCTAGTCCAAAGTGAAAGTATTCCTTTGTGTCCGTTTGGATACAGGTGGCCTAAATGATCAAAGTTATTTGTATCTTCTGTAGATGGAAATGATCCAACTGGCGTTTAACGTGTTAAAAAATCATGACAACGTCCGCACGGCCCCATAACGCACCTTTGATCTTTACCGATTTTCGACGGATCACCCCAGTCGTGTCTGTGCTACCACGGACAACCACTTCCCACGGTGCGTGGTGCGAGCTGGTCTGTGTCCGTCCGCGAAATTGCCGATCCTGGGAAGCCGTTGTTAATACGAACCAACACAGACGCGTCTGTGCTACCACGGACGATACACTTCCCACGGTGCGTGGTGCGAGCTGGTCCGTGTCCGTCCACGATATTGCCGATCGTGGGAAGCGTCTCTAAGACGAGAACAAAATACATACCTCCTATTTCATTCCCGTCTGTCTGTCCCTGAATATAACTCATCCTTTATTAAAACAGATAGCATGACAAATGAGATGGCGAATTAGAGGTTATAACACAAAGATAATATTAGGGGTCAGAAATTTGACCTAGGACTTCCGGTTTTAGATTCTAATTGCAGCCGGAAGTACTATTTTAAAGTCACCGAAATCACCATCATCATTCTCTTTGCCTTATTCCTATGCGGGGTCGGCTTCCCTAATTGCATTTCTACAATTCTAACTTGGGTCATATCAATGTTAATCCCCTTTACCAACATGACCTGCCTTATCGGCTCCCCCCAGGTTTTCTTTGGTCTTCCTCTCCTACTCCTTCCAGGAATCTGCACTTCAGCTATTCTTCGTATTGGGTGATTAACATCTCGACGTTGAACATGACCAAACCATCTTAACCTATGCTCTCTCATTTTGGCATCAATTACTATCTAATATCTTACTTATCTAATATACTCATTTTAAATTGTATACTTCTTTGTCACTCCACTTATCCATCTAAGCATTCTCATTTCCGCCACATGCATTCGTTGTTCCTCTTTCTTTTTCACTGCCTAATATTCAGTTCCGTACATCATAGCCGGTCTAATGGCTGTTTTAAAGAATTTTCCCTTCAGCTTCATTGGAATTTTTCTGTCACACAACACACCACTCGCTTCTTTCCACTTCATCCATCCAGCCCTAACTCTAATGCATGCATCTCCATCTATTTCTCCATTACTCTATAATACCGATCCTAGGTACTTAAAACTTTTGGTTTTTACAGTCATTTCACCATCCAAAGATACCATTTTATTTGTAGTAACTCCATCTTTAAATGAACATTCCAAATACTTTGTTTTTGTCCTAAGTTTTAAACCTTTTTCCTCCAGAGCTTGTCTCCACTGTTCCAGTTTTTGTTCTAAGTCTCTTTCACTATTTCCTATTAACGCTACATCATCAGCATACATTAGGCACCATGGAATGCTACCCTGTTTCGCTAAGCAAGGTAGTGTTAAGTTTCGCTGTTATCTGGTCCAAAATTAATGAGAATAAATAAGGACTAAGCACCGAGCCTTGGTGCAATCCTACTTTCACCTGAAATTTATCAGTCTCTCCCACACCTGTCCTAACACTAGTCGTTACTCCCTCATACATATCTCTTACAATCTTTACATATTCGCCAGGGACTCCTTTCTTATTGAGTGCCCACCACAGAATCTCTCGAGGAACTCTATCTATGGTTTCTAAAGATCACTGAATACCATATGAGCGTTGGTCTCTTTATTCCTGTATTTTTTCATCAGCTGCCTTACAATGAAAATTGCATCTGTTGTTGATCTGCCCTGCATAATGCCAAATTGATTATCGGATATTTCGGTTTCGTCACGTATTCGTCTATCAATTACTCTCTCCCATATTTTCATGGTGTGGCTAAGTAGTTTTATAGCCCTGTAGTTTGTAAATTGTTGTATGTCTCCCTTGTTTTTGTAGACAGGTACTAATATACTGCTTCTCCATTCATCTAGCATTTGTCCAACTTCCATAATTCTATTAAATAGACCTGATAGCCAACTTATTCCTGTCTCTCCCAATGCTCTCCATACTTTCCCAGGAATATCATCTGTCCGACTGCTTTTCCTTTCTTTATTTTTTGAAGCGCTTGAGCCACTTCGTCGTTTGTTATTCTGGTAACCATTGCTGTTACTGTCTCCGTTAACTCCACAGGCTGTCTGTCAAATTCTTCATTTAATAAACTGTCAAAATACTTTCTCCTTTTGACATCTCTTTTTGACATCCTTTTCGTGAATTAGTATTTTATTATTTTCATCTCGGATACATCTAATTTTATTAAAATCTCTTGCTTTCTTTGCTCTCTGTTTGACTTTTTTATAATCTTTGCTTCGCCTTCCCTGGTATCAAGTTGATCGTATAGGCTTGAATACGCTTCTGTTTAAGCTTTGCTACTGCTACTTTCGCTTCCTTTTTGGCGACCATATAGTTTTGAAGATCTATGTCTGATCTGGTTTCTTGCCACTTTTTATATAATTTTCCCTTCTCTTTTATTTTTCTTTGTACTTCATTTGACCACCACAAAGTCTCTTTATCCTCAAACTCCCTTTCCTGACGTTTTCCCAAGTATTTCAATAGCCGTCTCTCTAATAATATTGGCCATTTTTCTCCAAATTGTGTTAAGGCTTCCTTTCATGTTCCAACATATTTTTCCTACTATTCTTTCCCTGAATAGACCTTCTTTCTCATCTTTTAGCATCCACCACTTGATTTTTTGTGGTCCTCTCCGATAGTTTTGTTTATTTTCGCTTTTTACTTCGATGTCCAGAACAAGCAGCTTATGTTGTTATCTTACTGTCTCACTCACTATTACCCTGCAGTCCTTGCATTCACGAATGTCTTCTTTCCTTATCATGAAGTAGTCTATTTGGGATTGATGTTGTCCACTTTTGTAGGTAATAAGTTGAGTTTCTCTCTTTTTAAAGAATGTGTTAACAATCGCCATATCCAATGCTGTTGCTAATTCAAGCATGTCATCTCCAGCTTCATTTCTAGTTCCAAAGCCTAATCCCCCATGTATTGTTTCATATCCTGTCTTGACTTGGCCCACATGTGCCTTGAAATCACCTCCTAAAGTCACCTCCACCTACTCTCAACTCCACCTAAAGTCACCGAAATAGTACAAGCAATATATTATTCGATGGCTAGGAAGACTCATTGGTCCTTCGAGCCGGATTCAAATGTACTGATAGTGGCGTTTACCTTGTTTCAATAGAGCTAGACTCAAGTTACACTGATATGGTTGTGGAAGCGGATAAGAAGTGTTATTACAAGATAAAACTAATGCACATCGTTAACGTGGTGACGTAAAAAGTGAATAGGCTTGGTTAAAGCCGGGAAGTCAACAATGTGAGACTCAGAAAGACGGCGTCTATTTTTGCAAGTTCAAAAAAAAAAAGATAATACTGGATTTCGAAGTAGCGAAGTAAGTTAAGAGTGATATCAGCAGATCCAGCTTAGCGCAGCATTAATACAAATAAATGACAGCGAATATGTGCTGTATGCAAGTGAAAACTGGACAATTCTGGAAAACCATAAGAGCTAGATAAAGGCAATGGTGATGAGACACCTAAGAAGAATAGTTGGAAAAACATAATGGGATAGATTAAACATAATGGAATAGATACTATTAGGAGAATGGTTAACCAAGAACCAATAATGGATAAAATAGGAAAGAGACAAATAAACCGGTACAAGAATTTGAAGAGGATACAAGATACAACCCAATAGAATTACAAGAAATGTCCACGAAACAAAGAACATAGTAAAAAGAAAAAGAGGCAGACCAAGAAGAAAATGGATACAGCAAGTAGAAAAGGCTGGAGAAGTTAAAAAAATCACTCGAGGAATTGAAAATAATGGCAGAATATAGAAAAGAATGGAAGAGATGCGTAAATGGAAATTAAAATAGCTAGCTCAAACCTTCTTCTTTTTCTGCTTCTTCTTCTTTTATATAGGCAGTACTGCCTGTTTTTCTTCAACGGTGCCTTTCATTCTGCCCCCTAAGTTGTCATTCCATCTTTTCCTTGGGCGTCCTATACTTCTCCTGCCTAACGGTGACTTGTCCCTGGCTATTTTTACTATCCTTGATTCAGACATCCTGCTTATGTGCTCATTCCACTCTTCTTTTCTGTTCTTTACCCAGGTATTTATATTGTCTACCCCACATATGCGTCTGATTTCCTCGCTTCTTACCCTATCTTGTAGTCCTTTTCCAGCAATCCTTCTTAAGATCTTCATTTCGTTGGTTTCCAGATGTCTTCGTGTTTTGCTTGTATCTGGTCTTGTTTCGGCCGTGTAAGTCATAACTGGCCTAATAACTGACTTATATATTCGGGCCTTTGTTTCCAATCTTAGGTGTTTGTTTTTCCAAATTGTGTCGTTTAGGGATAACACTGCCTGGGATAACTATCTGGTGGATCAAGTAGCTTGGTAGTTATCACAGCCGATAGCCGGTCCCAAGCCCGGATAAAAGTGGAGGGTTAATAGGCGAGGTTAGCAACCTACCTATCGTAAAATGAAGCAAAATAGCCCAAATCTGATAGGGTAAAATGAAGGGGAGAAAGAAAGAATTATTTTATTTGTAAACAAATGATTAGAAAAAATTCAAGCGCTCTGTTTTTGTCTATGGGTGTAGACAAAAAACTCATAATTTAGAATAGTTAACTAATAAATTCTGTTTTCTCTTTTTGTCTATTTGAACTTTGCAAATTTGAGATTTGTAAAATGAAATGTTTCTGAAATTGTTAAACCGAAAACCGAATCGATCATGTGAGCCGTCAAATCACAGCGTGCTAACATATACCTCATTATTCTCTTCCTCCTCAACTTTTGCGTGCCACTCCCTCTCGAATCTAATCATTTAACTTTCTTGTTGTTGGTTTTTCACTTTTTGTATTCCTGTCAGCCTATTATTTAGTTCGGCGTGTTAGTCTTTATTTATGAGAATCCGATTAATTGTATTTTAGAAGGTATGCTCCGAATTTGGAGTTATATCGATAAAAATGATGGTACTAAATCTTTATATTGCAAGAAACTCGGTTCATTTTCATAAACAGGCAATGTATCATACTATTAATAATATAAATAGACAAATATACGATATTAATGTCGTGGGAAGTGTTAAAATGGTGAATGTTGCTAAACGTCTTCATTATATCACTACTACAACGTATTTTCTAATGTTTGACAGCACGATAGATAGATAGTCTCATTATATAGATTCAAAATTTTAAAAGAATCATTATTTCCCAAGGAGTGAAATTAATAATATTACGCGAATACTAAAATTATGGTTCCAAAGTAGGTGAGGCTAAGTTACGAAATAGGTAGATGTAAATACCTGACTCACCATTGATCCC